>NC_088172.1:355833-711666 GCF_028769735.1 Zonotrichia leucophrys gambelii | reverse complement strand
CTGTGGGCTGTATTTAAAAGTGCTTTAGCATCCATGACAACTTTCGCATGAAAATCATTCATATGGAAAGATTCCTGCTCCGTGCCTTGTTCCCACAATATCCTTGGAAGAAAACTATTTGTGCCGGCCCAAAGATGTGCTGAGGATTGTTCTAACATTCAGAGTATGCAAAATTTTTAAATTTCACTATTTTTACCCATAATTTGATATTATTTATTTTACTAACCTACAGGATTTTTTACACCTAAAATGCCTGAAATTATGCTGTTGTTTTCCAATTCCATAAGAACTCAGGATATTAAAATAAAATGTCACACATTATTTGATTACTCCTATCTATGGTTCTCTGATGTCTCAAGCCAGGGGCTGCTTTTCCTCCTTTCACTGATGGCAGAGTTCCTTCCTCATGCTGGGGATTTTCCTGTTGCACAGATTGAAGAGAAGGGGAATTCTCTTCCTGACCTGGACTCTTGGAATGCATTCCATCTTCTCTATTTTTCACACTTCTCACAGCTTTATTGCACATGCAAATCTCTGATAAAGAACAGTTCTCATTCAGAAATGTCTGTATAGATACAAGACTAAAAAATACCAACTTAACAGTGACGTTAAAATTTTAGAATTTGCCAGCCTAAAATGATTAGTAGTGAAATTATGGAAAGTCACAAATTAAGCTTATGTAACCTCCTTTTTGATCAATGCTTGTGTTTTAAAATTCCAGCTATGTCTGCTGGTGTCCCCTGCTTCTTTTCCATTCACATTATCCTTTTAATAAACATTCTATTCAATTGTTTATATTGGGGTTTTTTGTTCTTTAGGAGAGAGACAGACCTATCTATTAAAAAAAAAAAGCCTAATGTTATTATAATGAGAGGATAAATTATATTCAGAGTTAAAATTTCCAATGCTCAGTTCAATACCAAAACATAACTGGCAAGTTGTTAACTTCAGTCCACAAACAAAGATTCTCTTTGCATCATTAAAGGAGTGCATGAATGGAGTTCTCCTATGAATTCATATTTAAAGCATCTCATTAGCTTCAGAATTTTAAAATTGGCTTTAAAATTAAAAAAGTTGTTTACAGCTAAGGCAGTAGCCTATGATTTTCAGGTTTTTTTTAACTTTTTTTCCTTTTACTTCTAAATACCTGCTTATTGCTTGTTACATTGGTGTTCTTTTATATTGGAGATTTGTCTGAGCATGTTTTTATTGGACTGTGGGGGACAGAAAAATTTTTTCACTACTTTCCTAGTTTAGATGGTGTTAAAGACATCTGAAGATGATGTGATTGCCTCATAATTTACAAAGAAATGAGGTCTTACAGGAATAATCAATCAAAGGGAATCAGATACATAAGGAAAAAGAAAAAGACTTATGAAATTAATTTTATTTATTTTAGTACCTTCTGGTTTAGTTTTGGTCTCTGGAAGTGCAATTCTCTGCTAAAAAGATAAAGCACTGAACATTATTATTGAAAATGCAGTTGAAATACTATGAATTGTAAGACAATGAGTGTTTTATTAGGCTAGTGCAGGTACATCTTCCCAAAACTTTATCTGTGTGCTATTCTCTTTCTAGTTCTAAAGTGCTACCAAGATATAAGAAACAACAAGAGGAAGGGGAAAAAAATTTCCTTATAAAAATAAACAATTAGATATGACTATCTAACAAACAATCTAGTTTTAGTATTTCTTTCAAATTGTTTTAACTGATATAGCTACCAAGCTGATCTTCTGCTGAAAAGAACAAACATCTATTTCCCAGCACCAGCAGTGAATCCTAGATTAAATTATGGTCAGTAACAACATAGATATTCAAATTACTTCTGCTGATGATTTGTGAATCCTGTGAGCAGTTGATTTGGGCATTTGCACATCACTAGAGCTGTAGAATACAAACTTTACTTTAAGTAGAATATGTAGAAAGGCATATCTCAACACATTATCATTGCCAATATTTTTGAACAATAAGACTTATCATATGAATACACAAATCCTATGGGAATCAGAAACCTTTCCTGTAGCACAGGTTTTTAACTACTCTCCAGAATTCTGGTAAAAGAATCTGAGCAAAGACTTCTTTAAAAAATCCTTATTTTCTGATTTGGATTGAAGTGTTCAGGTGTTTTCTCAAAAGAAGATGAATAGAGAAGAACATTTTTTTAAAACTTATATTACTAGACTTCAAAAACTCATTGGCAAATTAATTTTTAGTAATTAGATTTGGTTTTGGCTTGGGTTTTTTGGGGGAGGGGAGTTTGTTTGGTTGGTTTTATTTTGTTGTAATGTAGGTAGAAACCAGATGTCTTGGTATAAAGATTAATATCTTCTCAAATTTTTCTTTCTAAATTAGAGACGTCTATCTCTCCCTAGAAAATTTAGGTGAGTTGGAAATATCCTGTTGTATGAAATGCACTTTGGGTTTTGAGTGAGTAGTACTTTGCTTTATGATCTGTAATTTTCAGAGTACTTACCACTTTTGTCTATGTACATTTCCTAAAACACAGAATAAAAGAGACAAATGCAAGATAAGACCATATAAATGTGCTGGTTTTAAGGATAGTTTGTAATTATGTCTACGATTTTGGTTTTGACCCTGAATGGAAAATGTGGAATAGTCAGGATGTACTTAGGATAAGTATTCAAATAATACTTTCATTTCCCAAAAATATAAACAAAAAACCTGTTTGCTCAGTGTGCCTCTTAAAATTTGATTGCTAACAACAATACTGTACTAACATAATATTAAAATTTTTAAACGTTAAAATGTTAGTCTGCATGACACTGCATTGTGTTAAAATAAGAAAACTCTTAGGGAGTTAAAATGGAAATATCTAACATAAAGGTAACTATACAGCTGATCTATAGTCATGAACATGAGGAACCCCCAAGTTCACATTCTTCTCTTTGTGGTCAAAATATTTCACAGGGCAATTTATTGCTGCTGTGTATATGTATATGCTGAATGAGAGTCCAGCACTCGTATTTGTCCTTGGAAAAAGAAGAAACTGTTACCACTCCATGAAGTCCTCTTCAACTTCCTTCCTAAATTGTAAGAGAACTTTTTCACATCTGTTAAGACCTAGGCTGTGTGTGAAACACAAGTTTTCAAGTTGAAAGCCTAAGAAGGAGTAGAAACATTAAAGGTAGCAAAACTTCTATTGTTGGCCTTTAAAATGCCCATCCAGAAATGCCCATTAAACTAGATATACAGTTTAAAATATTCTGTAATCTCATCATTTTCTGAATCCTGCACAGATAATTGCAAATTATCATCTGGCATATGGGATTACTATGGCAGTCCATATGTTTTGTAACAGTTGGTATTCAAATGAAATTTGCAAAGTCAAATAAGAAGGTGGCCAAGGCAACAAAGCCTGATTACTAGCTGCTACAACAAGCTGCTGGTTCCAACTCAAAATATTTTCCTTTCAGTTTGTTGGTTTAAACTGAATTGTATTAACCTGTTTTACAACTCCAAAAATGTAATGACAACATGGACTTGTATTTATACAATAAACTTAAGTCCCAATAAGCTCAACTTGGAACACTGCAGATGATTTGAAGGAGGCTATTTATTCTGTTTTGTTTATCTAAGCCATGGCCTTATAAGTTGTCTGTTGTATAGACTTGCCAGTATGCTTTCATGGGATCAAGAATATTGCTGTTTGGAGAAGCACTGGCTCAGTTCTAAACTCAAAATGAGATGATGCTTCATGATACTGCGAGCTTCAAGTGCAAAAGGTCTGTTTCATTTCCATCTCAAGTTTCTCTTTCACTTTCAGCTCTTTTTCTGATACTTTTCTTCTGTTTGCTCTGTGTTTCTAAAAAGCTGTCCTAGAATCCTTCTGACAGATGTTTTTGCTCATTAAAAGCTATATGTACCTTGCTCTTTAAACTCAAATCACTGTTAATCTTTTGAAGGGGATATCTTGATCATCCCTACTTCCTGCACTTAGATTTGCACCATAAACTCTTCTCTGTATACATCTACATTGAAAATTTAGTGTGAAGGATATTGGGGTATTTTTCATCTCCCATTGAGGAGAGGGGGATTTTTTTTTTCAGGTAGGGCCTTGTTTTTTTCCATTGAAAATTGCCTTGCGTTTTTTTGTGCCTTACAGTATGCTCTAGAGTGCACCTCTGATATGCTCAAAGCAATTTGCTTCTTCGTGGAAGGAAAGTTCAAATTAATTCTCTCTGTGTATGTCCCTAAGATGGGAAACTACTGTGAACTTGATTTCAAGAGACACAATGTGAATCAGAGTCCTAGAATGGTAATAAATCACATTTATTGTGATTCAGCTCTATGTATCCATATTCTCACTGTAGCAGCCAGTAGGGAACATGCAAACTGGATTCCCTTCAGCACAACCTAACATGGAAGATGGTCTCCAGAAGCGCTCCAACAGCTATTGGATACCTGAGCAGGGGATCAGGCAATACTACAAAATAAAATTTTCTTCGTGAATATTCAACTGTTTCATTCAACTGTTTACTAAGACAATAGAATTCTACTCTCCCAGATCTTCACCTAAGCCATTGCTGCTCTAGGGCCCAAATAAATCTCTATTATCTTAGTCAGTAAATGGCGTTTGCTGATTCAAAAGTTAATCTCAATTTTCTTTACAACTGCTAAACAGAGGATAACTGGGCAGGTGTCTGCCTCTACTGAAAGTAAAAGGTGTTTTAATTAAATATATTCCCAAATAATCCACTTTGGAGAGATGGCTAAAGTAAGCTGGAATGAACCCAAGCTAGTTAAGGCTTATTTGGGGTCAATGCAATGGACAAGTAAGAAACACAATTTAAGCGAAGGATTTTCCTTTAGCTAAAGAAAGTCTAAAATAATTGGAGACAGTATTAAGAGGTTTTAAAGCACTGCAAAGTTTTCAAAGTTCCTTTTCAGAGTCCCTTTTTATTTTCTGCAATTACACTTACCTGTAATGATAACAGGTTTTCTGTACGTTTCTAGCTTTGTGTAAAGCCCTCTATCATGTAAGTTGTGCAAGGTTCTCTGGCTCTAGAGTGAACAAAAAAATAACCAACCAAAACCACAAAGGAAACAAGCAAAGAAACAAAAAGTTTCAAGTGGTTGAACACATAATCAGGTGAAAATACAGGTAGGTAATCCAGAATGCAGCACTGAAAACTTCTAATCAAGAGTCTTCTTATGAGGTGTCGGATATTTTCTTAGATACAGAAACTAGGTCTGCAGCTAGAAGAGAAAGAATTATAGTAACTGGAAACTGGTGTGTATTTATTGCATACGCATGGGATGATATATTTGCATTTAGCTGCAAAATCTCACATTTTTTATTAGAAATCTTCCACAAGTCTTCCAAGGATTATCTGAATCATATTTTCTAACATATAGGATTGGGATCCTGGTGATGTCTTTGGACAAAAGAACCAAAAAAACATAGATAGAAATTATATCATAGATAGAAATTACATCAGACTAATTTATTCATAGAAGCAATTAACAAAGTTTATTGAAGAGACTGTGAGTTAAGTTCACAATGTTAAACTCATCATTGATTTCACAGGATGTTATCAATTGCATCTTTCTTCGTCTGTGTTCTCATTGTTTCAAACAAATTCACCAGTAGAATTTCACTGTAGCTGGATAAAACTACTATGCCTTTTATCATATATGACATGTTCATCTACAACACAGCAGCAGTTGTTATTTTATGGATTATCTATTGCTGACTCTATTTCCTAAGAAAATTTCTGCTTCTGCTACTGCTTCTCTGTCATTCCTCTTCCATGGTGACCAACTACATAAGATTGCTTTATCAGAAGACTTTTTCCCCCATTCTGCCCTTCCTAGTAAGTGGGTTGAGGGTATGCAAGTTTGAAGAAGACACAAGCAGGACAAGAGAGTATTCCATACTATTCGATATTACATATAGCAATTAATCCAGGGAGAGAATGCCGGGGAAAAGTTCATAGTTATGGCATTGGTTTTTACAAGTAACTAGTATGCATAAGGGAGACTTGCTTCCCTGGAAATAGCTAAGTATCTGTTTGCAGATGGAAAATAGTAAATTAACTCCTTATTTTGCTTTGCTTGTGCATGTTGCTTTGGTTCTCTCATTAAATTTTCTTGCTTTTGCCCTAACCACTCTCTTCCCCATCATGTTGAGTGTGGGTTAGCAAGCAGATGTGAGCTTAGCTACTGGCCAGGGTCAATCCACCATGACACTAGAAGTTAGCTCAGATAGCAGAAAATTGAAAAGCTATGGCAGCCCAGTGTAAAATTTCTGATACTGCCACATTTAATGAAAGAGATTAATAGACTGTTTACAACAGTTAAGTTAAACATGCAATGGTTGCATGCATGTTATTCATCATGTCGACCAACTGCCTCAATGTCTAAAGTAATAAAGGATAAAGTAATTTTCTGCATTTAAATGCTAGTGAAAAGTACTTTTTGTATACCAAGCATCACGTTTGCTTGGTATACATACACTGATCACATATGCTTCTTTCAAAAGCTACTATGCAAAACCATAAACACCAGTATCCTTTCTATTGCTGTGCTTAAATTAAGCATTAACAGAAAACAGGAGACTCCAAAATTCCATATATAACTGTAGTTTATAATCATCAATTAAAACCCATGTGCCATAAACAAAGTAGTTTATGTGCACACAAAGAGGTCACATATTGCAAGGGTATTATTGAGATTAACTCTCTATCAGCCATAGTGGTCTGATTACATACAGCTGGGAATGCCTTTTCCTTACCAAGAGTAAATTCTTTGCCTTCAAACTGACTCTCAATATATTCCATTATGTATTAGATATTTAAAATTCATCAGCACAGTATTTTGTAAATCTTGGTTAAGCTCTTCATAATGAAATTAGCTTCATCTTAAAAATTCTAACACTTTAGATCCTAAGATAATATAGAAAAAATTATGTTTTAAATATGTATTACCACACCATAAATTGAACTTAAAAGTTTAATGGTAGCAGAACCTGAAGAGAAAATATTTTATTTTATTTGAGTAAGGTTATTTTGCACAGCTTTGCAATCTTTATGAGCTAGCTGCCTCTTATGAGGTGCTTTCTAAATTGGCCTAATCTGAACCTGCTTTGCATGTACCAAAACCATAATGTCACTCTGTTTAAAGACCACTCATTTGTCTTTAGAACTCTTCCCATACTTGAGCTTATTTTTGGACACAAGTTACTATCTCATAGTTCTTCCCCCCTCCCTCTTCCTAGCACAGTTATTTCTGTTACTAGAAAATTAAGACCTCCTCAGGACAGATCCGTGACACCAAAGCTGTCTGGCATAGATTGATTCATGTTTTCACTATTTGGGAAGTTATTTGTTCCTGGTCTGTTCTAATTTACTCACTATGCTTGGAAGTGCTAGGAAGTGCACCCTCTTTTCAACTGCACCAAAGTGACTTCTAGTGTTGAGGGATATTCCTTTGTATGCTTCAATTTATGCATGTAGATATGATTTCATACATTGTAATTTTACTTTTTTTTTACTGTAACTCTTCTCATCTGCTTCTTCAGTTTTTCTTCTTTTCCCTTTAAATTGTCTCTTCTCCACCTGTCTCACTCTTATCTTCATTTAATCCAATTGATCAAAAGGTCATATTATCAAAATTAATTCAAACCATGCAAATATTCATTCAAATTTATCAGGCTGCCTCCTTGCCCTTTACTAATATTTTTTTTTCATTTAGTACTTTTAAAATTCACTTTTTGCATAAATATCTGGTGTTTGATGTCTAACATTCTTCATCCCAATTATTTTTCCTTTTGTCTCTCTTTGGTAAAATATCTAGATTTTTGTAATATTAACGTGAATGAAATCAATAATTTTTAAATTGCTTGATAGCTAATGTGATAAAAAATTCTAAATAATTAGATTCAGTGGAATTTTAGAAGGGAGAGGAAGCTTTACTTGATTATTTAGGACTAAAGATTTTAATATCAACTTAGAAAAAATTATTAAAATAAATATGATAGAAAAATGACTGAAACTATAATAGTACATGATATTGAGTATTTTATAGAGAGCATGGAGTTTATGGACAAAGTAATGCTGTATCTTTCACAGTCAAGAATTCAGACTATAAGGACTATGCAAAAGCTACACAAACTTTAAGGAGAGTAACAAAGTAGTGAGCAAAGGATAATTCCCATTATAAAATGCAAGGACCACGGTCAATAACACGAGAAAAGAATTTTTGGAAAGAAACTTGAATATATGAGTGATTTTTATTCTGCATTTAAAAGAGAAAAAAAATTCCAGAAATCTAAACATGTGACCATTTTGTGAATCTTAAAAATTGCTACGTTTCCAAAGTCTGCAGTCATTTTTGAGATATTGTATGACAGAGATTCATTTGTCCTGCCACATTACTGCTCCCAGGTGGTGGGGGAAATGAGAGAGGGGAAAAAAGAAGTCAAGACTAGTAGGAAAGATTATACACCAACCAAACTTATGGGAACCATAAGAAAGATTCTTTTTAATATTGGGTAGGGTTCAAGAAGACACAGAGAGGTATATTTTGATCTAGCAAGCTGAAATATTTCCAGGATGTGCACTGATATTTTAGCAGCTGAAGTGGCAGGATCTGTGAATGTGTGGTGAGATAAACAAGAGCTGAAAATGGAAACCCTGAAATCCAAACAAACCATTTTGACACGTTTGCCAGCTGGAGCACCAAGCTGACAATTAAAATTCACTGACTAAACATAGTCAGACACAATAGAAACACAAATATTGGCAGAAAACAATGTGAGAAAGAATATGCCACACATCAAGGTGCATTAAAAACTGCTAATGAGAAAATAGAATTCAGGAATCAACTGGGAAAAAAATCCAAACAAGGAATGCAATAAATTAGCAGGAAGTGTTTCGTAAGACTTGGAGCCAACAAGTCCTTCTGGGCCCTCAGAAATGCAATTAATTCGAAGGTTTCTAATACCTCTAGCTTATATTAACCTTAATTCTTCAAAACAGCATTTGTTACATATCAAAGGTGCACATAGTGCATAATTTTCTTCAAAGATTACTCTTTTCTTTCCCTTTTACCAGTCAATTATCTGCAGGATTCGCTCTACAAGCACACCTGCCTAAAATTCTGAACTGAATGAACATAAATACTCCAGGCTATAGCTCAGCATCACTATTCAATTATTTACTGCTACAAGAACCATGTCAGCTTTAAGCTCTCTTTTGGTCTATGGCTATCCTACTTCAGCTCGAAAGAGAGGATGAATTGCCAAATTTTGTAGGCTAAGTTCCCTAATGCAGTCTGGTACTCTATGACAGACTTGAACAAGTGCACCAAGTGCTTCAGATAGCCTACTTGACATTCTATCCAAAAAACTGATTGCCCTAGAAAGAAAGACACAACAGTTTTAAAGGAGCTTAAAGATAAAACATTTTTAATAGAGTCTTTTACTATTCATGAAAACATCAAATGTCAGGTGAACAAAAAAACCAAACACACAAACAAAACAAACCTTAAATTTAGTAATTTTAAAAATCTGATCTCTTCAACACAAAAGTCTTTAGGCAACAGTAGATTAGCACAAAGCATCAGGTGGATGCCTGACAAAAGGCATGTAATTGAACTTAGCATCCTGAAAAAGTAAAATGTTAGGCTCAGGAGTCAGTCACACCTATACCTGACCACCACTGAATGTGTTGAATTGGTACATCACCATTTACTGACTACTTGGTTCAAGGTTACCAGAGGGAATAGTTAGAAATGGTGAGAATACTTTAGAGTTTTCAATGAAAACAAAGGATCAGCTCTTATTTCAGCAGAAGTCTGTTCTGGATAAGACTCTAATTGACCAACTAAATGCTGAAAATACTAAATTACTTCAAGTAGCTACCTTTCCCTATTATTAGTAGTTTTTTGTTTTTGTTTTTTTTTTTTAAATGTGAGAACACAAGAGCCTCACTGTTTCTTTTACAATCAATATCTGCACTCCAACATGCTAAACGTCATATTCAGACAGATATACAAGTCCTAATAGCTTAATAGCTTAAACTATGGTCCTTAGACACCACACAATTAACACAGGATAAATATATTCATAAAATTTAAATTACCTCCAAAAGATGAATTTCACATTCAGTATTGCCTTCTTTAAATACAAACCAGAAGTTCAACAATTTGTGTTCAGAAAAAAAAAAAAAAGACAAGCTAATGCAGTGAGTGTACCACCAAACTCCTCAGCCTTGCTGCATTCACACAAGGACAGCTCAAAGGTACAGAAGCTGTGTAACCTTGAATCCAGGTGCTCTGAAGAGTAATACTTGTTAGCAAAAGCTGTGAGAAACCTCATTAGGGCCTCTTTGGTTTGTGTCAGTGTCCGGTTATCTCGGCTGTTTGAGGGGCCTGGAAAGGCCCGGAGTGGCCTTGGGGCAGCCCGCGTATCGAAGAACGAGAAGAGGCTTCAGTTCTTCTTTCGGTTTTTATGTTTATTAATTGTTTATCTAAAAGATTTTCTTTCAGCCGAACAGAGCTCTGCTCAGCAGCCAGCCATGAGCACACTCTCTGTCCTCCGGGGCAGCCACCTATCTTTATACCCATTGTTACGTGTACAATATTTATCATTTTTCCCCAATACCATTTATTCTCATTGCTGGGTGCACTCTCAGTAATGACCAATCCAAAGGTGCCACCGTCACCACAGAAGATGGAGGAGAAGAGGAAGAAGAAGGAGGGCAGGACACGCCCCAATTCCTCCATCTTACTCCTCTAAACCCCCCTGTACATAAATCCTAAACCCTGTGTCTCACCCTCTAATTAACCAATCCCTTCACCATTCACCCCGGTGAAACCCTCCTATCCTCATACAGGTGTCGTCTCCCGTGTAGGATCAAAGTCCAGCCACCAGACACTTCTGGAACATTCCAGGACTCCCGAGCCCCCCAAGGGTGGTCTCGGTGGCTCGGCACCTCAGGACTGAGATCCTGAGATCCGACATGTCAGGATCTGCAGAGAGCCTCAGGTACTTTTCTTTGGACCTTGCCTGAGCAACAGCACAGGTACACTGGCCTTGTTTTTGATGATCCTGGCCTTGCCTGGTTGACTTGACATCCTGGCTTGACCTCCAGACTTCCTTATCACCACAGGCTTGTCTGGAAACATCACCTCTGGCTGACCCTTGTTGCCATCATCAGACCTGTGCTGACCTCGTTCAGGCCCTGTGGGACTGTGTCTTTGTTGCTGGTGCTCCTATTCTGTCAACACTGCCATCACCCTGTGGGCTTTATTTCCTTTGCAGGAAAACATGTGTCACTGAAAGTGATTGGCCTTGTCTTTTATACAGAAAACCAGGCTGAGCTGATTTTCACTGATGATGAGAACATTAATGTTTCCTGAAATCCACATACTGTTTTCTTAGAAAGACAAAAAATACAAACCACTTAGTTACAAATTGAACCTGTACACTTACATGGTACCTGCTGTTTCCCTCTAGTCTGAATAGTTTTGGTCTTGAGACTAATTAGCAATACAGAATAAACCCCTTTGTAAAACATATCCTTGTGTGTTTTCCATTCACAGTGTTAAATATGTAATTTATAGGCAGAATTGAATGTGCAAATAGGAAATAGACCAATTAAGTTCTGAGAATCAAACATCAAACCTAAAAACCAATTCTGAACAGTCAATTTCTACATCCAAAGCTCACAAGACTATCACTAGGAAGAGGTTTCTTGTCTAAATTATTCCATATTTGAAATGGGCCAATGAGAAAACTATAGCTAAAATACCAGTATCATATAGACAATTCTGAGCTTGGTTTTATTTAAGGTTAAGTAACTGAGAAGACAGTTCTGGTTACACTCCACACATTGCTGCAGTAAAAAACTATAGCGGTAGCTGGACAATCCTGAATCTAATTAATGCAATCATTTGGCTTGTAAGAACTTCAATAGTTGAACTTCAAGACCTTGTTTTCTTTCTAGTGCTTCTACATTGTGGGGACAACTGCTTTCAGTGAATATGATCCTCTTAGCTGTCCAAGCATCCATCATGTTAAACATCACTCCCTACACACTTATTACAACAGTAATTAGCCTCAGGATTGCATCCTCTTTCATATCTTATGTGCCCATTCTTGCCTATAATTCTCTTCTATATTAAATTACTATTACACTTAGAGATAATATAAGTTAATATAAAATATTAAGGATTAGATTCATTGAGAGAACCTATCCTACCGCTTCATCTGCTCCAGAAATCTGAAGGTAAAAATTGAAGAACCTTTCACTGTTGTATTTATCATTATATCCACATTATTTTTCTGCAAATTTTTAACAGAAAAGGACTTACTTATACCCCTATGTAAGAGGTGTCAGAATCCATTTCAAATGTTACAGCCAGCTAAATATTGAGCTATTGGGGAACATACAAAGGAGGGCAATGGTGAACACTCTTGAGGAGAAGATGTATTAGGAGTGGCTGAGGTCACTTGGTCTGCTTAGCCTGAAGAAGAGTGAGGGGAGACCTCGTTGCAGTCACAACCTCCTCGTGAGGGGAAAAAGAGGGGCAAGCACTGACCTCTTCACTCTGGTGAGCAGTGACAGGAGGTGAGCAAACAGCTTGTGGCTGAATCAGGGGAGGTTTGTGTTGAACATCAGAAAAAGGTTTTTCACCCAGAGCGGTGGTTGACCCCTGGAACAGGCTCCCCAGGACTGTAGTCCCAGCACCAAGCCTGACAGAGTGCAGAAGGATTTGGAAAATGCTCTCAGGTGTCGGATCTCAGGATCTCAGTCCTGAGGTGCCGAGCCACCGAGACCACCCTTGGGGGGCTCGGGAGTCCTGGAATGTTCCAGAAGTGTCTGGTGGCTGGACTTTGATCCTACACAGGAGACGACACCTGTATGAGGACAGGAGGGTTTCACCGGGGTGAATGGTGAAGGGATTGGTTAATTAGAGGGTGAGACACAGGGTTTAGGATTTCTGTACAGGGGGGTTTAGAGAAGTAAGATGGAGGAATTGGGGCGTGTCCTGTCCTTCTTCTTCTTCTTCTCCTCCATCTTCTGTGGTGATGGTGGCACTTTGGGATTGGTTATTACTGAAAGTGCACCGAGCAATAAGAATAAATGGTATTGGGGAAAAATGATAAATATTGTACACGTAACCATGGGTATAAAGATAGGTGACTGTCCGGAGGGCAGCACAGTGTGCTCATGGCTGGCTGCTGAGCAGAGCTCTGTCGGGCTGAAAGAAAATCTTTTAGATAAACAATTAATAAACATAAAAACCGAAAGAAGAACTGAAGCCTCTTCTCATCCTTTGATACGCGGGCTGTCCCAAGGCCACCTCGGGCCTTTCCAGGCCCTTCAAACAGCCGAAAACCGGACACCTTCCAACTCAGCATATTCTATGATGTAATGATTCTGTGACCAGAAACCAGTCCAAATCCCATTTTTAAGTCTTTTTGAGTTATTTTTTATTTAATATTTTCCAGTTATAAGGAGATCTACAGTGTAGTTAGACATTGTGAAGAAGAATGAGAAATCTTCTTATATACAAGAATTTCTTCTTGAGTAGAAGAAATGCTTAATCAGGTAAAAACTTTCTACCATTCACTTTCACTAAATATTGCCTTCTTTTTGGTATTCCCTCATAACTAAATTAAAAAATATTAAATCACTTAAAACACCATTCTGTTATCCTAATTACGGAGTATACTGTATGCTGTAATATGTGATTAGATTATTTTTACTATTCTCCAAAATGGTCATGCTTTTCTTAGAACGTAAAGTATTTGTCCAGTATTTTTATATATATATTTAAACTAGAATCCTTTGCAGCTGAAATGGGGAATTAGAAGCTTTTAAAATTCTCTCTATTTTTTCAAAATTTTGGGCTAGATCTTCTTTAACCAGTCTAAATACCCAGCTGACGCTTCTTGTATGTGTCAATCATGAAACTGACAGGAACAATAAGTGTGAATATTAACTTCATTGATATCACAGAAAAGCAATTACAGATCCTGTCAGTTTTTTGGCTGCAGACTTCTGGGTTTTCTGCCAAATATGTAATCCGAGAAAATAGAATAATTGGCCAAAAAAAATGACACATGCCAATTGTAGTACCATATGAAAATTACATTCTTTGTTTATTTATGTATTGCCTAGTAAAGTTTGTCACTAAAAGATCTATAGTATCTCTGATAATTCAAATAAAAAATTTGTGTACTCTGTATAATCTGAGAAATTTGATATAGGCACATGATGCTCAAAAATTTGTTGAAAGTTCTAACAAAAATCTCCCCATCTCCCTGCCTGCCTTTTTTCCCCTCCATGAGAATGTATTGCATTGCCAGTTCTTACATTCTAAGCTTCACCAAAAAAAATAATAGTGATAGCATAAAGGTTTGTGTTTGGGATAATTTTCATCTTTGCAAGTACATCAAATTGTATAGATGAGCATTCTAGGTGAACAAAAACAGTACAGGATCTCCTTCAGTTTTGGGCCAAGGAGTGGGAGATGTTGATTTCATATAAATTATATATGTCAATATATTACATATATTACATATAAATATACAATCTGATAAACCATTGGTAAGACATACATGCTTGAAATAATTTAGGTAGTTTTATTGATTCATATTTTTCTAAAATCTGACAAATTATGTCTGGCTTATAAAAAGGTTCTTTTTTACCTGAGTATGTAACACAAAATCTGCTTATATGTATACGCTAATTTGTTTTCCTCTAAACACTGGTGCAAAATCACAGCAGTCAGGTTGCCTCCACAGTTTGATGCTGTTAAAAGTTGTCTTTTGATTTACAAATAAAAAAGGCTTAAATTTCAGCAGAGAAAGTAAACAAAGAAAATTACAGTAAAGCAAAGAAAGATATTAATAGGATTTTTAAAAAATATTGGTACATGTTGACCAGATTCTGATTTTCTGATATTTGGATAGAAAGTTAGTAAGATAAAAAGATTAGACAGCAAAAGCAAATCCTTGATGAAGCAATTTAATTAAATGAAGAATCACACTTCTAATTGTTTAATTATTGCAAGTTATCTACTTAATTCTTATTTTTAATATCACATTAAGTGAATTTCAATATAGATCTTGGTGCTCAAGACTAAATAATGGTAGAAAGCCATTTAAATAAATTTCCTACACAGAGCAGTTACTTTTTCATCACCAAATGGCAGTCTCTAAATTAACATAATTGAATAGTAACCACTTAAACAGACTGGCATCTGTTATCTGATGTGCTGGTGACAAATGTCTTTCCATATGATTCAGTCCTTCCCACTATTTATTCTCGGCTGAAAAACAGCAGTACAGTCCTAAGAGAACTTTTGATCTCTGCTGGCTCACCACCAGCTGGAAAATGTTTTTTTTGTCCCCTGTTGTATCAGCAAACTGCAAAAGTAGATATTGTAAATAAATGCAATTTTACTAAATTAGTGTAGTGAGAATATCTACCAGTAACATGTCTCCCAGTAAAGAGTGCTACAATACTGACACTTCTTATATGTTGAATACAATAGTGAAGGCTGCTGGAATAAATAAGTTTGAAAGGGTAAAAACAGAGACAAAATTTCAATCTAGTCTACAAACTGAAAAAACTCTCAGAGGCAATTTGGGAATTGATATTCATGAAAACATT
This sequence comes from Zonotrichia leucophrys gambelii, assembly GCF_028769735.1. Taxonomy (NCBI): domain Eukaryota; kingdom Metazoa; phylum Chordata; class Aves; order Passeriformes; family Passerellidae; genus Zonotrichia; species Zonotrichia leucophrys. The sequence goes on along the minus strand of NC_088172.1, from coordinate 696,019 downwards.
TGGTTTTGCTTTTGCTCTGATCCTTGTAGGTTTTATAAGCATGCTCTGCTGACTTTTCATAACTACCATGGAATACACTCACATTGATGAGAAGACAGTCAAACACTTCTCTCAACTTTAGTCTTTACTCCCTAACTTTTATTTTTCTACATCTCCCTTTTTGGTCTTCCTAAAATTCTTACTTCCGATTACTGTCCAATTGCTTTTCACAGCACAAATATTATCCTCTTAATTCTTCCAATGATCTAACAAAACTTTTCAAAAGGGGACAAAAAACAGTGTTTCCAAGCGGATAAGAAGTCAATAACATTTTGAATTTAAAACATGTAATTAAAACCCCATCATCAAAGTTTTCTATTCATATTATTAAATGATTCCAAAGTTCAGTGCCTCATTCCAAGGTTTTACAAATCTTCTACATAATGTATATATTCTAAATGTGATATGATATGACAATTATATATTTTTAAATTATATATTTTTTAATTATAATTTGCAGCTATATATTAACAACCCCTTTTAAAACTGTTTCATGTGTATGGGAATCAAGTGTTCACACTGGAATAGGTCACAATTTTTTTCTTCTTCTTCTCCTTCCTGTTACTAAGATGGTCAAAATTTGTTATTTTTAGCTGTTGAAATTTTTGTGTTCTATTCAAGCAAATGAAATTTTCAAGCATTAAGCTTCCATATGGAATCATCTTGTAAGCAACAATAACACTGGAAAACATTCCTTATTTTCTGTTTTTATCTTTCTGCAAGCCATTTGTGCTATTCAGCTCCATGACTACATAAGTTCCTTACAGACAGAAGTATTTCCGTTATCCTCAATGACTTTAATTTCAGCTCTGGATGGAGTTTGCCCTCTTACGATCAAATATGAGAATTATAAACATGACTCACACAACTACGCATACACACACACACACATGCAAATGGTAATAATCTGTTGGTATGAAACATATCTAAGTTCCAGATATTAATGTATAATGTGACTTTCCCAGAATCACTTGACCTTGTATTAGTTTATTATCTTTAAAAATCATTTTAATTTGCATGGTATTTAACTTCCAAAATGCCATTTTAAGATGACCCTATGCATCCCAGAGGAAGCATCTCCCAGACATAAACAGTCAGGTAACACAGCTCTGATCTAGTTTTAGGCCAAGTAGTATTTCAGACTTCAGACCAGTTCCTTTTTTAAAATCCTAAAAATGTAAATAACATTGTATAGTTGTTTGAGCACTCACAAAAGAAGTGCCACATGTAGTGTGAATTCTGGTGTGAAACTTCTGTGTTTCTGTTTCATTTGTGACCATGGTTTGCCTGGATGAGCAGTGACTCCAGAAACAATGAGGAAAAGGTCTGATCCTATCAAAAGGGAAAAAGTCCTGCTGTCTTTACTATGTCCGGTTTTCGGCTGTTTGAAGGGCCTGGAAAGGCCCGGAGTGGCCTTGGGGCAGCCCGCGTATCAAAGGACGAGAAGAGGCTTCAGTTCTTCTTTCGGTTTTTATGTTTATTAATTGTTTATCTAAAAGATTTTCTCTCGGCCCGACAGAGCTCTGCTCAGCAGCCAGCCATGAGCACACTGTCCTGCCCTCCGGACAGTCACCTATCTTTATACCCATTGTTACGTGTACAATATTTATCATTTTTCCCCAATACCATTTATTCTTATTACCCGGTGCACTTTCAGTAATGACCAATCCAAAAGTGCCACCATCACCACAGAAGATGGAGGAGAAGAAGAAGAAGAAGAAGGACAGGACACGCCCCAATTCCTCCATCTTACTTCTCTAAACCCCCCTGTACAGAAATCCTAAACCCTGTGTCTCACCCTCTAATTAACCAATCCCTTCACCATTCACCCCGGTGAAACCCTCCTATCCTCATACAGGTGTCGTCTCCCATGTAGGATCAAAGTCCAGCCACCAGACACTTCTGGAACATTCCAGGACTCCCGAGCCCCCCAAGGGTGGTCTCGGTGGCTCGGCACCTCAGTCCTGAGGTGCTGAGATCCGACATTTACTACACTTGGCTGCCAGTCCCCACATTCTGGTCTGAGATGTGCACTTTTTCTTCTGCATCAGTACTAGCACAGGCATTTTGAGGAGGGTTTGCGTGTGAAAGTGCTGGCCAAGGGCCTTGCTCTCTGTCTTCCTCTATGTGCATTCGTTCATTGCACACAAAGAGGGTGCCAGGTGTTTCATTAGGGCATTGTAAAAGCAGCCTAGACTGTAACATTTTGCTATGTTCCTGTGGAGAATCTGTTTGCGGAGACTGAACTTCCTTTGAAGCGCTGACACGGAGTTGTGCCCTTTATATACACTCACTGCGGTCATTCTGGTCAGTATATTTTCTGTTAAAAGACTGTTACACATTTTGCAGGTCTGTTGATATTCCTTTTTTTCCCCCTATTAATCATTAAATATGTATAAATCCTCATCTCTGGCATCTTTCCTTCCTACAGGTAGAAGATTATAACCATGATTGCATTTCAATGACAAGATCAGAATCAGAAAATGCTTCACATTTTCACTTTAAATAAATATTTATCTTCCTGAACTGTGTCAATGTCTTCAACAGGAGGTGTTTTATTTTTCCTGAACATATTGATAAAAATCATACATTGCCGTGGTCTATTGATTGAGATAGACTCATGCGAAATAAAGAATGTTAGTTAAGCATTAGGTAGCATTAACTTCCCAGTACTTTGAAAATGGGGTAAAATAACACCTCAGACAGACTGAAATATTTAGTAATATTTGGTAAATTCCTGCTGCAGAAATGCAACCATGTCTTGCATCTGCTGCTCCTTTTATGTGTCTATCAGTTGTGTTATAAAGTGGTCTGTAGTGGTCACATTATAGTTACTATAAGAAATAAAACAATTATCTGATTGATTCAGTGTATCATTACCAAGGAATTCAAGATGTTCTAATGCTACTGCTGAAGTCTTGCCTGACTGTTATGGGGTCTATTCATTTCACATACTTGATAAGTCAAACTGTTGTTTTATTCTTGGATAGTCACATTTGCTAACAATTAGGAGTCACTGTTAAAAAATAGGTGGGAAAAATTTAAATATTGTGTTAAAAGCAAGGGAGGATTTTTGGTACAGGAACCTCTCATCAAACTATTTTCTTGTCAGCTTTCCAGGTCTAGACAGAGCAGGAAGAGCAATAGAGAGCTTCATACTGGAGTATTTTTTTTTTCAAACTACAAAAAGGTAGATAAGTATATATGCCACAGAAGAGGACAATAAAAGTTTTATTTTTCTGTCCTGATTATTTGCCTGTACTTGTCATGATATTAATGGGTCTGCCTAAAAATGGTCATTCTACAAGATGGAATGGTATCTCAGTTGCTCATCAGTATTGCATTATTTATCACAGCTTCTGAAAGGGAAAAAAGAATACAAGAAATAATAGGATATGTGGTAGAAAATAATAAGGAACATGAATGTTAAATCAGAAAAATAATTCAGGTATCCAAAAAGTTTTGTTGATTCAAATTCATTCCAGAAACCAGTGAACACTAGATACCACGTTTCTTTACTGGTTTGGGCTGGGGAAATAGTGTGGAGGGTTTTTTTCATAGCTGTTTTGATGGTGTTATTTTTGGATTTGTGACCAAATAGTGTTGGAAGCACACCAATGTTTTAGTTATGTCTGAACAGTGCTTACATGGAATCAAGGTCTTTCCCTATTTCTCCAGTTGCTCTGCCTGTGACTAGGCTGGGGTTCAGAAGGAGTTTGGAGGGGACACAACCAAGAGAGCTGACCCCAGCTGACCAGAAGGATATCACAGAATCACAGAATGATTTGAGACCTTAAAAATTCTCTGGGTCCATAGGTAGTGAGACCTTCCACTTGACCTGGTTTCTCAAAGTCCTGTCCAGCATGGCCTCGAACATTTACAGGGATGGGACATCCAGAACTTCTCTGGGCAACCTGTTATGGTGTCTCACCACTGTCTGGGTAAAAAACATCCTTCTTACACCCAATGTAAGTATTGAAATCACAAAATATGCTGAGTTGGGAGGAATCCACAAGGATTGTGGAGTATTTTTTTGCACTGGAATTCTGTCTCATTATAACATGTCATAATTTGGAAGGTTGGCAGAAGAAATTTTGAGGAAGAATTTTTAGAATTTCCACAACACTTCCATTGTTATGTACTTCTTGTAACACAACTTACCTCAAAAAACATAACTGTATTCTCAAACTGGATAAATCATACTTCCATGACTTGCAAAAAGACAAAGGCATCAGAAAGTAGACTAGAGCCCCATTCATGCATCCCGTGCACCTAATTCTGCGCAAAAACTCAATTTACAGAGTAATGAGAAAGGAGGGGGCAGATAAAACACACTAAACAAAAATGCCAAAAATAAAATAAAATACACAAACACAAAAAAAACCCCAATCCCAAACCAAGAAACAGAGTGTGTTCATGCCCTAAGGCTGTGGTGGTGGGAGACAGTTAAGTTACAGAGCAGTAAGACATTCTCTTCAGGCTATTCTAATATATTGAGACTGGTTCTAATATGTTTTATGTAGGTCACTGACAGAAGACAATGCTCTAATTCCTGTATAATTTATAAACCTTTCTAACAAAGCTCTCACATAAAGACATACATGTACATCAAAACACTGAATAAGTTCAGAGGTTTGGGGGGAGCTGCTGGCATGATATCAGACTGTTTTTATGAGGAATCTAACAGGCCTGTAACACTTCCCCTTCCATTAACACTAATAAGGCTATTGAGTGTACTTTTCCAGATGGCTCCAGCTGCTTGTAATTTTGACAGCTCAGCTGTGGACCAGCTCCCTATAGCTCAAGTGGAAATAGTGACCTATGAATATAAAATTCCTCCCTACTCTAGTGATGAGCACAGATCACAAGTAGTGATCTCTCACCACTGAGGGATCAAAGAAACTTCTACTTATTCCCTATTGTTAAATTTCGTTTGCACTGAGCATAGACATTTATATTTTTTCATCAAGTTTGCCAAATTCCTTCCCATTTTCTCTTTTTATATTGCATGCTAGTGAGCCTTGAAGGACATTCCCTGAACAACTAACATTATTTTCCCTTTCAAAATGCTTAGCACATTTGATATATTAAAGTGAAAATACCCCTGAAAAGAGATTACTCTTAAACCATTAATTTCCTGCATTTTATTTCTCAGAAGCACATCTCCTTCAAGTATCAACTGTCTATACTCTTCTTTATCAGGTATCCTAAATACATTCAAAATTTATTCATTTCAGTTATGACTTCTTGGGGGGAAAGTATGGGTGCATGTATAATACACTTCATTACAATATTGATTTGCAACAACTTCACAGTGAGAGAGAGAGAGAGAATAATCTGATCTGCTTTAATCTATTTACAGCCCCAGGCTGCATGCATACGAGAACTGGATTCCCAGACCACTTTAGTGATGTCCTTAAAGGCAGAAAAAGCTTAAAGATAATACTTTGCTTTCTCCAAAGAATTTCAATTGAACAGGAAACCTTTTCTTAAAATAGATATTCTATCTAATGGCAATTCTGTAAGGATGTATGCCAACACTTTATAGCAATTTAGTAAGGAATGTGTACAGTTTGGATTTATGCAATATACTTAGGACTTTTCCAGAATATTGGTGAAGACTGGGATCCAAATGTTACCTTTCAATGACATTAAACTTTCCAAGATCAGACCCTTCTTATCTCAGTATATCATTTCTATGAGAAGAAAACATATTTGGTTTCCATCAAGATGTTACTTCAGTGCCACTCCAGTTCTGACATAAAATAATTTCACCACTGATGTGTTGAGATCCTTGGGTGTCTGTCACACTAATGTTTTGCTGAATATGTCTTTTTTCCTCTCATCACAGTGTAAGTCTATAATATAAAACTCAGAAAAAGAAATTAATATTGGTCCATACTGTCCCAGGATTATATAAATGAAGAACTGATAATGTTAAAAAAGCTTCACTGTAATAACCTAAGCTGCTTTTCTCTATAATGCAAGTGATAACATTCCATAAAATAGATAAGAAAGAAAGAAAGGAGAAATAAAAAGCAATATTGATTAAAAATTTGCACCTAAAAACTTTAAGCATTACTAGAGACATTAATTCAGGTTCCATTTCATATAGACAAAAGAGAGGTGTGTGATAGAAATTTAAAAATATATTAATAAGGATATAATTAGTCTTTGCTAGGCTTAAGCCTAAATATAAATAATGTAGCAAAAAACAATACAGAAGATTTTTTGTAAGATTTTAATGGTATAGGCAGAGAGAAGTTAGTGTGTTAGATTTGGAACCCCTCAGTACAAGACATTAAGACATTGGAGTGTGTCCAAGGAAGGGCAACAAAACTTATGTCTAGAAAGCAAAACTTGTGAGGGAGCTGGCTTTATTTAGCCTGCAGAAAAAGAGACTCAGGATTGTGGTAAGGTGGGTGTCAGTCTCGTACTTCTGCTAAGTAACGAGTGATAGAACAGAAGGAAATTACCTCGAGTTGCTCCAGGGCAGGTTCAAAATGGATATCAGGAAAAATTTATTTGCTGAAAAAGCTATCAAGAATTAGAACAGGCTGCTCAGGGAAGTGGTGAAGTTGCCATCTCTATAGATATTTCATAGCTGTGTAGATGTGATACTGAGGGACATGGTTTAGAGATGGACTTGGTAGTGCTAGGTTTAAAGACGTACTTAATGACCTGAAAGGCTTTTTACAACCTATGATTCTAAGTTCTAAGCAATTTATGTGAGTTTATAAGCCACATAAACTCCAGAGGGGGAAAAGGCATGCAGTTGTATTTGAGAGATCTTCAGGAAAAAAGAATTCCAGACACCACACAAGAAGAGCTACAAGTAAGCAGGGCATTGTGCAGAATGCATGAAGTGGATAATGGCAAAACCAAAACCAAGACATGCATTATCAGGAGCGTAACTTCAGGAGGGAGGGATACTGTAGGATAAAAGCATCAGTCGTTGTCGGATCTCAGGATCTGAGTCCTGAGGTGCCGGGCCACCGAGACCACCCTTGGGGGGCTCGGGAGTCCTGGAATGTTCCAGAAGTGTCTGGTGGCTGGACTTTGATCCTACACGGGAGACGACACCTGTATGAGGATAGGAGGGTTTCACCGGGGTGAATGGTGAAGGGATTGGTTAATTAGAGGGTGAGACACAGGGTTTAGGATTTCTGTACAGGGGGGTTTAGAGAAGTAAGATGGAGGAATTGGGGCGTGTCCTGTCCTTCTTCTTCTTCTTCTTCTCCTCCATCTTCTGTGGTGATGGTGGCACTTTGGGATTGGTCATTACTGAAAGTGCACCGGACAATAACAATAAATGGTATTGGGGAAAAATGATAAATATTGTACACGTAACCATGGGTATAAAGATAGGTGGCTGTCCGGAGGGCAGCACAGTGTGCTCATGGCTGGCTGCTGAGCAGAGCTCTGTCGGGCCGAAAGAAAATCTTTTAGATAAACAATTAATAAACATAAAGACCGAAAGAAGAACTGAAGCCTCTTCTCGTCCTTTGATACGCGGGCTGCCCCAAGGCCACTCCGGGCCTTTCCAGGCCCTTCAAACAACATAAAAAACCCGACAAGTTGTAACAGAGGAAAGTTGGAAAAGAAAGAGAACAAACTGACCTCTCTTCAAGATTCAGCTGTTTAACACCTCTCAAGCCTGATCCCCTCTGTGGCTGACAGCCACAGCCATCACAGCTGACTGCACGTGTTGACTGCATCAGTGAAAAGACATCAGCTCTGGGGCATGGCATACTGATAGCTGATTTAGAGTATAAGTGACTAAACCAGCAAGTTTTTCATATGAAGCAATGAAAATTGCTAAGATTGCTCTCTTGATAAGAGCCAAGATTAGTTAAATTAGAAAATTTTTCTTTTACATTTCAAAACTGGCCTCATTTTCTGGTCTTCTGAGCCTTCTCATCCTGATGATCTCCATATACATATATTTGTCTTGGCTTCAAAAGACAGGTGCTTGCCAAGGTAGGCAGGAACCTCCACTGAAATGGAACATGTAAATCCCCTCCCTCCAAATTGCCATAAATTTTAAATTAAGGGTCTCTCAGACAAAAATGTGGGAGCAGGAATAACAGGGAATTAAAAAGATAAAATAAACAATACAGTAAACTAAAACAACACTGACAGTCAGAACACAACCTGCCACCCTGTTGGTCAGAGTGTTGGTAGCAGTCCCATTGGAATTGTGGCTGCAGTCCTCCTGGAGTGTCAAGTGTGGTTCTGTTGGGACAGGGATCCTACAGAAAAGAGTGTAGTCTTCCTCTGAAGATCCAGTGGAAGAGGCAGCTGCTGTTCCTCTGGGAAATCCAGTGGAGAAGCTGTGATGGTGTTCCAGAATCTCAATATTATATCTAGGTGGGAACGTTCGGCTCTTCCCTCTGGGCAGAGCATCTCACAATGGGATGCCATAGCTCTTATCAGTCATGCAGTGACATTCAGTAGCCTGTTATCAGCAGATGTCTCCCCGGAGGGAGCAGTGTTGCTGGAAGAGATAAGGAAAACTGCCCACTTAACAGAAGACAACTGCCATACAGATGGCAAATAGAATACAATTTGCTTGGCAATCCAGGACAATATTCCATTGAGGAATTCAGATTATGTTTTCATGCAGTTGTCTACTTGTTAAGGTCCACAGTTGCACTAGGTGTCTAAATGCCAATCATAACTTTAGTCACTGCATTCTTACCACTAGATCCTGACTTAAAGGACTCTCCTTCCTTCATTGACTACAATGATTACGTGTCTGCTGATTACAATGACTTTTTTGACTCTTGGCTACCCTGTAGTAATTTGTATGTCACTGTCTGACTGCACTGTGCTACAGCCTCTGGATTTAGCTGCCCAGCTGGCGCTGTTTTAAAGAGACAAGATGCAAGGCATATGGACCAGGCGAGTAAGGCTCAAAGTTTTAATTTGTAATTTTTTATTGATAGTTGTTTAGTTATTATCTTTATTTGTATTGTTATGCTTTAATAAACTAGACGGTAGCTAGGTTCGTAGGGCAGCCACAAGCCAGTTAGGTAGCTCATAGTGGGTAGGGACAGAAAACTTTATTTCATAACGCGTCAATTACCATCTGATTCGGACCAATTTCCCGGATTTGGACCAATTTACCGGATTTGTCCAAGGTGGACGGGCCACCTTTACTTAACCCGGAAAAGGAGCATATATAATTTATATGTGTTCGTAATATAGCCATATCTTTAAAGCCAAAGCCAAAAGTCAGGTGCAATATCTTAAGCCATTTCAAATAATAGTATAGGCCTGTTTAGGCTATCGTATTGATGTAGTCTTCTTTTATTTGTTACGAAGTTTGATTTTATCTGTCTTATGCTTCTATCTAACCTTTCTGAAAAGTACATGTCTTTCAGTCAATCCTATAATATGCCTAAGCCTTTAAAAACAGATGTGATCCACAGATAAAGATATTCCAGCTAAAAGAACAAAGAAGATATGATTGAGAAATGTTCTTCTGTAGTAAGATAGATGAATGCAAAACTAAATATTTCCAGAATTTACCTGAAATAATTCTTATTTAAACTTTTTTCCCATTCCCTGTGTCATAGACTTCTTACTAAAGATAGCATATTTTGCTACACCATTCAGTCATGTGGAGATTTTCTTATTGTCATTGTCTTTTTTCTTTTTTAATATGGAACATAATCAGTAAAAAAAATGTAGCAAAGATGTTTCTTGTCTGTGGAGAGAATGTATATTTTTACTTGAGAGTAGTTTATGCAACTTACATCTTTTTCAACTTATGCATTTGTATTTGAAACAAATTATTTCCTTTTAAATGGAAGAATTTTTATTGATGTATCTTTTACAATTTTTTTCTTTATAAAAGTGCTGAGACTAGAGATTGAAATATCCACTATTCTTCTGGAATGGTGAATGTGGAGAAGCCACTTTTACTCTTGAAAAAATGATAACACTTCTCTCCCTATAACATGAATTATACATTACAGGATGCAAGTTACGTTAGATTATGTCAAAGCAGGTAGTTTGACATACATAGAAATCTGTACCAGCTTGATGTTTAGATTATAATCAAAACCCTTATTCTCACTGTAGATAAAGTCCAATAGATGATAAGAATTATATTCATCATGTTAAAGTACCTCTCTCATGTGAGATTTTTCATTCAGACTATGCTGAAAGCATTCTACCATTTTCTTTGACACTTCATATAAATCATGCTTTCCCAGAAACTTCTGCTTTGTTAGATCTTCTGCAAAACTCTTCCATTGAATATATTCCTTTGCCCTTCTTTTTAACAAAGTACATCAGATGAGAACACGGGAAATGGGAAAAAACCCAAAATCTAGAGAACATTAGAAAGAGATATCTTATGTCTTTCACAGTAATAGTGAACTAGGAAACATGAAAAAGTAGAAAGCAAAGCTTACTGCTGTCTGCAGAAGTGGTTCTTTGTGCAAATAATTGGTATCTTTCTTCATCTTTTTTTTCCTCTATTTCCATGAAATCACTGTCTTTCACTTCATTTAACAGAAGAAAAAACACAATGAAATGATGCAGCTCAAAAATCTGATACTAGAGTATAATACTCTGGGCCATAGTATATGTTTAATGACAGGTACAGTATACGTAGTAATGTGTGTATGTTGGAAATACCTGACAAGCTCTCCTCATCTGCCCAAAGTTCTGGGCAATTCAGTCAGTCCACACTGCCACCTTATAGTAAGAGAGAAAAAGCTTTCTGTAAAATTACACAGATGGCATTGTTAGCATATGGACTAAACTCTCCTCCTTCTCAAGTCCAGAGGTGGTTCCCTTTGGGCTGCATGGTTACTTTCATGAATGGTGGTGGCGTAATAGATGTAATAAATGTTTAAGATGGCTTTTAACAGCACTCTTTTAAAAATAAGCAAACCCTTTTTAGAAGTCTAGTTTTGCTGGCTGTATGCAGGAAAATCTGTGCTGAAAAGTAATAGACAGTATTTTTGGTGGCCTGTTAAAAAACTTCATGTATGGGAACAATTGCAGTTAATTTTTTCTGTGGGCACATACTAAAGACACTTAGACAAAAACAAAAATCCCAGATCTCCTTAGAGAAAGCTAGCTTGACGATTAACCTGCTTTTTTTTCTTGATTATATTAGAACTGTCATCAGAAAAAAAGAATAAAATATCAATAAGGAGACTTTGGACAGGAGTACGCTGATGTCCCTGGATTGAATTGTTCTGTCAAGTGACATTCACTCTCTGATCTCATTTTATATTTTTTCTGTCCTAACAGTCCCTCTCATGTGTTCCTGACACCTTTTCAAGCTCATTATCTCCACCTTCATTTTGGAAAACTCTGGACATAGTCCCAAACAAATTCTGTAGCTTTTCTCCCCTGTAAGGGAAAGGTTCAAAGAAAAAGAAAAAAAATAACACCAACCCTGACTGATTCTCCTCTTTCTAAAACATGTAGAGAAAGACAGTCGATACAGGATCTGGCCATTAGATATTTTTGAAATGATTTTCTATTGAAGAGAGTTTTCAAATTTTTTACAACTCAGACATTTCTCGAGTCTCCCGACTGTCTCACAAGTCTGGTGTTCAAAGCATTTACATGATGAAATAAAATCCATTAAGTAAATCTGTTAGCATGACACTCTCCAGACGGAACAGTTTATGTTCATATAATGAGCCTTGAGTAACTAATGGAATGAAAATAGCTAAGAAAAGTTGCCACCCATAAATTTCACAGATTCTGTATGCCTTCCTTTCCTTATCATTAGAGTTTTAGCTTTCAGGATATGCTATAAAGACAAATGAATGAAAATGCTCTCATTCCTCAGAGGAAACATTTCCTCACCAGAAAAAAATAAAAAGAAAAAATTAGTTCCTTTAGCTTATAGGACTTCCATGACTTCATTTGCAAGAGCCTGTGGACACACACTGTTTTATGTGTCTATTACAACTGCATAACGCTAATATACATATTAGAGTGTAGATTGCCAAAATTGTTTACCTTCCACAAGGAATTAGTTGTTTGTCTACCCGTGCCTGCAGCTGGGGGAATGTGAAAATTGCACCCTTCCTGTTAAATGATGTATGAATGAATAAATAGGATGACAGTCACTAATTCTGAATGAATTTCTTGCTGCACAGAGAAATGGAAATGGAAAACAGTGAGGTGTGTTGAAAGTAGACTAACCAAAATGTTCAGTCCTCTCTGTCGAGTTAGCACTGTCAGAATATCTCAAAGTGCTCAGTTGTATGGGTATTTCAAACATCTTACCTTTCTAAAAGTATTTTCTTCTACAACTTGTCTGAAAAAAATTGTGAACTGTGGACACCACAGAGAGGTACTTAATTTTTTTTTCAGTAAGTCTTTGGCAAATCTGGCCATTCTCTTAAAACAGCAGCACTTTTATATCTCTATACTGTCTTACCTTCCATGTATCAGATTAATGAGCCATGTAATGCTAGGAAAGAAGTGTAGCACTTTGTAACCAGTGTATGAAAAAGTACAAAAGGAGGAGAGGACAATAGCAAAATATTTGGGGAATTTCTGATGCAGGGCAATGAATTGGAAAAGAGAAAAGAAAAAAGAAAGTGCACCTAACCAAAGATGAGGTGTAGCCCACCTGAGTGGAATTCACTAGTTCTATGCATAAATAGAAAGTTATTGTAAAATGCTACAAGCACATAGTGATTATTTTTCCTCATTTCTTTTTCTTTTTTCTTTTGCAATATGTACACTGATAGGCGAAATAGCATATTTTTCACATGTTATCAACCTGAAAATACATAAACAATTTCTCTGTACTACTTTTTCTTGATAGTAGTAAAATGCAAGAGGAAAAAAGAGGAATATAAAAGTAGTGCTTCCATAAAAAATTGTTAACATGTTTGGTTTGTGCATAGCACAACAATTCAGATTAGCTTGATAGATTAAATATGTCGTAAAATTTAAAAAAATTAAAGACAGAAAATCAAACTCATATGAAACTCAGGTGGACCAAGCTATCCCAGTACTTCACTCTTCAAGGTGACAGGCATACCTTGCTGCCTTAGCACTCTGGAACTCGAGAGTATCAAAGGCAGGTAAAATAAAAATCCCACATTGTTATTTCACCTGCTATTTCAGTAAGTGACTTGTCTTAATGATGCTGCCATTCATTTAGTGGCAGAGTTCTCCAAATAATTATCTTAGAACTTACTGTGATTGTGTCTCTCATATGAGTGAAGAGGTGCATTAGGCTACACATATGCTCAGCATGAGGAATGAAAGGATGCAGACAAAGGAAACTATTCCTGGCACAATCACATTCTTCTCATTTTGGTCCTTAAGTATTCACAGAGAAGTGTCTCAGGACTTCATTTACAGTGACAGCCCTGTTTATTACCTTCTGTCCAGAATTTAGACATTTGTATTTTAATGCATACAACAGAGCTATACTCTATTGGTTATTGTTGATAGCATAAAGGCCTTGATAATAAATCAGTTCAGTTAATTAGATGGATACAATAACTTTTACAAAATTAAGAAATGTCTTAATACAACAGTGTTTGACTACTTCAAAAAAAAAAAGGGTATAGGTTCCTAAAGTTACACCTGAAACAAAGGTTTATAAATGATATTAAATATACTTTCAGGTCACAGGAAATGAAGTAATTTTGGATTTTTTTTGAAAGTCTAAATGAAGTTGTTTTCACACTTGCATATTATTCTCATGGAAGAGGATTTCTAAATTGACCTAGCTCATAGGCTGTTAAGTTTCACAAAACACAACTCATACAATTTGTTTTCTTACTTGAACATCCTGCAGATACATGGAGACCCTGAGAGTGCTAAAGAGCACTACTCTAATTGAAAGAGCTCCATTAAAGCGTGGTGACCTGCTCTTCCTGAAAGTTAATCTCATGCTGACTGGCTTTGAGAACATTAACAATTTTTTCACTCCAAAATACCGATGCTTGGGGTGATGCTAGGGGTGGCTGAACTGTCAAAATTCAAGTATGTATAATTTGGAGTATAAGCTCTTTATTTCTCTTTACAATGTCCAAACTCTGCCTCCTTCATGGTATTAAGATATTGTACATTAAGTGTTTAGTCTGCTTATGTGTCATGTTCCAAGAATTCCCCCACCTCTCTCATAATTCCACTTAGAAAGGCAAACACTTACTATTCCAAACTGCAGTGTTTTTTTCTGATTTTTGACTTATTCTCTTGTGTTATTACTAATTATTTCCAGAGAAGAATATATAAGAATATTTATATTAGAACTGTGCAAACAAAAACTAATAGGGATCCAAATCAGCAGTAGTAACCTATATATAAATGTATATTATTATAATTTATAGTAAAAGATATTGAAATAACCTTATAGGAAAAAAAAAATCTCTCCAAAAAAGAAACCAAACCTATGTGTAGCTACGTTGGAAGAATTACTTGGAATTTTTTATTAAGTTAATTTTTGGGTTGGTTTTGTTTAAAAGAATTTTTTTTCTCTTAAATGAATTTAACATTTTAACAAAATATCCTGTGGTTTGAGTTGACCTTTAAAATCAAGAGGCAAAGAAAGATCTCAAAATAATATTTAAACCAAGAAACTAATAAGGATATTAATTACTAGATCTAGTTTCTGGTTTTTTTGTTTTACAGTGATTATCATAACATTATTTTAATGTTAATGAATTACTTCAAAATATTTTGAAAGACATATGCAGATAACTCACATGCTTCGATATGAAGAAATAAAAATAATAATAATGTTATTCTGTGTAACATGATCCAAAGCCTATTGAGGTAAAGGAAAAATTGCTACTGCCAATGGACAAGATTCTTCAATTTATCAGTCTGAAGGTGATCTTGGTACTATTACTTGTAATGAATTTACTGCACAAAAGATCCAGACACACATTTTCGCAGTAAAATTTCAATACTATTGCAAACACTTGAAATTTTACGGGGGAATATGGAGTCAGGCTTTTGTTTTTCTATTTACAAGAAGATGTGTTTACAGTGGATGAATCAAAAGGAAGAGACTCTATAATCTTCAAAATGCCAGAAATCTGCCTGACATTATTAAGATCCTTGCCAGTGTGTGGAAAGTTGGCCATGCCCTTTCTTTGTACATTTTCCTTGCAGATGAACATCTAAATCCCTACTTAATACTGAAATAATATCAATGCATGAGATTCTACATTTTTATTCATGGACTCATATTATCTTGAATTATTATAGCTTAAAACATTAAGAAGTGAAAGGATAATTCACCTTGAAAGTCAAACTATGTGTCTATTTTGATTTAAAAAAAATATCTGAAATTGGAATATGTCATTGTCCAGGGAATCTTAATAGCACTCACTCAATGTCTAAGAATTTCCACTTCTTCTTGAAAACATTTCTCCTTCTGTAATGAACTTTAATATTTGCATTTCCAGTTCCAAAATTACTGTGAACAACATTTTCAGTATTTTTTGTAAGGTTTTCAATTTTTTTTTTCCTTTTCCTTATAGTTTTTTTTCCTATTTTCCTGTAGTTTAGGTAATTAGGTGTTCTTTATGTTTAAGCTGGAACCTGTTTTGCTTATTCCTTTCATGGGGGCACTGGCTCTGCGCCAGGCTCAAACCATGACACAGAGGATCATGAAATATAGGATCTTGGAAATATTTGGACTGCCACTGAATTAGGTGCTGAAATACCTTTGTTGTCCCAGATCAAAGTCCAGATAACTTTTATTGACACTTAGTGCCCAAATCCCTATAGAAGATAACTTTATCTGCACTCAAACATGCAAACCCAGCACATTTTTATTGCCTTACTCTGATTGGATTGGTGATAAATTAAGCTAATTCTCCAGATTTGAGTCTGTTATGCCTGTGATGGCAATTACTGATCTCTCTGTCCTAATCTTGAACCATGAACCTTTTTGACGGGCACCAGGGTAGCTATAGATCCAATGGTGTCAGGAACCCACGTCTTAAGAGAGGAACCCACTTGCCGCGGCAAAAGTCCAAATATGGACCACACTGGACAAATTCAGACCAGCCTTTTTTGTTTATTAGTACATCAGCCTCAGAACATTGTTAGATGTTAACAGCATGCTGGCCTAAAGGAAAATGTCCCCGAAGGTGGGGTAAAACGGAATGACATAAAACCATCTCAGTTTAGATTTCAACCAATCACACCAAAACAAGACATATTGACAAGCTTTCCATCCAATCCTTATAAAACATACGTAATAGTAGTTAGAACAAAGACTGGTTCATAAAAGACAAAGAACAGAGCTCTATTCACAGTAACCTTCTAAAGATATACATTAAATAAACTTGTTGCCATCCTAAAGCCAAATCTACAGAGTCCTATTGTTATTTGTCACGTCTACTGCTTGGGAAACTTTTCTGCTTGCTTGGGAAACTTTTCTGCTGTAACAGAACTTCGGGCCACATCCTGAGGCCTAAATACTCCTTTTTAACCATTTCCTAAAAACCCTCTGACTTTATGGATTCCCACACTTTTATATGTTCTCTTTTCCAAATTCCATTTAGGAGGACAGAGCTACAAAGGTTTGGTGGACACTTGGCATCCAGTCTGAGTGAGTCCACTACAGACATATAAATACAACTGAAGGAACAATGGCAGATGGAACTGAATTATTTTTAATTCTTTCTTATATCTGTCCAGTATAGGATTTTCTTTTTTTTCTTTTTCTGAACAGAGAACTGAGAGTAAGCAACTTGACTAAATTAACAAAATGAATTTGTGAGAGATATGGTAATTGAAAAGAGGACCAACTTCCTAACCAGTACCTGACTTAGACCAAGTATTTTAAATTTTTATCTTACAATAATTTTTTTTGGTCTGGAAATAAGAGCTAAACTTTTTCATCTTTTTCTAGATTTAAATAAGAAAATATTTCAAGTAATTGCTTTCTGCCTTACTTCATCACTGTAGTTTCTGTCTTTCACAAATTATATTTTAAATAAGAGAGAAATGTAGGAGTTCCTTCTAAAATATGTATCTTTGTATCTTTCAAAGGAATAGATTTTCTTACTTCTACTTTCATAGATTGCAATATTTCTCAATAATTTACTGATTTCATATACAGGCAGATTTAAAAATTTTTATAATAAGAGAGTGTTAAAACTTAACGGCAGAATACCTGAGCAATTGATTACTTTTTTCCTATATAGAAATTTTTGTGTACATCATATACTACATCATATTATGTGGTGAATAGGAAAACATTTTTACGATGAAAATTACAAAATTATTATAATGTTTTGCTCTGTTTCCTAGAATCATGAGTTACTCTACAATGAAACAAAACCTGAAGAAATAAGTTGCTGAAATTCTAAGCATTTTTACAGCTAATGCAGGGCAATAACCACTCTTAAATGATTCATGATATCCTAAAACAGATCTCCAAGGGAAAGATGAGGCATTCTGTAAAGAAATACATCTGTCATTTGTTTCCTTCTACTAAGTATACAGGAAAGCCAGAATGCATTTTTTTTTAATTTGAATAACTAACATTTAGAGATTTAGTATTAGGTTATAAATATGCCAAAGAATTATAGGCTTCACTGAATTGATATGTGTTTTATACACCCAACAGCTCCAAAAAGCAGGTACCTTACTAATAACCATATTTTAACTTGGGGTCTGAATGAACACTGAATGCTGATCTGAGTAGCATTTCAATCCTTTCTCAGTCAGATTACTCTAAATATTTCCCTTCTTAAAAAAAAATAAAGTAAAATAAAAATTGTAAGAACACTAGCACAGAACTCCATATCTTTAAAAGAAATGAACAGTGAACAGTATGTACCAAGTGCTGCTTTTGGAACCTATGCAGAAGGTAGCCTACTAAGAAAGTAACCTTTTTCTCTTACTTTAATCTATGTATGAATTGCAGGAAAATGTTTATAAAGCTTAAAAAATATAAAGGCATTTGATAGATCATCTGTGAAAGAGTAATACGTAAATAAATTCTTCAGAGGTAGAACACCCACCATTGATTATTAGCCTTGCCTGTAAGCAAAAGGGAAGTATAAGCTCTCCAACCATCCAAGTACGATGTCAATAGAGCTTTCACTTAAATGAATGATGTTCTAGCTGTGCATGCCTGCTTTTCAGTTGTACTAGGGCTTATTCCTATCCTCCTGCCTTAAATATTTTAGCATTCCCTTTATCAGAAGGACTTAAAAAACTCAATGGCTGCTTTAGGCAAGCCAAATAAAATCAACGCTATAATTGAATTACAATTGCAGAAGTCATAATAGACATCTTTAGCTGAAAGCTAGCAAAACAAGCCTAGTGCATGAACATCAATAACAGTCTCTCCTCGGTTAAGGCATTGTGTGGACTGGGGGCTCTCTGGGAACATGGGCAGAGGGGCCACCCAGAGCCTGTCCCTCTGCCCACCAGGGGCAGGGCAGCCAGGGGTGTTGTAGTGTGTTGTTAAGTTTCTTGTGTTATTCCCCCAATTTATGTATTGTTCTCCCCTATTATGTGTAAAATGGTTTCGTTCCCCCAGTTTTTCCCGCCACTGCTAGCCTGTCAGCTAAGTTGCCATAGTAACCGCTATTCATAGTTGCCGATGTGTAATTGCTCCTCCCCTGGTTTCCCTTATAAGTGAAAGTTGTTTCCTCCCTGTCCAGTCATCACTCCCTTTCTCCTCCCAGGTTTCGAGAACCTTCTCCTCTCTGGAGATGGTGGCTGGCTGGGGTCCCAGGACACCTCCTTTACCTTTTGATTATTGGTTTCCATGGAGTGTCAGTTCTGTGAAGTTCATCCCCTCACCTTTCCCGATTGGTTCTGCCTGTACCCACCCCCCTCCTTTATAATCCTGTTTCACCCCCTATGAAGAAACTTTTTCCCGGTTGGTTTCCCCGCGTTTGGATCCCGCAACACCTTCAATAAACCGATGTTTAACCCCCGGGAAATGGTCAGCTCCGTTCCTCCCCTATACCAGCGGTGTGAGCCAGTCCGCAGCCAGCACAGCCCGAGGCCCTCAGACGCCGAAGGGCGCTGGCCAGGAATTGCAGAGGGGCGTCGGCCTTTCGCCCTCAGCCAGCCGGACTCTAAACTTCGGGCCACATATGCCCCCCTGTGCACAGGGGGACATGGGGGGGACCCTGAGAGCCTCTCTGGGGCTGTGGGTGGGACTCGTGGCTGGGCATGGCAGGGCTGGGGGAGCTGGAGACTGGGATCTCTGGGGCACAGACAAGGGGCACCAGGGGGCTGGAATGGCATCATGGGCTGGGGGTGGCTTGGGGGGAGCCCCAGGAGAGGGTGGTCATGGGATGGAATGCCTCTATTTCCCTAAGGCCCCCAATGTCTCATTCTTCATGGAGAACTGCAAGATAATTAATAAATCACTGCTTCTTGCAATGCCGTTCAAATAGCATTCTGCTGTACAAACAATACAGAGGTGAAAATGGCAACATTTTATTTTAAAATGGAAAAAAAAGAAAAACAGCAAGAAAAGACATTTTTTTTTGCTTTTAAGCCATGAAATACCTCATAAAGAGAGCTTCATCTTCATTCTCAAACTTGACTTTTTGAAAACAGCGTGGGTTTCGCACCAGTTATTTGTGTACAGTTGAACTTGTGAACAGGAGGTATTATACACATAAATTAATTTTAAACTGACAGAAACAATGCAGATCTTGGAAAGTGGAGAGTGCACTGCATGATTTCTTGATCTGAACTTATTCAATATGTTTGTTAAGTAAAAGTTCCAGTTGCAGAACTTTTCCTTGGTTCCACTGGTTTTGGTGTTTACCCTTCAGTTACATTTATGCAAACTGACTGAAGGTAATGGAGTTGCGCAAGGGAATCCAAAGGCAATACTTGGCCTGCAGAAATCTTTATTATTGGTGATCCATGAGTCAGATAGAAGACACATAAGCTCCCAAATCCCAGGCCTAATTTAAGGACTGGCAGTCAGAAAAGCATTTCAATTGTAAACTGAATTAGTTTGATTGAGAAATTATGGTGGAGAAAAAGCCTATTGAATGTGACAACAGTATTTTTGTGGAGAGTTTATAGAATAACCTTGCACTTTTAGAATTAATTACATCCTGCTGCTTATTCCCTACTTGAAGACAAAATGCTCCATTTTGATATTTCAATTGGTTGCCGTAGAAATGATAATCAAGGTAAAAAAGAAGCACCAAAAAATTTATGCTTTCTGGTTAGATATAACCTGGGGAACCCTTGCAGAACAAGGAATTTTCTTCCTTATAAGCATCAGTTATAAGAAATACAAAGAACAGGAAAGCTAATTGTTTACATGCAAAAGCACATTTATCACATTTATATGAATGAAGTTAAAAGTAGGTTTTAGTTTTTTGGTTTTTTTTTCTTTTTTTTTTTTTTTTAAGAAGTGCAGCTCCATTTAATTGCAAAGAAAGAGTGATGGGGTAGCACATTGCTATTTAATATCCTAATCAGGCAAAAACAAATTATAGAGTAAATCTTAAAAGTTAACACAGACACACAGAGAAAGAAAAAATTAATAAAAAGCCAAAAGAAATCGCAATGAACTTCCCCAAATTGCTATAGATGTGTTTACAACATGGACCAGAAAGATGGTAAGGTTTTTGCATTCTTCATATCTTTACCTTAAAAATGAGGATATGTAGTTAAACTTTTTCACATAATTAGATATTTCATGGTCTTAGTGTTATTAGCACCATGCTATAATCAACTGAGCTGCTCTCAGGGTCAGTGATAACTCTACCTGGCTAACAAGATCAGGTTTATATACTGTATAAGGATCAAACAGGGCTTAAAAAAATATTGCATACCCAGTGTGAAAGTCAAGCAGAAACAATACATGAACTGTGACTCTATAATCTATTTCTCCTCTTGAAAGAATCATGGGGTTTCTGGAGATTTTCTATACTATTCTGTAGATTGTAAGAGCAATTAAAAAATGGGACTAGTCTAGAGAGATATATGGGAGCCAGGGCATTCTACCACTCTTTATAAACTCTCCAAACTTTAGGGTGAAATCCTATAATCTGTGTTTTTTCATTGTCATGTGAGGTATAGTTTTTTTGGGAGAAATTGAAAGGTATTTTCACCCAGTCGTACCTAGACTAATGAAGACAGTATTTTCACAGGTGAGTTTGGTTCCTCAAGCCTTGCAAATGTGATATATACTCCTTTCTCAAATATTCAGTATAATAATGTTCACTGCTCACAGGTTTTGGTATGGGTGTACATTTCTTTTCATTACATATTCTGTTCATTGTCCTGAAAATTATTATTTCTCCTTTTTGTTATATTCCTTGAAATAATCTCTCTTTATTTCACTATTATAATGATTTCTTCTCTGGGCTGGCAACACTTTCTTTGTAGATTCCTAAGATGACAATGACAAGCTTCTTCAAAGCATATTTGAGATACATCCATTTTTCACTCCTATTTTCACATTCTCATTAGAGGGTAATGCTGAAAGTTGTGTCACTGCTCTATTCCTTTATTTATTTGCCCAACCTATCACTTGAGGGTTTGTTATGCAGTACTCATATCTTCACTAATAATTTTCCAGCTAAAATTGGGAAATTAAACATGTTGAAGAATTGATTCTTTATAAGGGAAGATAAAAAAACCAAGCAAAAAAAATCAAAAAACCAAAGTCCCCAAAACCTAAACAAAGCTGTTGTCTCTGAACTAATAAAGAACTACACAGTAAAAAATGTACAATTATTGTTTGTCAAAGCAGTGCTGGTTATTGCCTCCATAAATTCAGGAAAAAAATATGCCGCTGATGGATACAGGTCATTACACATATTAGTATAAGAGCCAAAGAGTTTCCTAGAACAAGATATTAGATGTGTAGTGTATGTTCAGAAAGCAGCAGTGGTGGAACTTTTCTTTAGTGAGTGATTAAAATTAGTATAAATTAAAGAACTTCACTCTATAATTCCTTTTTTCTCTTTTTAAGTGGCGAACGTTTACTAATGGAGTGAAAACTCATGTCAGAAGGGTGATAGCACCACTGGCATGCATAAA
The DNA here is from genome assembly GCF_028769735.1 of Zonotrichia leucophrys gambelii. Classification (NCBI taxonomy): domain Eukaryota; kingdom Metazoa; phylum Chordata; class Aves; order Passeriformes; family Passerellidae; genus Zonotrichia; species Zonotrichia leucophrys. The sequence continues at coordinate 673,972 of NC_088172.1, read as the reverse complement.
ATGATTTCAGGACATTTAAAATTTCAAATTTGTGAAAGTCAAAACTAAATTCTAGTTTTACTTTTCTTCCCTAGAAGAAAAAAAAAAATTCTACTTAATTCATGGTCTCTAAAACACACCTGTTAAGCAAACCTTGATTTTGTGAAGCCTGCATTAAATTTCATGAATAAAATATTAATTTTCCCCTACTATAACACTGTTTTCAAGACTATATTCATATTTCATAGTCCAGCATACTAAACTGAGAAGGCTTGAGATTAGTCAATTCTTAAATTTCTACATATGCAGTCTTCTCTGTACATAGTTGTTGGAACTGAAGAGACAGAAGAGATATTTTTATTTTGTTTACCGTACAGCAGGTGAATTATTGAGTAATAGTGATCAGAAAGATTTAATGACCATCAAGGGAATTTTGGGTTAAACAGGTTCTTACTAATTCAGAAAAAAATTTCTTCTTGATTGTTGGATTTTACGTCTTAAATCCATGACCTGATTCAAACTCACATTGACCTTCATGACCTGGTACACAGCTGTTGCAACTAAAGGTATGACAAGGAAATGAAGCATTGAAAGATAGATGATATGAAAGGTATAAATACATGGCAAGGTGCAAAAACTTTCCAGTGGAAAGAAGCCATTCTATGGCTGATGATTCCATGAAAAGGCCTCTAAAGAAAAGCCAATAAAATGTCTTCTTGCAGAGTTACAGATGGTGTTGCAGAAAATCATACATTTAAATCCTTACATCAATAAAACTTTTTTCAGTCACCCAAAACCTCCTTGCTTACAACATGTGATAATAAGCAAGAAAAATATATTCTTTCCTGCTTGATATTTCAAGCTAAGAAATAAAATGGGACTTAACAAAACTTTAAGAAGATAAACTGTTTTCACTTGAGTCTACTTCTAAGAAAAATGGTGTTCATAAATCCTTATAGAACACTGACTCCTCCAAATTGCAGTGAAAATATTAAAAATTTAACAGCAGATGATGTAAGACAGGGATATTATGATAAAATATATCTCTATCACATTAAGAATAACTTTATTACAACAATGTTCTACCTTTATTGATGTTCATCACTATAATAACTAAACCCTGTGCTATAATTTGATGGCTATTTCAGCAAGACCTTCAACTTCTCCTATTTTTTGGTTTAATTTTTTTTTACTTTATCTGAAAAGAACTTAGGAAATTAGTTTCTTGGATAAATCAATGTTCCTTACTTAAATCAGCATGAAGCTGCAAAGAGCTCTGTGGAAGGCTGAGCATAGGAGGGAATTGGCAGAGTCATCTTTGACAGCAGTTTTGCCTTTCATATTTGTCAACCTGATACATCCTTCCCAAGACAGGCATGGTTTGCCTTTTAGATTTGCTGAAATATCCTTTCACTTATTGATTAAAATCACAGCTGGGCCTTTACATGGCAGTTGAATGACATCCAGTTGAATGAATTTTGTTAGAGTTGTGTTAAGTAAAATTCACAGATTAAGATCCCCAGAGTTTTACACCTAAAAAGGGTAGGCCCAGGTTTTAAGTATATTTTTGTTTTTAATTTTTGTTTTTATTTTTTTTGTTTTGACATTTTGTCAGTTTCTTTGAGGCTTTTCCCAACTGTTTTGTCTGTCAGAGAATCCTCTGTCCAACAGTTACTCAGAATCTCCACTGTAATACTCCTAGACTAAAAGTCTCACACATTGTAGAATTAATTAAATCCTTAGGAAAACAGAGATGACTTTGAAACATACTTTGATTACAGCAATGTATCAGCTCTTAAATTCTAAAAAATTCTCTTTATCATTACATATAAAATGTTAAATCTATATGCATTCTATAAGGGCTGTATCAGTACATATAGTCTATAGGACATTAAAATTTTCTACCTAAACTTTTACATTTTAAACATGTACTTGTAAGAATGATTTTAACACACTGTAATTTGCCTTTTATTTTGAACAACAAATTGAACCTGTTGTACTGCAATTCTGCATCTGAACATGACGTTCTGTGGACCTCTATTAGTTTTGATGGGTTGCCATGGAAACTAGAGAGGAAGGAAAAGGAGGGGAATACTTTTGCAAGCTTTACTACAGAAAGTTACATCCTCTTCCACATTTCGGAAGAAAGAAATTGGTGATTGAATGACAACAATGTGTTTTTAGAGCTAGGTTGTAGTACAGCATTTTTGGCAAGATAGAAGGTATTAATGATTTATGCTAGATTTGCATTAAAGCCTTCTGTTTTTATACCAAGACCATGAATGTCACTGGTAATGGGAGTTCAAGCTGTCTGAAATTTTTATCAGCCCACCTCCCCAGCACAAATGGGGCATGAGAGTGAAAGATGAACCTATGAAATTGTGCTGCATGATGAGACATCAGAAAGCTGCTGGTTCTGAAAAGAATCAAATATTAATCTTCCTTTGGAAATGCTCTCATCTTACAATGACTTTTTGGACAGATCAGTGTGGGTTAAAATTAAAAGATAGATGAAAAGCTTTGTATAAGGTCCAAGTTTATAAGGCTATTTGACAAATAAGTGTGTGGAAACCCCCCCACAATTGTAATAAAAAAGAAGAATTTTCTGGATTCTAAATAGGGTTTAGAAATAAAAACTATGGGGTTTTTTAGGGTTTCAAGCTAACAAGTATTCAAAGCAAAACAAAACAACAAACAAAAAAGATGCCCACAAACAAAAAGACCCAGAAATTTTTACAAGTGAGCAGAAATTTGACAGTGATATTATGTGTCAACTGTTACTACTTGCATTGGACAAACTTGGTAATTCTTCAAAAGAACATAAAGTGGGGTATATAAAATGCTTAAGTAGGTGAATGCTCTAACCACCATTTTATATATGCTATATATATTTACGCAGTTTATTTTAGATAGATACCCTGACTTTATTTTGAAATGACTGTTGCATATTTATTGAGAAAAAGAAAGTTAAATTGTATCACAATTCTATATACTTGCTAAGACTTAATGGGGCCTTTTAGTCAGCAAGTTGTACAGGAAAGAAAATTTATCCATTTACTAGAGAACTTCCAAACAGAGGTACAGGTCCATTTCATTTTTTCCTTTTTTTTTTTTTTTTCCCTACAGATAAGAAGAAAAGCAACTATAATATTTAAATAAAGAGAAGAAAAAAATATCTGCAGCACCTACTGTTGTCCAATCTAAATTTAACAAACTATCATGTGATTAGAAATCACCATGCACGAGCTGAAGATTCATGTCCTCTCTCTTCTGCTATAGGATTAAACTTCTTTTAAAGTTCAAGGAAAAATTGTAGTATATAGGTGCTGTACATGTTGAGTTGCCTACAACCAGAAGGGGATGTGATCTATGGAGTGAAAACAAGTGCCACAAAAGGGCACTTAAAGTGTGCAAATTAAACTGAGGAACTGATTTTTTTATTTTGGATTTTATCTTCTACTAGCCTGCTGTGGCACTGGGAGTTCAGAGATGCCGAGAAAACGCAGCTCAGTAGTTTCTTCATTCTTCCTTGGCTCATATGGTGGGAAACAGAATGAAATTGTGGTGGTAAACAACACAAATAAACCTTTTTTCTTTTTCTCGCAGAAGCGCTGCAGTTACACGACCTTCATTATGTGATCTGACAGCAGAAACAAGTAAAAGGCTTATGACACTGACAAGAAACCATGCCCTTTCCATAAGTACAACACAGATGAAAAATGAATGTCTCATCTTTAAAAGCAAATTTTTACAATGAAGTTAAGTCCTTATAAATCCTATTTCCTTTGTTGGATTCCTGAGTCTTACTTTTGCAGATGCTTTTCTGACATTTGAGACGCTCAATCTTCTTTTGGGACTGAAACCTCTTGAGAAACTCTGTATTCCTTCAACAGCAAAATATTCAGAAACAGGAGCTGAAGTTATCTGTGTGAAATATCTTGGTTTTGTTATATGTACATATGTTCATATTTTACAGATTTGACTGGAGATCTGCAGTATCATTAAGTGTTACAGTTCTTAATCAAGGCTTGAGTGTTTGGAATCAAAGCTCTGACTCTGTTAAGATCATCACTAAAACCTTCCCTGCCTTTTACAAGTCAGGATTGTTTTTATGTAAGCATAAAGGCACATCTTGAAAGTGCTTAGCAGAGATAATTTGTCAGTCAATTATGTGCAATATTTAATTACTTTTCAATTACCATGCTACAAGGATAAATTTAAATGTTCATGCTGAGAGTGTGAGTTGATGTTAACAAAGAAACAAAAAGGAAAGTAAATGATTATTTACCTGTTATAATTCTGCAGGGGAAAGCACACTAGACTAAGTATGAGCAAGTTTCCATGTAGCAGAAGATAAACCGAGACATTTAAGAAAGATCTTTTGAAAAAATTTAATAGACTGTTTTGGCACATACCAAAGTGACAGGACACTTGAAGTTATACTTAATAATAAAAGTAGTCTGTGTATTCTCATTAGTCATATGTGTTATCTATCAATGCTTTCATATGGGCAATGTGCAACAGGAAGAAATTTTAATTTAAAATTATGTTAAGTGGTCCCAGTGGAAATAGAGACATTGAAAAGATATTAAGATATTTGAAAATTGTTCAAGTATTAAATTTTAAGATGATAAAAAATGTAAAAGATCATTGTGCAAAATAAAATCTAGTGCCCAGTACTGTGACTATTATCTTCAGATTTCACATAAAAACAAAAATCCTATAATTCTAAGTTATTCAGGTAAATTACTTAGATGTTCTAACATTTTTCCCTCCATTTGTAAGGCAAACAGTTTTTCCAAATGATATTAATTCATCTAACATTACTGAGCTGATGTCAATTCCCATTGTCAAGGAAGAGTGTGGCAGCACTCACACACTTTTGAGGCTATAAAAGGGCTGTACTGCCTTCCCCATTCTCATCAGGAGACAACGTTCTTCTGATTAGACAGCATTTGTCCAGAGAAACATCTTGCAGTTTCAGTGTTCAAAGCACTTATTCCTGAATAAAAATAATACTTTGAAGAAAAGAATCATGTCAATTCAAAAAATTCATGATGGAAATAAATAATATGTTACACAATCACATAAGTTCTCCTTGTACTATGCTGAAAAAAATGGAGGATTTTCAGTGAAAGAAAGTTCCACAAATAAAAATAATTTTTCGTATGCAATTTGACTTTCTTGAAGGTGGACAGAGAAATTATTCCATTTTTTGTAAAGATATTATGGTACCACATGCACTAAGGATCTCCTGTATCCTGTATCCATAACAAACATTCCAAGACGCAATATGAGTACTTCAAATTTCAGGTTTCTAGGAGTTGCAGAACTAGGCAATTTGATCCTTAAATAGTTAAAATTTAGCTACTTTCAAGTGTGATATTTAAAATAGACTGCAACATGGTATGTAAACATTCAGAGACTAGAAACCTTCAGTTTAGATGGCACAATTTAGCTTACATTTGTTTCATACAGAATGTAGTAATATGAATTGTACATACAGTAACTAGGGTAGGCAATATTTGTTTTGACACATATTTTAAAATTAAGACAAAAGATTTTGGTATAAATTGTATCCAAGGCTCCCATAAAATTTCTGATTAATGCTGATATATTTTAATATATTTTATATATTTTTATTTGTTATATATTATATATTTTGATATATGTTTAATTAATGTTGATTTTTTTCCTTAATATTGACAGTATTCATTAATATTTTAGCTAAGTAAAAAAATCAAACAAATTGTTGTTTAAAAGAAAAATTCCTAGGTTGCATTTTCTCCTATATATATTCACCTACGAATCCTAAGAAAATAACTGTTTGAATAAATGGCCCAATATTAAATTTTAAAAATCAGCAATGCAATGTTCAGCCAAGTGTACTTGGGATTTTTAACTTACTGAAAAATACAGAGAAATGCTCCTCTAGTAGTGGCAAAAAGCTAAGACACAACAAAAATACATTTGCAGAGGAGAAAGCAAAAGAGGGGTGGGTTTTCCTTGTTTTTTTGGTTCTGTTTTCTTTATAAACAGTGATTAGGCTGGAAAATTAGCCACTTTGGGATTTTTCAACCAGTGGTAACAGATGGCTAAGCTAGTGATGAACCACTGAGGGGGCTGAAGATTTGATAAGGGAGACTGACTGGGGGAATGTATCCTCAAATTGGCAGAATGCCGAGTAAAAGCAGTGACCCATCACTCATAGTAAGTCTTTGAAATATTAAGTGGACATATACATTTAGAATGGTGGGGGAGGAAGGAAGGTGACAGGGAAGCTTGCACAGCTAATTTATTTTTTTTTCCAGAAAGTTTTCAGATAGAAACAATTTCTTTTCTGTGCTTAGAATATAAGCTTACTTCAATCATCTGAAAGGTAAGAGACTGGCATTGCTGGTTTTCAATACCCACTTCAGTGGAGCATTTGAAAAAATTATCTGTGGAAAATGTCTTAGATTTTAAGTTAAAGGTCTAGAAGAATATAAAGGAGGTTAATTTCCCACTATAGACTAAATGCAGCCTTAGACCATAGGACTTTTAAATTATGAACTATGATGTAGTTTCTCTGGCACTAGATACTTCCACCATTTCTTTTATTTGCTTTTTTCTATAGCCACTCTACTGACATAAATAGCTGTGCTGGATAGACTCATCCAAGACAAGCACTTTTACAACTCACCAGTGCTGATTGCACTTGGCTAACAGTACCTAAGCAGACAGATGCATGTTGTCTCAGATTTCAGTAATTTCAAGAATGTTTTTTAGGCAAGTAATAGCTCATACCTACTACAGTTATCTAAAGTCGCATCATATTTTCCACAATGTAGTTAATAGTTCCTTTTGGTTATTTGGTTGGTGTAATTAATGTGTTGGGTTTACATGGCAAGGTCTTTGTAGCGGAGGGTCTGAAGAAGTGCCTGCTGTGAGAGGACACCGGAAGTTGTTCCCATGTCAGGCAGAGCCTGTCCTAGACAGCTCCAACCGAGACCTGTTGCTGGCCAAAACTGAGCCCATCAATGATGTTGGCACTGTCTCTGACATAATACATTCAAGAAAGGAAATAAAGGTAATAAGTTGCAGAATAGCAACTGGGATAGAGGAGGTAGAAAATGTGAGAGAAGCTATTTAGAAGAACCTGAGGTTGATGCCTTAAGAGGCTACCTATAACAGAGGCCAGACAATGTTAAAGAAATAAAGTATTTCTTAAAAGGCCTTCAAAGAATACATTTTGGGCAGTACAAGGGCCCAGCCATGGCTCCACCCAAGATGGACACTGAGTCATGAGTTTTCAGAATTTTGGTGTGAAACTTTTAAGTTTTAGTCCATTTATATATTTGGGTTAACTGTCCAATTACAGCTTCAGGTTGTGAAGTCCCATCCTCGCAAATTGCTCTCCTCAGTTTGCTGTTGTTTATCTTTTGGGCCTGAAGCTGCAGCCAGCAGTGTCCTTGGTTCTCAGGCTGGAAAATGATTGTTTTATCTCACTAAACTGTGAAGAGAACTTGCTATCACTTTATATGAAGATCAGCAATTTTGTATACAATTATTTCCTGGCTTCTGCATACTCAGTCTCTAATGCATCAATAATTCTTGTGCTGTGGAAAGAGAAGAATCAAGTAGTATATTTGGAGAGATATTAAGAAAAAGAAGCTCATGGTAAATTAGAGTAAATTATGTCAAATTTTCAGCAATTATAACAAGTACTTAAACTTTTCAAGCTAATCATTCAAATTAATTTGCTTTCCTATAATTATTCATCTGTATTGTTTAGGCATCATTTAGTAATCTTTCATGACTGTTTTGGAGTAGGGAACCTGAAATAATTCACTGTGATTCAGGAGATTCACTAGAGGCTTGAGAATATTATAATACTGTTGAATTGGGTGTCTTTCCCCTAGGCATACATTTATGAAGAAATTACACTTTTTTGATTGATTATTGGGAATATTAATGACTACTGAGTTTCTGATAAAAATGATGTGTCTGCCAGAAAGGAAATTAATGATTAAATCCATTTGGTTCTGTTTCCAGCTGTTTTTTTCCAATTTACATTAGATCTGTCTTTCATAACAAAATATAGGTCAACTACTAATAAAGAGGAAATATTACCCACAATGCACTGCTTATTATAAACATGCAAAATAACTTGTCACAGAAACCAGATCTTGTTTTGATCATTTCACTTTTAAATTATATATAACATTGTTTAATTATATTCAGATATGCAGATACTAGCATGCAATTAATTAAATCAATCTACTCAATGGAAGAAATAAATCTGCCATTGGAAGCAAAGTAAAAAGTATTGATTTTTAAATATAATTTGATTCAACATAATGACCAAACTTGTAGGGTTTAGTCTGCAAGGTTTTTTTCCTTCCTTTGCTTTATGTAATCCAAAGGAATGTTCAATGAAGAAAATAAACTTTCAGCAGTAATTCAAAACAAATAAAAGTTTGAGTGTCCAATGGCTTGGAAAATGGTACTATCTGTAACTGTGTAGGTGTGTAAATAAAAGTATATTTATATATGTGTGTGTAGGCGTAAAGTTTTTCTCAATTATACTATCTACAATGAGGAAAATACTAGTAAGAAAAACACTGTGTTCAATATTTTTATGGTACCATTTTTAGAGAGATCAATGATTACACTGCAAGAGTAGTAGCTAAGTCTGATTCTTTGTATTGGCAAGTGCAAGTATGATTTTATGTCTAAAATGTTATTGTTGTCTTTCTTTTAGAAAGAGGTAGCTGAATCATAATTGGCAATATTCAAAATCCAATGATGAAACTTGGGTAGGCAGGTGAGAAATAGATAGAAGTGTAACAGAAGTGCTTACAGAAGAAAAGAAAAAAAACCCCTAATATCTCAGCATTTGGACTTACAACATTAATATTGCTTTTAATTTTGATTTAAATATTAATTTAATTCATTAAAATATATCTTGGCTATTCTAATGGGTCTTTAAGACTTACACATTTTCCCCATTTTCTCTTGGGCTACTATGAGCACGTCTGTAAAATCCCGGCTTTGCAGCTTGCATGGAATTTTAAAGTGTGGATTTCAAACAGCAGTATCAAGAATATTTGACAGGAATTTTATACATAATGAATCTTATAAACCAATTAATGTACAAATTATTTTGTCAAATGACAGGTTAATAGTAGCAAAATTACTTCTTAGAAATAATAATAAAAACTAACTTTGCAAGAGCAATTAAGAAATGAAGAAGTTCTGCAGTCAGTTTGCTCTTACCACAATAAAGGAAGATATCTCAGTTCCCTCCTCTTAGCACCTTGCTGTTGCCAAAAAATATATATAAATATATACAAACTGCAGCCCTTTGTGAACATTAATAACATAAATGAGGTTAAGAGTTTATCCAGTGGTTCTAAATCTAAAGAACATCAATTGCTTGCACAAGTTCAAGATAAGACTTTGTAAGGCATCTGAAAATATGTTCCTAGGTGCTCTAAGTAGAGAAAAGATTTTGCTTAAGTGTTATCTTTTTATTGAGAGTGCAATTACTATCAGGAATCGGCAATGTCCAAGGTATTTATAACAGACATAAGTAACACAAATTTCAAAGTTGTATACATATTTGTCAAAATATGATACTATGAAAGAAAAGTAATCATATATGGTAAAAGAAGCCATGCCTAAACCAGCAAAGTAATTTTCATTACCAATGGGAAAAATTAAAAAAACTGAGAGAAAAAGGATATTGCATTACAGTTCTCTGTAGCTCTATTGTGTCTCTCCCAGTTCAGTGCTCTGAAAGTAGCATTGAAGGTCAACTTAATAATTTAAAGACACTGGATTTTATCTTTCTGGAGAAACAGATAATATATTCCTCCTTAGAAGGAGTGAAAATAATTTTTAGACTTGAACACTATTTTTATATTTTATAAATAGAACACACATTGAGTTTCCTTTGATGTAAGAATGAAATTCTAGTGTTTTGTAAAACTTTGAGATGCCAATTGATTTATCATATATTCTAAAATTTATTGTATTCAATTCAACAGTTTTGTGACTGTCCTTCCAAACCAAAACATTATGAAGACTAAAAGATCCACAAAAAATAAGTAAATGCTCTCCATTGAAAACATATTAAGACTATGACCTTGATTTGGATTCCGTTTGCAGTTAATGAGTGACACAGATGCTCAGTAAAGGAAAATTGTACTTCTGCTCTTAAACATAAAGAGCAAAGGGAGATGTCTCAGTGCACAGGTAGTGAGTGTCCTTGGAGAATGGGATGAAGGATCATGTTTCTGTAATTTAATAGCTGAAATAATGCTAATAACAATTAAACATCTGTTCACAGTAGAAATCAGGCAATTTATAACACTGCAATTTTCCATGCCTGCTTCCATCCACTCCCTGACAGAGAACTGGGTACTTTTGGTTTTGGATTTTAAGGCCAACATCTGGTGTGGATGTTGGAAATTGAGCTGACTTTTTAATTTCATCCAATTTCTGTTATATTGAATAGTATGGATAGCTGAAATGATATATCCAAAGCAATGCAAATGATACTTTATCATATATGTAAACTTGGCAATCTCAATATTTCCTAGGACATCCCAGGTATGAAAATATTTTCTTCCACTTCTACAATTCTCAAGCACATTTTCCTATTTGAAGTAGGGGGCTCAAGAATGTGCTTGAAAAGGTCATTACTTGTGATTGAAACACAGAAACAATCTGTAATTTCCCTTTGCTCTTCATGGTTTTTTTGGAGGGCACTTAGAGAGCTCTAAATTCACTCCAGTGAATCTTCACATATGGTATCACTGTGGATGACTCTTCACACTATTCACGTGGGAACTGCTTTTCTAATTCTGGATCAGCCTGTCCAGCAATGGTGTTAATAGACCTGCATCTATTGCCTCTAGGATTAAAAATTATCATTGTTTAAAAGCTCTCATTGGTGCAAATTTCAATTTGTCCAACTGCAATTTCCAGCTTTTTGCTTAAGTTGTGTTTTTCTTTGTTAGAGTACAGTTCTCAGGCACACTTTGTGAGATGAGGTAAAAATGTTTTGAACCTAACTGACTTTCTTCAGAATCCATTGCAAAAGCAGTAACAAAGAAGGCTTGAATGAAAAAGAGAAAACCTTCTTAATAGTTCTTCAGTGCATATACAACACTGTGCCTATCCTCATGGAAGTGTAGACAGAAAAGATTTTGCTAGCCTCAGAAACATATCTGCTTCTGGAGTGAAGAAAAAAAATAATAGCTTCTGGGAACAATCAGAATCAGAAATGAAGGATATGCTGAACTTCTCTGTAGCTAGCAAAGCTGAATATGAAAAGACAAGGTTTATTATCCACATTTACTGTTCTCAGATATAGGAACAATGCTCCTAATCTGACTTTGGAGAAAATGAAATGCAAGTAATGAAGACTTTGGAAAAAACAGATTGTCTTCTCTGTTAATGTCTTATGCTAGAAAACTGATCTCAAAGAAAACAGGATAATTTCACTGCATTAATTTATATTTTCTGTATTGCTCAATTTACCTGAGCATTTTGATTTTAGAAGGATATGTGTCATTTAAAACAGGCACAGCATTCTTTTTACTGTTCAATTTCTTGGAGTGAAAATTATCCAATTAGATAAAAATAAACTTTTCTAAATATGAGAAATTATTTTTTTTTACTGAGGATAAGGTGCACAAACATGAACACACCCCTCAGACACACAAAAAAGGAAGCACCAGTGTTATATGAAGGAAGAGCACCACAGTCAGACATATGAGAGCAGGATTATAGAATTTTTGGTGTTGGAAGACACCTCTGAATGCTGTCTGATTCAATCTCTTCTCAAGCATGGCCCTCAGAGCAAGCTGCCCATGATTATGTCCAAACAGCTCTTGACTATTTCCATAGATGGAGACTCCACAACCTCTCTTTGTTAAAAAAACATGATCACACTTTTTTCAATTTGTCTTTTCTGAAGTATATGTTTTCATTTGGGTGAAGGTGAAAAGCAGAAAGAAGAAATTAGAAAATGGAAGTCATACAAAATTAAGAATTTCAATATAATAATCAGGAAAATAAGGACTTGTTCTGTTTGGGTTTTGGATTTTGTTGATAGCCTTTCTGAAAGTGGTATTTCTCTTCCCTAACATCCAGACTATGAAGGCTATCTAAAATTAAAAATAAATGGATACATGCATACATACATACGTACATTATATATATATATAAGGGAAATAAAAATAAATTGAATATGTCCATCTAGTTTTCTTGTTTCATTTGTGTGCTTTATAAGTAGTGCAAAACTCCTTAAACAGATGCTTAAATCATATTTCTATCTGCTTTGTACTGTGACACTGTGGGAAGAAACTGAACAGTTGGTTATATGGACCAAATCCTTTTACAGGTTGTAATTCCACAAAGGACATATAAAGCAAAATACATTACACTAAAAATCAGAGAAAATTAATCATCTATGTGAATTAGGAGTCTGAAAAAGATTACAGAACCATTCTTGATAAGTTCATTTTAAAATAAAAGTGGAGCTGTGTCACCCAATCAAATGACAGTAAGTCTATGCAGCATAACTTATATAGCATAACTTATACATTATACATAACTTATACATTAACCTTAGGGTGTACATTCAGCATGTCCAATTCATCCTGCACCTTTTTCAGAAGCAATCTAGGAGATGAATTTTCATTTCACATGAGTGTTATTATCATATAAAGCTATGTAAACAAATCTAATGTTTTCTTGATTTTCATACAAATCATTATATTTTGATAGGCTCGGGATCAGACTTTTGAATTGTTTGCTGAAACAAGGTCTACAGAGAGAAGGTAAAAAATAGGGACCAAAAGAAAAAGCGGTAGGAATCCTTTTTAATCATTAATTCCATACCTTCTGTCATACAAATCTTCACAGATTATTAAGACTTGTCCTCAGAGATCTTTATATTTAAACTATATTTTTTTCCTTTTAGAGTGTCATTTTTTTGAGTTCATAAATAATTTAAGATAGAAGTATATGATAGCTGTTTTGGGAATAACTATTTTATTCTTTGTTCTGTAACAGTATCTAGTGAGTTATTTGAGATCAGATCTCTAATGTGCAGAAACTATTAAGAAGCATTATTAATAAGGGTAACAAGTCTCTCTTAATTTGAAAGGAGACAGGGGAATGGAAGATAAATGGAAAAAAATAAGGTATTGTCTGGTGTTCGCATTCAATCATTAAAATTATTTAATCACTGAAGAAGTTACACTAGCAGTAAGAAACACATATTCCACACTTGTCCCTGACTCAGGAGATTCCAACCCATGTCTCCCAGCACCCTGAAATCTGCACAGATGGAATTTTTTGGGAAGAAACTCCATTTAACCTTCCCAACAAAGAATGCAAAAACGGAGATGTGTTGTTCTTTGGATTTGATCACAGCTATTTGGGATTCCAGGATTTTATCTTTTTTTCTGAAGTGGATTATGTATTTTATTTTTTGAACAGGTAAAACTCCATTCTGTTAAAGACCGGTTTCATCTATAGGATTATAATTGTTTATAATTGTAATAGCATTATAGTTGTTTTTCTCCCTGGCAATCATGTTTGAAGGAAAAGTTAGTTTTGATAATTTTGCAAGAAAACTGATCACATAAATGCATTTCAGGAACCTTTTAATGGATCAGGTCTTTCAAGAGTAAAAGGATACCTCCCAAGACCTACAAATCTGAAATAAGGCAGTGACACAGGGATGCTGAAACTAAGGTATTTACAGTGGTCCAAGTCTCAAAAGCCAGGGAATTCTAAATCTGACCAGAGAGATCCAGCAAATTTAGGTGCTTTGTGACAGCAGCATCTAAGAAAATAGTAGATTCTGTGTCTTGAAAGATTTTTTTTAGTTCATTTAGTTGAAAGTCACTCTCTCTATTTTGTTCCAATATTAGAAATGAAATCTGATGAAGAGTTGAGAATAGAATTTTCAGTGTTCATGTCCCTTTATAGTGTTTAATTCCTGAGCATGTTCTGCTTCAAGAGACAGCAGTAAGTCAGAGGATGGAAATGGAAGAAATGGGGGGAAAACTGAGGACACTAGTTAGAGAATGAGCTGGAAGAGAAGAGCCATTGTCATTTTTAGTACAACTCACTTTCCAGAGCTTAGCTAGCCTTTTATGCCAAAATTCTTCAGGTCATCGCATGTACAAAGAATTCTCTACAGCATAAACAAAAGAGAATCCTTATTCTAAAAACAATAACAGAAAAACAAACAAACAAAATGAACCCAAAACCCTAACAAATAAACAAAGACCCCAAACAAACAAAAAAATCCCAAACTGTTTTAGATACAAACTAAATCTCAGCAAAATCTCCAAATGATACAAGTAAGAAGAAAATTCATTTAGTTGGTTGTTCAGCTGTATGGGAATTGGACTAGATGACCCTTGTTGCTCCCTTTCAACTCAGCATATTTTGTGATACTGTTATATTTTAACAGGAAAAAATAAAAGTTGTCTGGGACATGATTACTTCATACTATAAACTAAGAAGTTACGTAATGTAAGTCAGCATAGTTTATGTGCAGCCAGAAGATCAAATATGGATCATCTGATAGCTTATTCTGTAAGAAACTGAGAAGATTTTTTCAAGCAACTAAAACATCTGATCTTGTATGTGCTAGGAGCCCAAATTAGAAAACTAGAGTGCTACACATGCAGCACATGGAAATGAAAGTTATTGATGACTATGACGACAGTCATTGTCTTGCTTCTTCAGGGGAGGTCCTCCAATAATTGCTGCTGCGTAATGAGAAATATCCCAAAGCTGGTTCTTGAATCTCCTTCCTCTCTCTGCAGTTTATAAGGTTTGGTCTTGCTAACATAAAAATACATCTGAGTTGTGAGCAAAGTGGACAAAACCATCTCTACAGCACTTACAGTTTTTCTTCAGTAAAGGATAGGTTTTGTGATTTAATCCCAGTAGGAAGGCAAATATCACACAGGTTCCGGTCCACTCCTCTGCAGTGCAATGCAGGGGAGATTAGAAGAATGAACGTGAGAAAACACATGGGTTGAGGTAATGACAGTTTGACAGGTAAAGAAAAATTTGTGCTCACAAGCAAAGCAAAATGAGGAATTCATTCATCCCTTCCCATCAACAGCTGGGTGTTAAACCATCTCTAGAAAAGAATGGATCCATCACATCTAACAGTTACTTGGGATGACAAACACCATCACTTCAAATGCCATTCCTTTCTGCTTTATTCTCCCCAGTTTTTTTTTTTTTCTGAGCACAATGCCATATGGTCCAGGATATCCTTTTGTCCAGTTGGAGTCAGCAGTCACAGCTTGCTTTATACCCCCAGCCAACTTGTTAGTGCAGCAGCATGACGAACAGAAAATGCCTCGATGTTGTGATAGTGCAGTTCTGAAATAATTAAAACATTATCAGCACTGTTTTAACCAACAATACAAAACCACATGAGCTACTATGAAGAAAATTAAATCCAACCCAGTCAAATGCAGTACAACAGGCCATGGGACCTCAGCTTTAATGAAAAAGAATGTCAAGTTGCCAGCAGTATTCAGGACATCAGACACCTTGTCTTTTCTCTACTTGTCTATGATAAGGATTTTTTTTTATTCTAAGGGAGGAATAGTACTTTTTTTAGGTATTTTTGCAATACTTAGCAGAATAGATTTAGAATCTGAGCAGAGGTGTAGAATTAGTGTACATTTTACAGAAAACTGTTTTGAAGAATTTTTTAAGGTAGCCACCGCAAACATTATGAAAATGAACTCTTGTATGAACTGGAACATTTCTCAAACAGAGAGATACAAACATGTATCAAACATGTAACAGTTTACCATTAATATTGTCTATGCTGATATTTCACAACTAATCCTGACTCTTGTCCTTAGCTTTCTGCCTCTGTTATAGTAGGAACCAAGCACAGAGCTGACTCCCTGTTCAACCTCTTCACTGGAGAGGAATCCTGGATATCCAAAAGAGAAATCAGACCAAGAAGATGAGATTACCTGAGTAAGGACCTTCAACATGACTTAAAACTAGACCAAAAGAGACTTCAGTTTGCATGAGAGATGGCTTAACTTAACAGTTGTAGCTGAATGCTGTTTCTGCAGGTGTGAAGTAACTTGGACAGAGGTCAAGGGAGAATTCTTCTGGTGATCTGAACAATTCATACAGTCAGTTATTGCTGATACTGTCATGGAAAAGCAAATCAAAGTCACATATGGCCAACAATATGCAAAGTGAAAGGCAGATTGATGTCCATTTTAGCCTTCACAGTTTCCACTTTGTGAGTGTTAGCATCAAAATTGCACTCTTTGAGAGGTGTTATGAGTGGCATCAGCCTAAAATTGAAAAGCCATGATTCCTTTCCATTGTTTGAAAAGAAAAGAGGGAAAGGGAAAGGGAAAGGGAAAGGGAAAGGAAAGGGAAAGGGAAAAGGAAAAGGAAAAGGAAAAGGAAAAGGAAAAGGAAAAGGAAAAGGAAAAGGAAAAGGAAACAAATTTCTGTCTAGCTCAACCACTAAGCATGAGCCTCAAACTGGACATGTGTGGCCCATGGGACATAATTAAAATGCAATTTCTATACAGACGCATTATTAGATGTCAATGTTAATTGACTGTACAAAGAATTTCTAATGATCTTCTGTGTGTACTGCAGTAATAGGTCTAAGTGGACAATAATTTAAATTCTGTGATGGCTGAATATGGTGCCTAACAAAACCCTACAGCTCTGCATCTAAAAGTGAAAGCAAAAGTGCTTTCAACCAAAAAGCCTTTTGATTATCAGACGGGATGAGGTAAACAGCATTCTGGTTTTGGCTGGGATAGAATGAATCATTTTTTAGTATCTGGTACAGTGCAGGGTTTGGATAAAGTAAGAATAATGTTGAAAACACGTTGATGCTTTAGCTGATACTGAGCAGTGCTTACCCTAAGCCAAGGAGTCTCCAGTTTCTCACGCTGTGCCAGTGAGGAGGAGCACAAGATGCTGGGAGAGGACATGTCTGGGACACCTGAACCCCAGCTGACCAAGGGGACATTCTGTGCCATACAGCACATTATTCAGCACAGAAAGCTGGGGGAAGGCAGAAAGGGGGAGCATTCACATGGATATCATTTTCCTTCCCAGGAAACCCTTACACCCTTAGATGTGATGGAGCTCTGTTTTCCTGGGAACAGCTTACCCATGAGATGTGTGGGATTAATTCCTTATTTTGCTTTTTTACATGAGCAGCTTTTGCTTTACCTGTTAATCTGTCTTTATCTCAGCCAAAAATTTTTTTTTCTTCTACCTTTCCAATTCTCTCTCTGATCCCATTGGTCAGGGAGTGAGCGAGACGTTGCATGGCACTTGGCTGGCTGGGATTAAGCTCAAATGAATTGGCCTAAACACCACGCTGATGAGCAAAACCACACAAGCAAATAAATCTCAAATATATATATATATACAGACTACCAAGATTCAACTTCTGGTATCCATGTTAAACAATGAAGCGAAAGAGAACAGCTCTGGAATATTTGGCCATCATATGTTAATATTGAATCCTTTGCATCACTGTAAATTATCCAAATTCAGAACTCTGTGTCCTGCAAAAATCCAAAAGGTGTTGGGGTCTAGAGGAATACTTATCAACCAAGATTAGGAAAATAGTTTCAATTATGATTTGCTCCACACTATTATATATCTCATGTATCTGTATGCTGTGACATCCAGAAGATTTTAGTTATTTTTATCTCAGTTTCTTCAAGAGGAACACTTGAACTGAACTTATTTTTAAAGACTAATTTCTGCAATAAATTGCTTTAGGATATTTTCTAGGGTTTGGACTTGATTTTGATTTCTGCTGATCTTTGTGAGAATGCTTGCCAAGGGAAGTGTCACAGATGAACAGGTAAAGACATAAGATTGATGCAATTGTCAATATCTTGGCTAGAATGCAAAAACTGAGAAAAAGTGTTCACTAAAATTAGGGAAATTATTCACTTTGTCTGAAGTGTCTCAGAATAAGCACCCATGATCACTTCTAATTAAGACACTCTAGAACAGTATGGATGGGTTAAAAATTTTGAATGTCAACTTTCTGCCTCAATCTAAATAATTTATTTTTCAGCAATAATTTCTGCATTTTTGTGGAAGGTTATATCTATGTTTACATTAAAGAGAAATACAGTTAAATATCAGCAATCACTTATTCACAGGAGACTTTAGAGGATGGACTCTCAGACTGGAGGCTTCTTGTCAGAAGCCTTTTGTCTTTGAAAAATCTCATTGCACAGGAAAGCATGTGCAGAGCAGATTGGCTGGAGCCTGCAAACATTTTCTTCTTTATTTGAATTCCCAAGTTAATATACAACAGACCTCTGTGAATTGCTCATGCAAACATGTGCCTTAGAGAGCACTTTCACATCTTACAGTTTCTGCAGGTTTCTGCAAAAATAAAAGGATAGGAAGGTTAATATGGATATTACATGGAATATTGTGGACTAGATGGGATATTTGAACTAGATGGAATATTTGCACTTATGAAATTTTATTCCACTTACCTTCAAATCCCTGAGATTCATAATGAAGTAAAGAGTGTGTTGGACTGGTCATCAGAGAGAAACAAACCTATCTTAGTGGGGCCAAGCTGTCAGGAAGACTAACTACCAATATCTAGGTTTGCAAGGTATGAATTCTGAACCTCTTTACTTTGCAAGTAGAACTCAAGATTCTGGAATCTGATATTTCATTTGCTGTCATAAAGTGACAGATGATATAGTCAATATACTGTCTACTTATTCTGCTAAACCTAATGGCAGCAATCTCTGCTGTAGATGAAAAGACTTGAGGGCAGTCACATTTCACTTATGCAGTGATGTTATGCAGTGCTAAGAAGTTAGAGTTTATTCAAAATTTGCATTAATCGCAAAAATATAATTGTCTTTTCTGTAAAAACAAAGGCTCACCAAGGATGTGGATAATTGTCCTTTGTGTAGTCACAGCTATGTAATCACAGAATAGCTGAGCCTGGCAAGGTCTCTGGGGACTGCTCAAAGTGCAATCACTTGCAGCATGCTGCTCATGGTGACGACCAGCTCAGTTTTGTGCACACAGAAGCTGGAGCCTCTATAACCTCTCTGAGCTATAGCATTCACCGGCAGTGATAGTTGCATCATTCATCATTGCATATAGTTTATATTCTTGACTTGAGCAGGAGATTTGGAAGAAGGAGATTTTGGCTCTTTTCCCTACTGTAGAACCAGATCAAGACTGTAGGAGACAGATGGATTTGCCAATAGTTTACTAGTTCACTGCACTGTTCACAGAGTTTCTCCCTTTTTCTTTTTTTTTTTTTTTTTTATTTCAAAGATCTTGATCTAGGCAGAAATGTAATATGTGGGTATAATACATTTCTCATTGTCATTTTAATTTAACACTTCTAAAAGTGTTTATTTCTGCATGGAGTCATACTCACCTAAATATTAATTAGCCTTTTGCTTCACACCTGTAGAAGCTTTACAGCAAGTTTAAGAATGTGCTCATTTAGAAATACATTCCTTTGGTGTCATGACAGGAAATGTAACTACAGATAATCAAATAGCTAAATTGATTTTGGAGAATGCCATGACTTTCATTTGCAACAATCATTGAACGCCTGCATCTCAAATACATTTTATATTATTTGTTTTTTTCCTATTTGACACCCAAATCAAAACTCATACTAGAATATATGCTGATTATGCAAGTCATGAGATTATTGAAGCTTTTAATAAATGAACAATGGTACATTGCTCTAAGAACATTTTCAGATGTAAAATAATTCTATTTTCAACCTTTTGCTATTCAATCAAAACATATCAAGTGGAAAGTATTGATCATTCCTCTATTTCTTTTATAATCATACTCAGTTTTCTATTCTGAAAATTACTTTTCATTTAACTTCTTCTGACATAGAGACAATTCCTTTGAGATTGATAATCATTCAAAAAGATAGAGCCATTCACATAAATTTTTCATCACTTTGGAACTTCTATGCTGTCACTATTTTATGAAAAAGATTACAGCACTTGTCCACTAGACAACAAAGAAAATATATGTATTATTTATATGAAGATTCTAATGGAGACTATAACCCTGTTATTCTGCAGATCACTTCTTGATTTTCTCATGGTACCTAAGATTGTATTCTATTTCTACCAAGAAGATTGAGTCAACAGCTTTGAGTATCATGCAAGAATGGATCTTGAGTGAAAGGCAGAAGAATTCCTATTAATGATTTGTTTGGAATGTTTTGATTCCTAAGAAATGTAACTTTAAGCATGAAAAAAGTCCATAACTAGAAAGAAGCAAGGCAGAAAGGCAGACAGTGATTTTTTTTTTTTCCATTAAACCAATTAAGGGATATACATTCCATTGTGTTAGCAGTCTGGATTTTTTAGCCAGGGTCTTGAGAGGACATAGCACAGTTATAAACAATGCGAATGATCAGAGTTAATAATTAATCTATTTTTTTGTAAGAGAAAACAAAATAAAAAACACTGACCAGTAAACAGTAGTTTCCTCTTTGTATTAATTCTTTCATTTTCTCCCCCTGTACTCTTCACTATGGGGATCTCAGCTAGAACTGTGGTAATTTTCTCTGTAGAAGGCACTGTATAAAAGAGAAAGAAACCAGAAGATTATTAATAATGCTGTTAAAATCTTCAGTGAGAAAAGCATTTCAAAATCTTCATTAATTTTTTTTCAAGAAAAAATTAGTTTAAATATACTTACTGTGTTTCAGATTCATCAAATAATTACATTTAATCTATGTGAAGTTGTGAACTGGAAAGTCATTTCCTCTTGATCCTGTTGCAGAAGCTTAACTATTTTTCTGTTTTGCTCATTCCCTGCCTTTTTGTTCACTTATGCAATTGAAGAGTGCAGTTAAATCAAGGATTGAAGGGCAAAAAATATCTTATTCAGCTCAAGCTGAAGTTTTAATGTTCTATTCCAACACTTCATGAAGAAAACCAACATCCTTCTTTCATGCATGGCTTCACTCAA
This sequence comes from Zonotrichia leucophrys gambelii, assembly GCF_028769735.1. Taxonomy (NCBI): domain Eukaryota; kingdom Metazoa; phylum Chordata; class Aves; order Passeriformes; family Passerellidae; genus Zonotrichia; species Zonotrichia leucophrys. The sequence goes on along the minus strand of NC_088172.1, from coordinate 652,948 downwards.
AATTAGCTCTTATCACCCTTTCATTAGCACAATACCATAGCTAGTCTTTTTAATAAGAAGTAGATATTACTATTTAGCATATTTTAATTATCTTTCTCCATGTGGAACATTCTTACACAGTCTTTAAAGCAAGATTTTACTTTTTTTTTTCTTCAACAAATGCTTAAAATATTTCTTTATTTTTACCTTTATCTAATGAGACATTAATTTATCTTTTAAGAAAGTAGAATAATTTTGATTTTTGGGTACAAAGCTTTATAGTCTCCATATGTATTTAACCGAATTTACTAATCTGTTCATTTAGACTAAAGTTGATCTTAGCGCCTCCTAAAGTAAGCAATAAAAACCATTTGTTTTAGACTTCTGGAGAGAATTCTTGTCTTTCTCACAGAATTACAGTTTCATTTCATTAATTATTTTCTTAAGGATTGCTCAATATCGATTTCCTAGTAAAAATAAAAAAAAAGTTAATACAATCAGAATCATTTAGCATGGAAAAGACCTTTAATGTCAGAGAGTGCAACAATTAAGCCAGAACTTCCAAGTCCACCACTAAACCATGTCCCTCAACACCACATCTACTTCTTTTCTGAATACTTCCAGGGATTGCCCTCTGTGGGAAACCTTTTCCAATGCTTGGCAGCCCTTCCCACAAAGACACAATATCCAATCTAAACACTTATCCCAGACAAATCCTCTCTATCCCTCACTAAACTACATAACAGCCAAAATCAACACATTGCTCTCCAAACCAAAAATAAATTACCTCGGACTACAAAACCTAGTCTTGATTTTAAAGTTATTGCCAAAAAGCCACAGAATGCCTCCATCCTTAGCTGGGGAGTTCACTTTCTGGAGTCCAAACCAGCAGTCATTCAAACCTCTGTAATAAGGACTGAGACAATGTGCCTTAGGGTTATAGTGTCTTAGGTAAGGAAAAAACCCTGGAAAACACAAGGAGAAACAATCAAAGAGGTAAAGATAATTTAAGCAGTTTTGAAAGAAAACCAAAAAACAATGAAAATTGAAATTTTATGGAGGAAAAAAATCTTCTGGAAATTATGTTTATTCAGGAAAATTCTAATGATAGCTGTCCCATAGATTTATAAGTGGCTGATTTTCCTTATTCTTAATAGAGAGAAAGTAAGACAGAAGGACATTCTAAGGTGGCAGTAAGAAAATTAAATCTGACTTTGGACTTAGAGTGAGTGGGAGTGTGAAAAGTAGGAAAATCTATATTTTATATGGATTTGGAACTAAGTTCTCAAAATGCAATACATTTAATGAGCAAAATTTTTCCCCCCTCCATTAGACCTGCATTTCTCACAATCAGATTTGTCTTCTTAGCTCTCATGTATATCCCTGATTCACTGCAGTATTCTTTAGGTATGATTCTCAGGAGAAGAGTTAAGCAAATTATTGTAATCTAGATGGATTTACAAGAGTAAATCCAGAGTAAAACATGGCTATTTTTACCACACTATTAAATTCTCCATAGTAAATAACACAGAACATCTCTCTTAAAGGCACAGTTTCATGAAAGGGTCTGTTGTCGGATCTCAGGATCTGAGTCCTGAGGTGCCGAGCCACCGAGACCACCCTTGGGGGGCTCGGGAGTCCTGGAATGTTCCAGAAGTGTCTGGTGGCTGGACTTTGATCCTACACGGGAGACGACACCTGTATGAGGACAGGAGGGTTTCACCGGGGTGAATGGTGAAGGGATTGGTTAATTAGAGGGTGAGACACAGGGTTTAGGATTTCTGTACAGGGGGGTTTAGAGAAGTAAGATGGAGGAATTGGGGCATGTCCTGTCCTTCTTCTTCTTCTTCTCCTCCATCTTCTTTGGCCATGGTGGCACTTTGGATTGGTTATTACTGAGAGTCCACCGAGTTATAAGAATAAATGGTATTGGGGAAAAATGATAAATATTGTACACGTAACAATGGGTATAAAGATAGGTGACTGTCCGGAGGGCAGCACAGTGTGCTCATGGCTGGCTGCTGAGCAGAGCTCTGTCGGGCTGAAAGAAAATCTTTTAGATAAACAATTAATAAACATAAAAACCGAAAGAAGAACTGAAGCCTCTTCTCGTCCTTTGATACGCGGGCTGCCCCAAGGCCACTCCGGGCCTTTCCAGGCCCCTCAAACAGCCGAGATAACCGGACAGTCTGTTATGTGAAAACTGGCATGACTTCAAATTCAAAACTGTGATAGAAAGTTTTTTCTTCTGATAGATGCACTTCTAAAATGCCTTTCTGATTTGTCTCCTAAAGCAGCACATTCTGAAAACAGCCACCTTCGATCAAGTAACAGTTCCTATCTACCGAAAGTGAGTGGCACTGATGAACCCATATTCTCCATGGGCTCTGTACCTCACCAGACAAAATTTTATACTGTAAAGGAAGTGTCCCACACAATGGAGTGCTCACAAAGCCATCTGATCTATCGACAGCAGTATGACTGCAAACTGGTTTTCACTACAGCTGCTTCAAAGGCAATGGCTGTTAAGATCTTCCTGGAGAGTCAGCCGTCCATGCTTTAGGAAAATACACTGTGTGGAACATTCAGAAGTGATTTTCTTTGAAAATAATTTTTTGTGATAATATTTTCAGCAGAATTCATGATCTTTTTTTTACTTTGATTTGATTCTTTTTTACTTTGATTTACTTCATGATATTTCAAACTGAGAGTTTAAGTGCGTACTAGAGGATGGAAACTTGATTTTTGGTCACATATAAAAGTAGCGATGACCACACTAGAAATTACTTTGGTGAGAAAGAAATTCTGCAATTTGTTTCACAGCCTTTGCAAAAAGCCAGGGTGCAGAGGAATAATTTCCAGGCATCAAGGTTATGTTGCACATGTTTCTCTCTCAATTTGAAGTAAAGTGCTCATTAGATAATTCAGTGGGGAAAGAATGGAATTGAATGCCATTTTCATGACGTATGATTTCACAATGCAAGCCTCAGGGAAAGAGCGTACCAACAAAAAGTTCAGCAAGACTCATTGTGCTAGTTCATAGTTTATATCTGTAAGTGTAAGACATAGCCTATTCTGTGGAATTTTTAAAGTCTAAGACAATATGTGAAATATGCTGTCAGAGCAAGCACATATTTAAAAATAAGAGAAAAAAAAAGTTAGAAAGCCTTTCTACTGAGAAGATGGAGACAAGCTAAGAAGATAAATTTTAGCTTTACATGGATTAAGGTTTGTTACTTTCAAAAACGATTTAGATGAAAGAAAAATACTACTATTTGTATACTGCATACATGTTCTATATAAGGTATCATTTCTCATATGACCATCATTTTCAGGTTTTGTGTTCATATGAATTTTATATAAATATGTATTTCATTTTTCCCCTGGATAATATCATAAATAAGATATATAGATATATAATAATAGATATATAGATAAATAGAAATAAAAGTTTAAGATTTAATAGGAATAAAATGTAACGCTATATATATATATATATATATAATGCACACAATGAAATTCTAATAACACTAAAATATGCATTGCCTGAAATTTTGTTAACTACATTTAGGTTAATTATTTGAATTTGCATCCATTCTTAACATGTTCACCTTCATTAAACCTATCCATGGCAAAGAATAGTAGGGTCTAAATAAATGGAATTATCAGAAAAGCAACAAGAAATAATATCTAACATATTTGTGTATGACTTTGTATTTACTTTTGAAGAAAAAAAAAGTACATTTAAATGCTCCCAGTCCATTTTTAATCAATTTGGAGAAGTAACAATAGAGAAAAGGAATGCTCAGGAACTGCTTTTTGAGGTAATAAATGTATATAGCACTGTCATCCTTTCAGAGAAAAATTAAAGTATTTTAACATATACCTAACTGCAGCTGAAGATTTTGAATTTTCTATGAACTGAAATAAAGGCTCCAATAGTCATATATCACATCTGAGTTGGACTTCTTCCAACTCCAGAACTTTCGGAAGTGTAAGCCCCAAAGATTTGATGTGTTGAAAAATTCAAAAGTAAGGTCAAGTAATAAAAAAAAAAATACAGTACTGCAGAAATATACAGACAAAGTTTGACTCAGAAGCAGCCCATGATAACTTTGTAGGATAAACTTTTTTAGATCTACAAAGGCCAGAGAGACATCAAACTTTTTTTTCCCTTATGAGTTTCACTCTGATCTTTTAAAAAGTGTGAGATAATTTTTATTTGCATAACACTTATGTGCCTCTTCTTTAGGAAAACTCGAAACATAACAGCTCACCATTAAACTTTTTAAAAATGTAAAATAGAGATCTGTTACAAATATTTAATCTATAATAATAGTCTATTTTCATTGATTTGCTTAAAACCTAAGGATTTACACTTCAGCATTGTAAAATCTCACAGGTGTAGTTTTAAATTATTCCAATTACTTGAACAAGGACTAGATTTTAGTAAGCTTTCTTGAAAGATGAAACATTTCAAGATGAATTAGGATCTACAGTTTCTTCTTCTTCATCATGACACATTTCTTTTTTATCAAATGGACTTTTTGCATCCTTGACTCGGTACCTCAAGTAAGAAATCAAGACTCTAACTAGAATTCAAAAAGAAGTAAACTGCAATACAATACTAGTGAGCTTCCCACAGCAGAAAATTAATTTCTGTTTTTCTCTTTTCACCAATTATTTTTATGTCAGTTTAATTGATCCTTCTCTTCAAAACAATCAAAACACGTACTTGAAGCTACTAAGGGTTGCTAAAGCTATTATGATTAGCTAGCATGAAGAAAATTGATCCAAGCTGAAATTTCCTACAGCTGAAGATAAAGTGCTTCATTACTCCAGTTTTACCTTTTCTTTTCTTCTATCAACTTCCAAATTAACACTGTCTTCACTGATAAGTGAAGAATATCCTGAAACATTTTCCAGAGAAAAAGGATTATATGAGTTTTCTCCTCAGGAAGTGTACACACACTTCCTACTGAAGAACACAGTTGAAAATAAATCACTGAAAACAAAGCACTCTCGTTTTCTCTGTGTAAGTCAGCAAGAGAGTTTGCGAAGCAGAACAGTTATCATGCCAAACTTTCACATAATGCCACATGATTATTTGTACTTTTGCTTGTGCGCAGTAGCAAATAGTCACACCCTTATGATAAAGTCTGAAGTTCAGTGAGATTCATTATTAATCAGGTTTCTGAATTGAATTTTCTGCTAGGTGTCAAAACTGAGTGACGCTATTACAGTGAGTAAGATAAGAAGGAGCAGAAACTTTTTAAAATTTCAGGTTAAGAGTCCTTACTTATGTGTGCTCATATCTTAATGTCAGAAATTATTATTGAACATTTTTGCTATTTATTTTATTGTCTAGGTGAGAATTCTATTTGATTTAAAAGCTACAGGCTGTTGTGCATTTGTTATAGAGTGATCATAAATTTCCCAGTCTTCCAGTTCCCAGCTATTTCCACTCCTCTGCTTCAGGTTGCCTCTGATCAGAAAAGGCAGGTGTAATTCAAACCTAAGCCTGATTTGATGTTAGAATTGATGTGGATTTTACTACACAACTTTGTCTTAAACTGTGAAGACAGACACATTCCTATAATAAAGCGCTACTGTTTGTGTTGATTTCCATTTTTTATGGAGTCAAATCAATCCCAAAAATAATTCTAGTGTGTCCTAAACAGTTGCCTACAAATAAAAAAAAAAAAATTATAGTGAAAAACGAAAAATGATGGTGCAGAAATTTCCCCTTCTGCTCCAAAAAATCAAGTAAATATTTATAAAAAGAATGTTTCTCTATGAAACATCTGCTATGATTCATGCATTCAGTTTTACTGAGGTTATATAATAGCTTTAATATATTAGTATAAGAAGAGTTTTGCAACAATTTAGAAATTGATAATAGATGTCAGTGTGAGAGTCAGATAAAGCTCTCATTCCTGACTTTAGTATTTGGTATTCACAGATGAAGCCAGTCTTCATTTGGAAAAAAATCCCAACTTTAACAATTCTTATCTACATGGTTTTACCTTAATTTTGATACAACTTAGTACAACAGTGATGCAAAAGGACAAAATAATGACTGATGTCTTTTATAATACAAATTATCTTGAAAGACCAGACTATTAGAGTTTTAGATGACCTACCTTTAACTTGATTCATTGAATAATGACAAAATATTTGGCAGGAGATTAAAGGAAAGTTATTTGTCAGGAACCCAGGCTAACCTCTTGCTAATTGGTTCTCCTGATCTTCAAAATATTTATAGAAGGTGTAAAAGCAACAGCATATGAAAAGGAATGTTTTGGGGCTTTTTTGCTTAGCTAACATCACAACCATTTTCTTTCTTCTTTTTTTTTTTCTAAAAATATTCCAGATGCACTTTACTTAAGTCTGTATTAAAGTTAACTGAGGTAACCAGGTGCAATGTGAAGCAGAAGGTTTCATATGCATAAGATATGCCTGAAGAATTAAATATGATTCTGAAAACAGAAAATAATTATAACTGTGAATACTTCCCTCAAGAATAGGATAAACCCATGAAAGATAAAAAAAATATGTGGAAAATAATTTTTTTTCCTTGAAGAGTCTCTGAAGGCCTTTCACAGAGATCATGGCAGATACAAAGGCCCTGCATTGCTGTTGTCACCCACTCTACTGCTGAATTCCTCATGGAAATAAAGAGAAGCAGAGAAACGAACAGACTTCTCTTGGAACTGCTTTGACACAAAAGTTTTGTATGTTGGCAGTATGTTTTAGCAGGAATGGCTTTAAGACTCCCTCTTTTCTGATAGGAATCTCTAGTTTTTTGGGTTTTTTTTCCTGCATAGATGAGATCAACTAGTCCATATCCAGATGAGGCACATAACACAAGTATTTTTTATTACCAAAACTCACATATTTTTAATTCTATTCTTACTTTTATAATCAAAAAAAGGAGAATAGGTGAACAGTACCAGCACATCTTCATTCCCCCAATGAAAAACTTGACTTAATGAAAGCTTTGATTTTCCCAGCCTCATAGATGTTGGATAGCTGCACACTACTAGACAATTTCCTGGCCATAAAATGGCATATGCTCAGAAGACCCACAGTCATCCTAACATAATCTTAATGGGAAATTCTCTGTTTGGAAAAAAACCCACTCATTTCTGTACTTCCTAACACCCAAAGTAAAGGAAGATAAAACACACCATCAAATGGCACACAGTTCCACAGATACACATTAAATTTTACAGAAAGGATTTTTAATATCATTCATAAAAATGAAAAGCATCAAGACATAACCAGGACAGTGTTCTCCTATGTAATTTATGTACAATCAAAGACAACACTGAGCAAAGCAAAATGCTTGTATTTTTATCTGGTAACTAGAAAGCTTTCAGCCTTGCTATTCCTGGACTATTCCAGCTATTTATCTTGAAAACAATATTTTAATGAAGGTATTTTTTTAGCTAAAGTCTAATTTGAGCGAAAAGGAAACAACGCGAGTTTTACAGACATTTCCTTTGAGGCTTTCTTTTTCCATAGTTAGTTATATCTAAATCAACATCTTCAACATCTCCAAAACAAAAACATGAGTTCTGTATTCAGCACTGGATAGGATTTTGCAAGTTCTGAAGGCCAGGATGTCATTGTCTGTATAAGATAACTAGTAGACCAGATTTGAAACACTGTGCTTGAAAAAGTCACAATTCTACAAAGCTAGGAAATATGGCAGAAGTTACATAATGGATACAATTTTTTCACACTGGAAAACCAAATGCAGTTACAAATTTTCACAGATTCTTGTATGATAAAAATCTTCAGCATCAAGCTGAAAAATGTGAAAAGTGAAAAATGATATTTTCTGTAAATAGTTTTTTTTAAAAAATAAAAACAAAACAAAACAAATAAAAAAAACCAAAAACTAGCCCCTGTGCTGTTTCTGGTCACCTTGACGCTAACCTCATTTGGTATCAAAAAGTTGCAGGCACCATTGTACAGAACACATAGAAATATAATAATGCATATCATTAATACAATGCATTTAACTGCAAGAGAATGTAGAACTGGCTTCATAATATTAAAATGATTTGGTTAACGTATATATCACCTTGAGAGCATATGAGCAAAAAGTTCTATGTGAGGAATGTGTGTGTGTGATTCTTTATATAAAAGTCATGCCTGTTGGAATTTCCAGTGTTTCCATTACAGCTTTTCTCTTCCTGCAGTTGGTGCCTCATCCATTATTGACTTTCTAATTTCTGCAGCAATAAGCAGGCAAAGATGAGAGTGATGGTAAAAAGTAACCTAATTTACTATATAACCTTGAACAATTGCAGGAGAAGCACATCTGAGTGCACAAAGAGGTACAGCTCTGTGACTTCACTGTATGTGCTCCTAATCCAGATCTCAGGCCAAAACAAATATTACAAGAGAAAGTTCTGCATTGTTCTTGAAACCCTAGAGAAAAAAATGTCAGTCTGAGAGACAAGTGAATGTATGAGCTGGTACAAGGAAGAGTTAATGTAATGAATACATAACTTTAGGAAAAAAAAAACCAAAAATGTTGAATATATGTAAAATGAGTTGCTTTTTTTTTTCTTTACTGTTCAGAACAATTTAGAAGTAGCAGATACTGCATATGCCAGGAAATTCCAGAATGAGCACTCATGCTGTTGCTCCACCAGATACTGCATGTCTACAAATTCTAATAATTATTTTCATTAAAAATGTGCTCTATAATTGCTTGCTAGGCTTGCTGCAGCCGTCAGCAAGGGAGCAATAAGATAGAAGGCAACTACTAGGCTGAAGACACAAAGCATAATTTTGACTGTAAATATACCATATTAGAAGTGAAATAATAGACTTAAATAAAATGTTTTGAATCCATAATATTACATTTGTGGTAAGGAAGTTTAGCAGGGAATTGAAAATGGGTATTGACACTGACAAATTCACAGATCAGCTGATTTGGAGACATTCTATACCAACTGAGTAAGAAAAAGCAACCTGTTATATAGACTATTCTATCAACAGAGGTGCAGCAAAGGTAGACAAGCTCTAAACCATCTGTGCATGTTTGAAAAATATCACATGAATTTGCAACTAATACTCAGAACAGTGATTTAGGTGATAAAATATGCCTGCTTTTAGGAAAAATATTGTTGAAAATAATAATAAGAATGCCTATTATTGCATAGAAAATGCTAAAGCAAAAATGACAAACTGATTTGGATTGAAACACCTTTCAAAGGGGATTTATCTTTTCAAATCTCCCCTCCATGGGCAGGGGCACCTTCCACTACACAAAGTGGCTCATCCAATCTGACTTTGAACTCTTCCAGTAATGGAGCATCCCCAGCATTTCTGGACAGGTTCACCACCCTCACCACAGTGCCTCATCATCCTCAACACAAAAGATGTTATTCTTATGAGCAATATAAATCTACTTCCTTTAGTTTAAAACCTTGTCCTATTTCTAGGCCTTCCCAAAGCCCTCTCTTTCCACAACTCCAACTCACCCAGCTTTTCTTCGTAGGAGAAGTGTTTGCAACTCCCTGATTTATTTTTGTGTAGCATTCCTCTGGATCCATTCTAACAGATACTCTCATACTGGAGCCCCAGAGGCAGATGCAGCACTCCAGGTCTCAAGAGTGATCTGGAGGGACAGAATCCCCCTCACCAGCCTGCTGGTCACACTGCTTTTGATGCACCCCAAGACAGAGGCCATATTTTGTGCTCAAAGCACACAATGCTGTCTCATACCTAATTTTTTGTCTACCAATATCTCAAAGTCTGTGGGATCTCAGCACCTCAGGACTGAGGTGCCGAGCCACCGAGACCACCCTTGGGGGGCTCGGGAGTCCTGGAATGTTCCAGAAGTGTCTGGTGGCTGGACTTTGACCCTACACGGGAGACGACACCTGTATGAGGATAGGAGGGTTTCACCGGGGTGAATGGTGAAGGGATTGGTTAATTAGAGGGTGAGACACAGGGTTTAGGATTTCTGTACAGGGGGGTTTAGAGAAGTAAGATGGAGGAATTGGGGCGTGTCCTGTCCTTCTTCTTCTTCTTCTTCTCCTCCATCTTCTGTGGTGATGGTGGCACTTTGGGATTGGTCATTACTGAAAGTGCACCGGGCAATAAGAATAAATGGTATTGGGGAAAAATGATAAATATTGTACACGTAACCATGGGTATAAAGATAGGTGACTGTCCGGAGGGCAGCACAGTGTGCTCATGGCTGGCTGCTGAGCAGAGCTCTGTCGGGCCGAAAGAAAATCTTTTAGATAAACAATTAATAAACATAAAAACCGAAAGAAGAACTGAAGCCTCTTCTCGTCCTTCGATACGCGGGCTGCCCCAAGGCCACCCCGGGCCTTTCCAGGCCCCTCAAACAGCCGAAAACCGGACAAAAGTCCTCCACATGGCTGATCTCAATCTATTCACCCCCCAGTCTGCACTGATTTTGTAGGTTGTCCCCATCGAGAAGCAGGACTTTACACTTGGACTCGTTGAACTTCCTGAGGTTCAAGTGGGTCTGATTCTTAGGCCTCTCAAGATGTCCCTGATTTCTTAGAAGAGGATGTCAGGTAAGGCAAATGGTGACTGCTGTGGTCACTGACCTAGATAACATATTGCAGTGGAAAAAGATGTGGGTTTTTTTCAGTAAAATAAAATATATTGTCACCACCATGTATCCAGTTGTATATTCTGCACTTTATACTGACTTGTCACCTTTCTAGTGCACTTTTCTAGATTTCCTAGTTGTAGGAATTAGGGACATCTAATAATTAAAAAATGGGGAAAAAACCATCAGTGCACCAAAGGAAGGTTTATGACTTATTAACTTTTCTACCAAAATGTTTTAGAATTGTCCTCCTGCTTTTTCTACATTTTCAATTTGAGATTAACTTCATTGTTGCACCCACCTGAGTTCAAAATTCTCAAAGGAACACATTTCCTTCAATGGGTTTCACATAAAAATATACAGATTCCAGCACTAGTTTAAGACACATGGAATTCTTACATGCAGGGATTCACAGTCCTTCTGCCTCTCTATTTTCCCATTTCTGTCTGCTTGCATAAGGGTCTACCATGTTTAGAAATACTTTTTGCTGCTATCCAAATTGATTGTGTTTTCAGTATTGTGAAGGTTTCCAAAAGATCCTCATTTATTTAATGATCAGTCATTTGCCATACCATAACTTTGGCAGAATATGGAACAGCCTGACTTTGCATTCCAAAGTGGAGCTGTTTGTAACCATGTGATATTTTTTAGGCTACAAAACACCTTGATTGGTCCAAGGGGATAAATTCCATCAGCTTCCTACTTAATGGTTATCCTGATATCTGTCGTTTTTAATATATTTATTTACAACTGTCAATGAAATTTTACCTTTTTTTATATTTTTTGTAAAAAGGAAAAAAATAATATAGAGATACAATCTACCTTAAGTGAGGTCTACATCAAGCAACTCATTATAACAAGTTGAAATCATTGGTGTAAACAAGCATGCTGAAATATCTGAAAATCCTCAGTTTGTTTTTCTTTTTTCTTTTTTTTCCCTACCAGTAAGGCCTTAATTTTCCTATCAAAAGTAAATTAAAAAAAAAAATCTTATGCAGCAAAGCAGGTTGTTGAAATTAAAGTATCTTCTTTATCATAGATTTTCTAAAGACAATGCACAGGACAGTTGAGATGAATTCATGGTGCTTAACCTGCCATATTTCCCTCTGACCACAGTCATAAACAGACACACACATTCAGAGAGAAGTGCACAAACACATCTGCCAGCATTCATATGTATAAAACAAAATTCAGATTAGTCTCCTCTTTCCTTATTGAAATCACAGTCATTTCAGCATTTGATACCAATGAAGGTGTTTCAGTCCAGTCTCCCGATGTTTCAAGTGCTGCTGAGTGTGATCTCCAAGTTGTGGTTTGGGTAACATTAGGTAAAATGACAGGACTTTTTGCCAGCTATCCACCACCTGAGCTGCACTGTCCTTTTTCTTGCAGTCCGGTCTGCTCAGACTGATGTTATAAAATTTTCTAACTTCTACAACCCCCTGAACCTTGTCAGCAAGGTTTCTCCATCCAATGATATACATAATTTTCTTATTTCTGATATGTATCTTAGCAAGTTTCAAAGTAAGTCCATCTGACATACTCAGCTATGTTAAATAATTAGTAGTTTTTGAAATTGTTTTTCTGTTTCTTAACAGTGAAATATTAAATCTGGTCAACTTGTAGGTTACCTAATTTTTCCTTTTAAGAAAAGTGTTAATTTTTTCATAGTGGGTAACTTGAACTGAAATATCCTTGTAAGCATTTGGGCAGGGTTTGGCTGTTTACATACTTTAAAACCGCATCAATTATGAAAACAGAGATTACTAATCTTGGCTCATCTAAACCTTCTCATCACAGCTTAATAAATGTTTTTTTCTGCATTATTTCAGCTAGCTTGCTGTTACTACGCTCTGTCAGGCTATGTTCAGCTAAAATATCTGAATAACAATTTATAATCACTATATCACTTTATTATTATTGTTAGTTTTAACTTCTAAGAAAGAAAAACATGAAGGGAAAAAAGGAAAATGTATACAGAGCTGTAATGAAGAAATTATTTTAGAAATAATTCATAGTTAGCATTAAAGCCATCAAGTAATTTCATTCTAGCTGATCATGTCTAAGTCTGTCTCAAAAGAAAAGAATTATCTGAATTTGAAATTTCTACATATACTGGGGACTTCTTAGTTATAATTGCATCACAATAATAGAAGTAATTGATTATTGTATTCTTCATCATCACTCATTTTGTCACCAGAAGAGTTCATGAGTCAGCAATTTATCCTGATTTATACAATGTCCTTCAAATGCAAATTTAATGGAAAAAAATTAAGCATCACTGTCTAGAAGGAACAGCAATTAAACAGCAAAATTAAACAGCACTGTACCCCAAGGAAGTTCAGGATCAGTTAGCGTCTGTGCTGTGCAAACTGAAAACACATTCCTACATGAAGCAGGAATTTCTTGCCCTAAAAGAAGCAAGACTTTTTCTTTTCATAATAAAAGAAATAAAGTAGGTTTTTCTTTGGAAAACACACTGAATTTCTAGAATATATATATATTGATTATATTTACATAAACTACCTTTTCTGTATTTGGGTAATTATTTTCAGGGTAGCAAACCAGACGAATCCTTTTGTTTCTGATAATATGGGTGTGTTGTATGTTGGCAAGAAGTTTTATCTTAATTTATCTATCCTAACTATAACATTTCAGAAAGGTGAATTTTTATTACTGTAGATTTTTTCTTATTTTAAATATATTCAGTCTGGTTGTATATTTTATTTAATCAAACTCCAGGGTCTCCATTTATTTCAGAATTGTATAACCATAATTAAAGGAATTCAGCTTGTTTTCTACTATTTCCTTCTTCATGTGACAACTTCAAGACTGAGAAATGGCATGTAATTTCATTTTATTTCTTGATATAGACTTAAAGCCTACTGCTTTGGGGGAATCAATTTTGCCCAAAGATCAATTAATAGTTTTCCTTCTTTCACCCACATTTATAACAGAGGTGACATTGTGTATGTCATTTGCATATACAGCTGAGAAAATCCAAAATAAAGTGATTAAAAGTAAATTAAGTAAACAGTCCACTCTGGACTCCTGGGTAATTAGAAAACATTGGTTTTGATAGTTATGTATTATGCTTGTGCATGTTCTGAATTTAAATACAAATACAAATTATAATTTGTTCACTATTTAAATTTCACTTTATGTTACTCACATATTTATTCAAAAATACAAGTATACATATTGGTGACTACAAAACTTTTCAATTATATTAAAAAATATTCATATATATATATATGTGTGTGTCTATGTAGATATATAATCACTTTTCTAGATGTAAGCAATTTCAAATTGCTTACATTGCTGCAGTTTTTATAGAGGTAGCACGGGACTCCACTATTTCCCCAAGCAGCATGACAACAGGTAAACAAACAAAGAAAATATTATTGGCAATCAGTTTTAAAAGAGCCTTTTGGAAATTCTTGAGGTTGTATATCACTCCTGAATCTCCTGTTCTGTTTTTCCAATGTTCTCTCTTGATTTAAATCTGCTCCTAAGTAACTGTTTATCAGCCAGCTGCTCTATCAAACAGGTAAAGGCCCTTTATTAGACAAAAAAAAAACCCAAACAACTAAATCAAACCAAAATAAAAATCTTGAAATGCATCAATAAATTTCACTCCAGAAATGCCCTTTTTGCCTTAAGAAAGATTTATTTTCCAAACTCGTACTAGCCAGTGTAGATAATTTGCAGTGCCTGAGCCATCATGTTCTACTACTGAACAGACTGTGTCTGCTTTTAACTCCTCTTCCTCAGCACTCCCTGTCTTTCAGGAAATCATAGGGCCTTTGATGTGTGAGATCTCTGAAAGTTTTAAAGCGAGTATTGTAAAAACACTAATGTAAATCTTCTGAAGTATTCATAAACAATCAATTCATACAGGCCAAGTCTCTGCTCTGTAAGAAGTGGGTCACCTGAAACAAAATTAAAAGAGCTGAACAGGAGTTCATGCTTTAAATGTCAGCTGTCACTGACATATTTGATGAAAAATCTCTTTGCCAGGTTTTCTTCTCCTGAGAAGCTGGGAAGCTTCAGCTCCTCCATGTTTTGCTACTTTGGAATGTGATTTGGGGAATTGTTTACCCATCATGTGAATGGTTTTTAATTAATGGCCAATCACAGCCAGCTGTGTCAGACTCTCTAAGTCTGTCAGGAGATTTTATTATTCATTTCTTTTTAGCTTTTTGATGTCTTCTTTCTCTTTCTTTTAGTATGATTTTAGTATATAATTTTCTTTTAATATACTATATAGCAAAAAATAATAAATCAGCTTTCTGAAACGGACTCAAGATTCTCATCTCTTCCCTCATCCAAACACCACCACAATCCCATTTTGTTTAGACTTCCTTTAATGGAAATGAATTGCAGTTTTCAGAGAGCTGTTGATTCTGTGGTAAAATAGGTGCATAATATCTTTGGAATATTGTTTTATTCTCTCTGTTCATGATAGAAATAACATGGAGGAGTAGCTCAGACTATTTCCTTAGCTTCTTTAGAAACCTGAACCTAGCTGATATGAATCCTAGTCTTTATCTATTTTCAAAAATGCAGATCTACAATATCTAAGTGAATGCAGGCATACAATTTACCTAACCAATAAGTCATACACTGATTTAGTCATTACCCAGTGATCAAAATGTTTTTGCATAAGAAGAAATTCTCCAACATTGCTCTATTGTGCCTAAATATGAATTTGCTTAAATATGTGTAGTGACAAAAGTATTAAAGCTCATGGCTTCTTTGGTTTGTGCCTATTCTGAAGACCTATAATTAACAGTGACAAGTGATCTCAGCTATTGTAGCACAAATCACATCTCAACTGAGTACAATAAAATGTGCTACAATATACTGAGAACAAATTGAACAGCTAAAATATCAGCAAGTAATAGCTTCACATCATGAGATAGGCTGAAAGAGAAACCAGAAGAGTGAATTCAGCAGTGGACTATTTGCTTTAAATTTTCTGCTCCTTGCTCCCCACAAATCATTTCTTGACAACATTTTTTGGATGCAAACACAGTCTTAAGCTTTCTGTTCATTTGTGTGTCCTGTCCCCTCTCCTCTTCCCCTCCCAGGCATGTCTTTAATACCTTAGGGGAAATTCCATGAACAGATTCTCCATTGCCTGCAGACAGCATCAGCAGCTGAATGGGCTTCCCATAAGTGCAATATGTGAAACAGACTGAACAGGGATCAGTGGTGCTTCTCCTCTCATCTGCCTTTGGCCATATGCAGTAAAATCGGGAGACACAACATAGCATTTTTTGATACCCCAAGTGCTTACTATGCTTGTAGGAAAAGCAGGAAAAGCTCACAGTACGAGCTTGAAAGAAACAGGTAAGCAGTGGTATGCCTGGCATGACAAAATAGGTATAATAATAAGTCCTTGTGAAAAGGAATACAAACATATGATGGAAGCAATCCTGTGTTCGGTGAAAATAAAAAAAAAATGTAGGAAAAAAAGAAAAGGGCATGTGCATGGCGGGGGAATTCTTACGGAAATGCTGAGGGGAGTTTATTTCTACACTGCAAATGCAGCACTACTGCCAGCCCTTCATTTCCACTGGGTGTGCAGCGAGAGAGCGGACACGACAAGGATGCAAGGGCAAATGATTACAAGTTGTCAAGACTTCTTGTTATAAACTCAGAAAAGGAGAGCACTAGAGGAATGAAAGAAAAGGTATGAGGATGAGATGGAACTCAAAAATGGTCACTCAGTGATTATGTGAAAGAACTGGAGAATCCATAATAACAAAGAAATGCAAAAGTAACAGAGTAACCAGACACAAAATGTCTATTTTTCCTCCATTCCTTAGTAGGAAGTGACCTAAAGTAACTGCTGGGAGCATCTAAGTCTGGAGCACAAAAACATAATGAAGATGGATGTGAACTCTTCTGATGTATTGAAACGTTTTCCTAGAGAACAGCAAAATAAAATAAGAATTATGATAAAAAGGAGATAAGAGAAATAAACAAATAGGATACTTTTTAATCTCTTCACTAAATCTCTCAAGTAATTTTAGTATATTTTTTAGATTATATTTCAATCCATAAATTCTGTCTGAAGTTTTTTCCCACATACTGTCATATACACTGGTAAAGATGTCAAGAGATGAGCTCAAATGTCTTGGTAAGGCTCACAAGAGCCTTCCCTTCCCCTCATAAATTACATAAATTATCCTTAAGGATGAAGGCTGAACATTCAAGACAAACACTCATTAGTTATGGGACACTTCAGATTGCTGACTGGTGAAACTGAATTAATTTTGCCGCTGTTGGACAGCAAAATTTAATTCTCCTTGCTCTAATCTGAAGCCTGTGTTACTGTCCTACCCCACACAGGTATTGGTCTTCTTATGCCTGAAGAGAATTATAATAATTTCTGATTTCACCTCTTAAGTATATGAACTGAACAGCCATATATCAAAAAACCCCAGACCTTATTGTAAAATTATCTGATTTGGGGATTTTTCCTCTTCCACTGTTAAAAAAACTGGAACACTACATTAAAAAACCTCTCAGACCCCTGCACATAACAAAGTCCTTTGCTATGTATTAATGTAATAGTCAATTTTGTCTCAGAATCCAGAAAGCCTGACTGAAGACCTTTTTTTCATGCTACAAAGAAAAAAAAAAGTAAATCCTTATACTCATTGCCGGAGAGAAAAAGTCACTCTTGGTTTACTCATGAAGTCCTTTACTGGTAAAATGTATGAAAATTAATTGAACACGTTTCATAATATAAAGTGAATAGTTACAGAAATATGGTTTTTTTGAGGCATTGAATAATCTGTGACACATATAACATTAATAAAGATATACTTTTGACAGCAATCAGTCTATATAACAATAACTTTAATAACAGAAATAAGTTTTTTAAATTTAATTTAAGAATTTGAAAAAGAAATATCTAAAATGATTCTTTAAACTTTGAATCTCCACACAAGAGGCCAATAATATTTTGCTGGTTTTTTAAAATACAACGATAATACAAACAAAATAATGAATTAAAAATTCAGGAAACAAAACAAAATGGAACTGGAAGAGAAAATGTAATTTACGGGAGTTAATGCTTAAACTAAGATTGCACCTCCAGATGTCCTAATTTTAGTCAATAATTCCTAGCAAATAATGATAGGAATTGTAGGATCTGTAGTAACAAATGTCTCAACACATTATGGAACAGTAGTAATTTTGTTCTTCAAGTAATCTGACCATCTAACTTTTTCTTAATTATTATTATAGCTAATCATTTGATGAATTAAACACTTAATTTTTGACAGAAAATTATTCTTTAACTGTTTATTATACCATATTACTTCATGCTGACTTCCTCTTTTCTAAAATCTTGCTTCCCAATGTCTGCCATTCCATTTTTATTCTCATTTATCAGAGTTTAGAGAGAAAGTTTCTGGAAGACATTTAAGGCAGAAAAACTTAATTTATGATAGAAAGACACTAAAAAAAGCCAAAACAAAACCAAAAAAAAGAAAAAACACACTTACACCACCAAAAGTTAAACAATAAAAGTAATCTTTAAAAGCTCTATGGCTTCACAAAAAAAAAAAATTTTAAGGCCTTATTAGTACCTTTTATATAAATCTGGTGTAATTACAGTTTTAATAAAAAATAAACCATAAGTATGACCTGCTTTATAAATCAAAAGTAGAAAATATCACTGGCAGGGTATTCCAGGTGGTCTCTGGAATCAGAGAATATTACTGTTTGTTTTGTGAGCTTGTGAAGAATATTAGACAACATTTTCAATTTCTTCCTTATATTACTTACAATGCACTATGGTCACAAATACTGCCTTTCATGTACTACAGGGGGATTTTCAGCAGGAGGCTGGAAATCAGTCTGTCATGAGCTAACTAAGAACATTTCTCATCATTCTAAACACTGGCCTTCTTTCTGTACCTTGCTATTGTTTTTGCGCCTCTTTTTTTAATGGAGCTCAAATGCACATTCTCTAGAATTTATATTTGTCTACAAGCAAAACCAGTTTTATTAGCTTGGGTCTCATCCTTAAAAATTTCTCTTCATTGCTGTCTTTGCCCAGACTAATTCAAGCTGAACTGACAAAAAACGTGTCTCATACTACTTACAGACTTTTATTATTTATGTTGAAGGTATGTCAGTTGTTCTCTGAAGGAAGTATTAATAGGTCTCTATTCTTCATATTTTTCAGATACCCTGACAGTGTTTACAGATTAGTCCTACATATTACTCAGTTTCAAAGCCAATTAATTGTGGAGAACACAGAAGACAGCAGTAAATTCTACCAAATCCATCAGCATTACAATTAACTCTCCTATTTTTCAACAGACTGGGGGTGGACAAGTCTTATCAAAAAGAACAAACAATCCACCTCAAAAGGCTTTAATTATTTATATGTGGGTGAATCTATTTGCATCTGAAGCAATTACCCATTACCAAACCATGGAGAGCCAAGGGGTACAGTGCTGATAACCCCAAGATTCTGGGTTCCAATCAGCCTATGGACCATTCACTTCAGAGTTGGACTTGATGGTCCTGTGGGTCTTTTTTGACTGGAAATATTCTGTCATCTGTGACAGCCTTTGAGTGTTGCCATCCGGAGCTCTTCTGAGAGCTGCTGTTACACACATACCCACACCCTCATATCCTTCCCAGTATGTCCCAGTATGCTAAGCAATGAGGGTGTTCAGGAGCTGTGATAATTGCATGTAGATAGAAACAGATGGGAGTCGGGACCTAAACAGTTACAATTCTTGGTTAAGAAAACTAAGTTTCTTCCCATTGTCAGCCTGTTCTTAAAAAGCTATGTCACAGCATGCTCATCAACGTTTACTTACTAGCCAATAAACAACTAGAAAAATAAAAATATTTGTGTCACTGAGAGGAAAATCAGATGACATTTCAGATTTGCTCTTTTCAATAAAGAACAGTGATGTATTCTTCATGATTAAACCAAGTGCAGCACTATTTACATCAAACAAGCCCTGCAACTGTGAAGCAATGTGCTGCTGAATTGTATTTGTTTGCAAAAGTTAATGACTGGCAGCCTGTTATACTGAAAATGCACAAAATCAATACTGATATAAAACTCCAGAGCTGGCTGTCACAAAATACTTTGATTAGTCTGAAATAACAGGATTGTTTCGTGTGTTATATGTATGCCACTATCCTCAGAGTACCCATGAACTTGAATCTATTGATACTGAAAAGTCTCAGAACATCAGGCAAGGAAGATGTCAGGGACAGGAAAATGTGCATGTCAATTCCAAATACAACTGGTGATAGAGGTGGAAAACTTCACAACTATCTCACGCCATTTTTATCACTGTAACCCCCTGTAATTTAGAAAAGATATTCAAAGCATAAACCTAGTGTAAACAGGTGCAAATGATGGGAAAGTTAAACCCAAAATGCTAAAACGCCTCTTTTAAGCTAAGTGTTACTATACATTAAGAAAGCAGGAGTGGTTGTGAAGTTATTGACAAGGGGGGGAAAAAACCCCTCCCAAATATCCCAAGCCTTGACACCATTAAGCCAAATCAATTTCCAGAAAAGCAGTCAGAATGGATGTTGCTTTGTAACTGCTGAAGAGAAGGCAGTGGAGTGGGGCCCTCAAATGGGTTTCTGTTAATAGTGTTGACTCGTCTGTTCAATGAAAAGAAAACTAAAACTAATTTTTTATAAAATAAGATACTCTGAATTTTATCATGAAGAGATCATATCTTCTACTGAATGGTACAGAAAAGAAAACCCAGTGAAATACACTCATTTAAATCATATTTTCTCAAATACATTGAATCTTTCTCTAAGTAAAACAAAACTCCCAGAAATATGTTGCTTTTTTTATAGAGGCTTAATGGCAAGATGTTTTTGAAAATAGGGAAAATAAATATAGTGAGACTGATTCTGACACCTATTTTCTGTGGAAGAAAATAGTATTTTCTATTTTAATTGCCAGAGGGGAAAAAAAAACAACTTTAGGCTTTTTTTTTTTTTCAGAGAAAAATATCAAATTATCATAGCAAAAGATTAAGAGTTAGTATTTTCTTTTATGCATTTCTGGACATCTAAATACTTTTCAGGTAATGGTCCCCTCTAGTGAATGACTGCACAGAAATGTGAATGCACATTTTCCACCTAACTATCCTCTTACCTAGTCTATGAGTTATTTCTCTGTTACTCTTACTTCCTTTTCTAGAAAATGCCGTGACGATTTGATCAATCAGAAGAGTATACATCACAAAAATATTCAAGAGTGAAAAATATATAACAAATCTCCATATTATCAAAAAGGAACGTGTTTTATCTAAAATAATACATCTCCCACAAAGTGCTGGACATTCTCACAATGCTTTCAGTTATGGTCTTTTCTCTCTTGTTGTCATGGTGGCAGGAAAACACTTCCTCTTTAAATTTGCTGTTACCCCAAATAGAAGCCTCAGATCATTCCCATGCCTGGGATATTCACGGATCTCCTGAACACCTATGAAAATATACTAGTAGGTGCTCTAAAAATGCTGTGAAAATGCAATGATTTCACAAGCTTAGCACAGGGGAGATATCACTAGCCACAGTTCTCACTTTTATGCGATAGGAAAATGTGGGATCTCAGCACCTCAGGACTGAGGTGCCGAGCCACCGAGACCACCCTTGGGGGGCTCGGGAGCCCTGGAATGTTCCAGAAGTGTCTGGTGGCTGGACTTTGATCCTACACAGGATGAGGATAGGAGGGTTTCACCGGGGTGAACGGTGAAGGGATTGGTTAATTAGAGGGTGAGACACAGGGTTTAGGATTTCTGTACAGGGGGGTTTAGAGAAGTAAGATGGAGGAATTGGGGCGTGTCCTGTCCTTCTTCTTCTTCTTCTCCTCCATCTTCTGTGGTGATGGTGGCACTTTGGGATTGGTCATTACTAAAAGTGCACCAGGCAATAAGGGTGAAAGGTATTGGGGAAAAATGATAAATATTGTACACGTAACAATGGGTATAAAGATAGGTGGCTGTCCGGAGGGCAGCACAGTGTGCTCATGGCTGGCTGCTGAGCAGAGCTCTGTCGGGCCGAAAGAAAATCTTTTAGATAAACAATTAATAAACATAAAGACCGAAAGAAGAACTGAAGCCTCTTCTCGTCCTTCGATACGCGGGCTGCCCCAAGGCCACCCCGGGCCTTTCCAGGCCCTTCAAACAGCCGAAAACCGGACAGGAAAACAAAATGGGTGGTGTGTTCCTCAGAGTTGTTCTGCAGCTAAGATTCATTTCACCATTGAAAGACAGGATAGTTCAGACTAGAGGGGACCTCTGGAGATTATCTGCTGAACTGTCTGCTCAAACCAGGGCCAGCTGTGAGCTTCAGGGCTGTCTCATGCCAGCTCACTGTCTGACACAAAGCCCAGTGCTTTGTTTTTATTCCCAGAGCAACACTCCAGCTGCGCAGACTGTCCATAGCCCATGTATTCCCAGGATTTGGCATCTGTCCTGCTTGATTTTCGTAAGGCTCCTTTGGGCCCATTCCCTCAGTTCATCTGTGTCCCTTCAGCTGACAATGTCCCTTTGAGCATACCAGCTATTCCCTTCGCTTTGCTGTTGTCTGCGTGGTTGATGGGAGTCTCCTGTCGCCACTTCCAGGTTATTGATGCCGAATTTTGCCCCAAAAGGCGAGAATAACTGCCTAAGAGACTCAAGTAAGTCAGCATAGACAGGAGGTATTTTATTACGACGCGTCGGAGAAATCACAAAAGGGATTTCTGGCTATCTCATGACAGAAGCAAGCTTTTATACAGTCTTGGGTGCAGGGTTACATCATATTCATAAGAGGCGTGGTGTGGGCAGAGCGTGGGTGGAGACATCTATTTTGAGGATTATTCTTGGTGGTCCTTCCCGTGCCTTCATCGCGGGCAAGGGTCTTCTGATGAGTCTTCCTCTTTAAACTTTTGAACTCCTATCCTAATATGGTCAATTCCCGGTGTACTTGGCTTGGTTCCCATGGCTTGGCACGGCTCTTAGGGTCAGTTTGACACTGGCACGGCTCTTAGGGTCAGTTTGACATTATTAGCTCTGATCATGCTTAGCTCGACAATTCCCTTATCCCTATCTCTCTTTATTGTTTGCCCTGCTTACCAAACTTCAAACAGAAGGATCCACCAGGATTGCTTCTGGATTAATGAATAACCTGTCATACAGCATTATCAATAATTCCAGGATTGCTTCCGGATTAATGAATAACCTACCATACAGCATCATCAGCAATTCCTGAGTGTGGATGGGGGCGAATCCCCTTGTACCTAACATGAGACCACCCGCCGGTGATATGGGATATGGCTCCAGTGTTAGGGGTCGCGTGAGTAGCTAATGGGATGGGAATGGGATAGGACTGCTCAGGGTTGATTCTCAGTCTGTGGCTCTGCCTAAGCATTTTGATAACAAAGTTATGTTCTTGTGCAGTAGTAAAATGCTGATGGGATGGGCAGTTTGGGGCTTCATTATTGATAAAATCATTGTGCAGGACGGAGCTCAGGATATGCTGCTGCAGGGCTCTGCTCCCTTCTTGCTCCAGGCAGAGCAGAAGCCATTAACCAGAACTGCCTGATCCAACCATACACACTGGTTTCTGTTCATCCAGATCACACATACAAACTACAGTATCCTTACGTGGATGCGAGACTGCTGTGATACCTGGAGTCAAAAGCCTTGCTCCAGTCAAGGTTTAGGAGTTTATCATAGCCTAGAATTTAAAAGCATGTTAGTTCTGAGATGCCAAAGTCCAGAATGTTAATTCAGTTTTCATTCTTACTACAATCTCACTCCTCCAAAAACATTCTTTGGAAAAAACAGTCCTGTGGGAGTATTTAATTTTGAAGAAAGTCTATCAGTCCAAATTGTCATCTGTATCAGATCTTATTATTACTGTCCAAATATTAAAGTGAAACCTCTCTCAAAATATAAATAAATGTATAATCTTGCAATCTTTTGCATTAAAAAATATTGACATTATAATGTATTTCTAACTACAGAGTACTCAAAGAACCTGGAAAAGCAATATAAGGAATTTCAAGAAAAAACAGATCTATTCAAAATTTTATTTACACTTGAAGAACAATGGGAAGCAAGAAAAAGTCAAAGTACATTCAAATAAAACAAACATTTAATCCCGTTTTATCATATATTTTCCATAAAAGTCCAGTGCATGATTGTGTTAAGAGGATTGCAAAGTTCAAGGAAGATTGTGTTGATTTTAACTAATACTTTAGGTTTTTATCAGGTTTCTATTAATAATGATATGTTTTTTACTGATTGCACATGACAATTTTTGATTTTCTTTAAAATTTAAGTTTATATTGTCATGTATTTCTAAGTGCAAACTAATCACAAGATATTAACTATCATCAGATATTGCCAACCTGAATTAATAATACTTGAAATATCTGTATAAAAATCACAGCAAATACATTAGAGGATTCAAGATTGGAGCAAAACAACATAAAGGAGTCAAGAATGAAACAACAGGTGGAAATTGTATCACATAACATAGATTTCTTGAGATTTGGCTTTGAGGAAGCCAGTTACAAGCAGAATTACGTTTTTCTCCAACACAAGACATTTCAATTGCTTTTTAATTCCTACTCCGTGCCAGTGTTTGCCAACAACGTCCTGGGTGCCCAGCATGGCCAGCCAGGCAAGGGAGGCGATCGTCCCGCTCTGCTCTGCACTGGGGCAGCCTCACCTCGAGTGCTGGAGCAGTTTTGGGCACCACAATGTAAGAAAGGCATTAAACCATTGGAGAGTTTAAACCATTAAACCATTGGAGAGTGCCCAAAGGAGGCTACTGTAGCAGATAGGGCCTGGCGTTCGGAAGATCTCGTGATGTTACGGGAAGACAGGGCCCCTGCCCCCTTAGATAAGAAAATTAACATAGGAATGTAGCCCCCTAAACCAGTAACTTTCCACTTGCCCAGGTAACTTTCCATCCCTACTAACCATAGATGGTAAAGACAGACCCCCACCTGACGCAGAAGCCCCCTAGACTATAAAACCCCACGGGAAGAGAGAATAAAGGCCTTTGATCCTCCACCATATTGGTGTCCGCGTGTTTCTTAGGCCCGAGCGACCCTGGGGAAATGGGTCGCCGTGCTGCTTCCTGAAACCAGGCCGCCTGCCTTGTATCAGAAGGCAACAGGCTACAGAGATGGTGAGGGCCTGGAGGGGAAGCTGTGTGAGGAGAGGCTGAGGGCACTGATTGTTCAGTCTGGAGGAGACTGGGGGGAGACTTCATTGCCATCTACCATTACTGTCTTTCATGTACTTATTTATAGTTCTTAATTTAAATCCTATTTTTTGGTTTTTTTGGGTTTTTTTTAAATTTTTTTCAGAAATCAGAGCTTTTCTTCTTCACTATGACAATTAGTATACTAAATGTTCAATTAATGTTCCCAAGCTTTGGCCAGATATCATGCATTTAATGCTGTAGTAAACATTTAACAGAGGAAAGAATGGGAGGAATGTCACTTGTTTGCACTGTTGTAGCGCACTCTTTCCTGCACCAGGTAACTCAGTGACAGCTCTTTATCAGGACTGCATCTGGCTCTCATTTGTAGTTAAAATGAATGCTACCTAAAGAATTATATCATGGCCATTCACTTCCTGCCACACTGATCTGCTGTAGCAAATATTGACCTTTAATCTGTCTTCTCCAAGCCATGCAGTCTACAGAAATGCAGATGACCTTTCCAAGCAAAGCTACACATTCAGCTCTTGAAAAACTGAAACTTTTTCTGAAAAAGGTTCAGTGACACAGGCAGGAAATTCTTCCTCACAAGGTAAATAGTCCTCTGAAGATAAAAGTGTCAGGGTCTTTACACTTTGATAAAATCACACCTATCCCCTTGAAACATAGGAAGTGAGGTGTTTTTCAGGACTTTTTAGGGGGATTTTGTGTGGGTTTTAAAAAATTTTACACTAAAACTCATGACCTTTCCCTGTCACTACTTTACTCAGAAACTCACTTTTGTCTGTCTGATACTTTCATCAGATAAATTTTTCCCCTACGCACAAAGGATTATGACTTCCTATTAAACTCAATACTGGACCAACTGCATTTTCTATTCTTCTTGTCTTTTGTGTTATGCTGGAGGGCATTTCAGGCTGTCTGAAAGTACCAGCATGGGCTTGTGATTGGAGCATCTGATGGCACAAAGTACAAACTATTCTTATATGTCCTCTATTATTTTCTCACTACAACGTGTAAGATTTTAGATTGAACGTTCTTCTCATTTTTGAAACTGTTTATGTGTATTTTAAAGTGTACTGAAAACTTGTTTCAGATATTGAAGACGTTAAGGAATTCACCATGGCTTTTCCCATTTTATCTGGGAGATATAAATAATGGACAAAAAAAAATCAGATGTTTTTCGAGCATGGCATGGACTCTAGGCCCTAGCTTATGAGCATGGTGAGCTTAACCTCTATTTATATTCAAGTGAGAGAGGAGAAATCTCCTGGGGCTGAATCAGTGCACACCACAGCTCAGACAAGGGCCATGGCAGCCCAGTCCTGTGCCAAGGTGAGTGGGACAGAGCCCAAAGGCACACTCAGGGTCCTGACAATATCAGAGGAAATTTATTACAACATGCCTTTACCATGTTCAATATTATAAGAATATACAGAAGGCTAGGAAGAAATGAATCTCTAAATTAAATGTCAACCTACTTAGGATATGTTGAGATTTGGGAGGATGACAAACCAATTATTCTTCATGAGACTTAGAAGAGAAAAAAATTACAATGGATTTAACTACTGAGTTAACTACTTGAAATGCACTCTCTCCAAAAGAGAAATAACCAACCAACCCAAACAAAAGAAAACTCAAGATAAAACAAGAGAAAAACCCAGAAAACAGGAAGAGAAAAATGTGTGAATCTCAAAACCCAAGACAACACAATGAAGATAGATTATTAACAGATTCTTTCTTGATTGGTAACAATTTTTAACAGTTCTATGTACAAATTATCCTTTGTGTTGCAGTTCTGATTAGAAAGTCTTAAGACACTGAATTGCTCAATAATCTACACAGAAATTTAGTTCAATTGCATAAAAAAGCAGCAGAATAAAAACATGGTAAAAGACATTTGTCTACACAGCACTGATATATGTGAGATGTGAGTAGAATGTGTATTGTTCTTACTAGTGCATGGAAAAATTCAAAGTAAAAGCAGTGGTAATCAAAGTTTGCTTTACCAAGCTGCTGGTATAAATATTGTCAGAAGAAGAATGTCAATTGACTGAAAACTGACACTGCACAAAAATGAGCACATACTGCATCAAGTCAAAGATATTTCACATTACTTTTGAAACTTTTTTTCTATGTTAAAACATGCAAAAAAAATTAAAATTAACTGGTTGATTTAAGGTAGATAAAAATAAAAATTATCTGTTTGTATGAGGCTGAGCAGAATACCACCAGGATAATGAATACTGGCATCAGGTTTAGCTTTTAGCTATTTAGCTATAGCACAATAGGTTTCAGCTATTGGATACCATTTTTTGAATGGATTAGAATATTTTCAGCTGTAGAAGTGATTATGTTGACCAGAAATTATGGCCTGGACTCTACTTCCTGCTTCCTACTTTGTAGATAGAGATTCCCAATATACAGTTGCTTTCTACCTATGTGGATACATGTTAGAGGGTGGAATATACCTTTCAAATAAATTCAATATAGAATTGGAACTTGCTGTTTTATTTAAGAGGCACAAGGAGAGATAGAAGGCAATATGGTTTATCATCTACATACTCTTATTTGTGGGAAAAATCAGGAGAAAATTAAAGGGTTTGAAAAAAAGTAGAATATAACCTGGATCTCTATCCATAATAATAATAGAGCCAATTATGGGAATAGAAATTGCAGTTCCTTCAAGATGTAAAAGCATTTAAGCATGCCAAAACAAGCTAGGTAGACAATACTTGTTAGTATACTCTTTCAGATGTTGCAGATCTCCTATTGAAATATCCTTATAAAACATAAGATAGAATAGTTCCTTTACTTCAAAAAGATAATAAAAATTATCACCCACGATACACAGTGGAGAACTGTAAGAGGACAACTTACTGTCAAAATCAATTTCTGCAATGAGTTCCCTGAACCTAAATTATAAGTGGAAATGGTCTATATAAAGCACGCTACAGACAAATCATCACCTCCAGCAACATCCCCTATATTTACATAATTTACTTCCTTAGGATCAAAGGATAACTCATAGGTACAAATTCCACAGTTACTATTTTTTACCATGAAGATCTGTGGAAAAGTATTACTATTTATGAAAAAAACAAAACAAAACAAAACAAAACAAAACAAAGCAAAACACAAAAAAACTCAACAACAACAAAAGAAAAACAAACCAACAAAAAAACCACCACCCACTAACCAATCTCTTTTTTTTTGCCTTAAAGAACTGTTAACCATGAAATACTTCTGATTCAGCATTTCCCTTTCTATGTATCATAATATCAGGTATCAAAAATAATCACTTTACCCAGAGCTTCCAGCATGTTTCGAAATATATCAGATAAGTCTTTGGGCAGAAAGATGTGAATTGCAAATAATGAACATTAAAGTTCTAATTTCATTTTCTTCTAAGTTTCCTATGTTAGTACTTAAAGAAAGAGATAAGGTTTTCTGATTTGAAGAAGTTGTCCACCTCATTTTTTTAATCTAGTAGGAAACAGAGAGGAGGAAAGAAACCTTAATCATTGTTGTGCACCATTTTCCTGTCCAGTTCTCAATTTGCTTGTGAAATATCTGTGTTGTTTGGGTTATGTGTACCTGGGGAACTATGATAGCACACAAAATTCTCACTACTTCAATAATATATTCTTAGACTGAACACAAATAATTGTAAGGGAAGTTTTTTAATAGCCTTCTTTTATGATAATACCAAGTGATGAAGGATAATTAAAAATTAAAAATATCAGAAGTAGGTAAATTTGTGCATAAGGGAACTTTTAAGGTTGAAGGCTAGAATAGCACATGGATGCTTCCCTGCGCAAGGGCAAAGAAATACTTAACTGAACATTAGAAAGCATATATCAAATAGCATCTTATTCTTTGAAATAGATTCCATTTTTCTGGATGTTCTGGATATACTAGATATACTCCTTACATGGATTTTCATTGATGCAACATCTTAGGTTAGTTTGGATCAGTTAAACCTATTACAGGAGACATGTGGTATGGTATAGAAGGATAAAGGAAACAAGAAAGAAGGATTAAGAAACATTAATGCTTTTCTTTTGACTATATATTTTTTTATGGCCTGGAAGGTATATTTATAAGATTGCATGCAACTTAGAGCTCTAATTTTCAGCAACACTGCCATCACTAACTTCATTCCATATAGAAATAACATTTCTGTTTGTTACATTAAAATTGTATATTTAAATATCTTCAAAAAAAGTGAGGTAGAACAAGAATGCCTTGAGGAGACAAGCTGTGTTTGTTCACGATTAGCAGCCCCTTCTTCTTGGAATAATTTGGTTTCAGGACTGAAAGAAATTATTCGTGTCTTAATGACACTGAAGTAATTAAATGTCTATTTGCTTATCATTTATGTTTATTCTTAGATAATAGCTTACACTAGTTTTCAGTTTGCATCTTTTTCTCTGTGTTAACAGTTCTTACCTCAAGGGAAACAAGCTTAGAAAAGTTTAGAAAAAAGAATATTTTTAAGTTTAATGATTTGTTTACTTAACTGCTATTCTTCTCATACATTTTAGGCTTGCCTACTGCAGAACACAAAATTTGGTCCTCCCCAAAAAACAGATATATGAAAAACTGCACAATTATCTTTCACAAGATTCATATACTGAGCTCAGTCTTATCCTCAGGCATAAAGATTTTATCTAATACACTAATAAATATCCAAGTTAAAAATGAATGTATAAAAAATTTGTAAATCAGCAGATTCTTATTGAACACAGGGTAATAATATTTCAGGAATCTGCAATCATATCTAGTGTTATATTTCTGCTGTTCTTACCTCAACAGAATTCTGTTCCTAAGGTGAAGTTGTGTAATTATTCCTGATCCTACATATTGCTTCCTGCCCAAGAATGTTCACAAGGTATCATGATCTAAGTTTTCTGGGGACAACAGAAGATGCAAGTTTTTTTCATGCGTTTTAATTTTAAAAAGGAGAAAGTTTCATTCAGCTGCAAAAAATATTTCTAATGATGGTAGCTGTACACAAGCATTCTAAGTCAGTGCTACAGACTACAGCCAACGTAACAATGCCGCATGATTCTTTCTGACTTACACAGTTACAAATGCTTGGGGTGTCTGCGGAGAGCACATAAAGTAAAAATTCTCTAATTACTGAATCTCACTAGCCACATATGACTCACAATTCCGTATGACTTTTTCAAGATACTTACCTCTTTTTAAAAAACTAAAAAATCAACATGAAACGTGTTGGATCATGTTTCCAAGCCAGATAAAATAACAGGAGTGTAATTCTTCTCATCTGGACTCCTATAATGTAGTTACCTCAATGACATAAAATTATAGAAACAATGTTTATAGGCAACAAATCATCTTAATCATTTCAACACAATTTAGCTGTCTAAAATAAGTCAAATACATAACAAGAAAAAAGTTCCCATGAATACCCAGTTATACTGTAACTGTTAAAGGAGTTTAAACAGTTAGCTCCCATATCAAATTTTACACTGCTGATACAGTTGTCAATAAGCAAGATTAGGGGAGTTCCTTGGAGTTATCTCAATATTTCCATAAAGAGTTGAAAAAAACACTAATGTGTCCTTTTGTGATACTGTGAAGAAAAAAAAAAATAGAGAATGGAAAAGTCAGGCAGGATTCTTTATGTTATTTTTCCAATTAGAAGTTTAGTAATGAGTACTGAGGGCACAGAAAAAAATGCAGAATTTCAGGACTGTCATCTCTCAGATGAACACAATCACTCTAAAGAGTCAGAATCTCCTTTCTGGTGCATAGAGCAATTTCCTGGGAAAAAGGCACTATGAAGTTCTTCAGACTGCAGTTTGGAGCTGGGAAGCTTAAATGCTACTGAAGTCTTCTAATTGATTTAGCCCCGAGGAAATATTGCACTGCTGACAAGGCAAGTAGGGTGCACTGATGGGAAAAGCAATACATATTTTCTTGTCAGTCTGGAGTATTGTAGGCAGATGGGAGCTCATTCTGCATCAACTAAAAGCTAGGCAGAAGAATTTATTAGTTTGTATGAAGTTATAAACTGCTTTCAGCTGTCCATGAATGTGCAGAGAGTTTTATATCCACTCCTTGTTGTCCCACTATAGCTATCACGCAAAACCCATGCCTGCTCACAATCCACACTGTGTATCTGGGTCCATCCAGAAGTCAAACAAATACATACATAAAGGGTTTATGGTTAACTCTTCCCTACTGCATATCTGTGTCACAGACATCTTTTATGGAAAATCCTTTCCTTAGGATTTTTCCTCCTGAGAAGCTGAGAGGCCTCAGGAACAAAATGTAAACAATGGTTATCTGCTGCTGTGGAATGCAACAGGTGCATCTGGGATCGGTCCATGCTGGATTTTTGTAATTCATGGCCAATCACAGCCCAGCTGGCTCAAACAGAGAGCCCAAGCCACAAGCCTTTGTTATCATTCCTTCCTATTCTATTCTTAGCCAGCCTTCTGATGAAATCCTTTCTTCTATTCTTTTAGTATAGTTTTAATGTAATATATATCATAAAATAATCAGTCAAGCTTTCTGAAACATTGAGTCAGATCCTCGTCTCTTCCCTCATCCAAGAACCCCTGTGAACACGGTCCCAATATCTGAGCTGGTCAACAGTTACAGAAATTCAGCTTCTGGAACTGGAAAATGTACTTATGGATATTTGCATTATGAAAAACTGTGGGAGCCCTTGACGAAAAAAAAAGAAAAAAAAAAGAAAAAAAAAAGGAAAAGCAAGGAG
The DNA here is from genome assembly GCF_028769735.1 of Zonotrichia leucophrys gambelii. NCBI lineage: Eukaryota > Metazoa > Chordata > Aves > Passeriformes > Passerellidae > Zonotrichia > Zonotrichia leucophrys. The sequence continues at coordinate 621,365 of NC_088172.1, read as the reverse complement.
GAAAATCATCAAAAACAGGTTAATAAACCAGTATCTCTTCCTTGTTTGTCTGGTTTTAGAAAGTTATCCCCGCATCAGTGATTTTCTCTGTGTGAGCACGTCTTGTCTCTGCTACAGACAAGAGGTTGATCATCAATGATGAATTCCCAGCATATAAACATACAATACACATGTGTTGGAAATATGCTGCAAGGAGTAAGAACAGATTCCATGTTGATTTCTACAGGATAGATGTTATTGACTAAGTTACTCTTTCAAGGATGTTTCCCAATTCCACATGCTGGGATACAGTTGTTACTACAATTGCATTAGTAAATGCAACCTGTGTACTTACTCATCCTTTTAAAATTCTCAGAAATTCGGAACTGCAGCAGAATCATTGACACAAGAAATTCATAATTCAGTACCTGACATTTTTCTGTAATTGCAATCATAACTGAGGCCGATGCTGGTAAAGGAAACCACTTAACACTGTAATTAAAATGTTCTTGTAGACTGGACCCAGAATTTGAAGTCATAATTCACTAGAGATGGCCCAAGATACAACCATAGCCAGAAAGAAAAAAGAATTAAAGAAAATGACATGATTGTAGCTCTATTCTAGTAGAAGACCATGAGAGCTTCCAATCAACACTATGAACATTTTAAAAATGTAACTGTGGAGTAAAAATAATAGATGTTTATGGGGAGGAAAAACAAAAAAAAACCAAATGAAATAAAGTCATATAACTATAGAATGGTTTGGATTGGAAGGGACTAAATGCTTCCTGAAAGAGAAGCTTTAAGGCCATGACCAGGGAAACTTGTTCTAATGTTTGACCAGCCAAACTAACCTCCATTAATAACAGGAAATTATTTGTCTAAGTCTATGAGTTATATAATCTGGAAAAGGCCAGAAATAAAAAGATAAAAGTCATAGTCTTTGTGCCTTTTGGTTTCAATATTTTGAACTTACAGTTTATAGCTCTTTTGGTGATTCCAAAAAGAAATTAAAAGTACAAAGTAGAAAAATACTAGAACATTCAAACCAAAGACACTTTATTAAGCTAAGCTTTATTATTAAAGATTCATGAGTAAAATATTATTATTATAAAAATTAATTAAGAAAGAGACAATATAATTTCTAATTTGTTTCATTTGACCTATATAACCTATTTTTTCAATATAACTTTGTCATATTACATAGTAATGAAGTGAAAATGAGGATTGTTGCAATCATGTTTCTAATGTTTCATGTGAGTGAAATCCAATTGTTAAATTTGAAATTTTTCAAAAATTTACTGTACCTCAATACTTTCTATGTATTTATGCGTGGTCATAGTTGTTATGTATTTATGGACAAATAATAATAAAAAAGACATATTACTTCTGTGTACTTGATTTTCAATATGAATTGACATTTGCTGGGTTTCAGATTGTTAAATACTATCTGGGAGTTCCTGTGTTCCAAGAGGCTTACAGGGATTTTTCTTGCAGTTGAAAATCATCAAAATTATCATAAACCAGAAGCCAAGTTTTCTTTTGAGTTAACCATGTGGAAAAGCTGAAAGTCAACAGCTAGTGGCCACATATGAAAATGACATTTTTTTTAAAGTGAAGTCACAGGAAAAAACTCTTGTGCATCCAAATACTTCCCGTATTTCATTTGTCTTGATCAGATATAGATCTTTTGCCTTCATGACTCTTCTTTAAGATGCTTAAATTATAACATTTATTGGCATATCTTAATCCAAATTCTGACCAAGCTCATTGCATTTAAAGGATAGCCTTAGGGTAAACTGTGACAGAGTTGTAAAAGCCAAAATCTTCTCAGAAAATTTTGTTGTGAGGAGTATTCAAATATCAAATATTTTCTCAAGTTCCCAAAGTGAGGCATGCCTTTAAAAGCAATCAGGAGCAGTGCCCCTGGTACCGTCATTGTTGTACATAAGCAGCAGTCCAGATGTAATACTGAATCCTTTGCCTTTCTTCTCTTCTTTCTGCCATGATTTAAGAATCTGAATTTACAGATCTTACAGATGATATTCTAGAATGAGTGTTTTTTCAGTAACTCTTCTAGAATATGTTTCAGTGTATCTGGTTCCATTCGTGCACCTCTGCTCATTGAGTGGAGACCTCTCTTGAGATTCAGGGACTTGAGAACATTGCACAGAGAAATCTAAATAAATATCATTTATTTAGAAATCTAAATAAATATCATAACACTGCACAGAGAAATCTGCAGTCCCTCAGGTAGATGTACCTATGTCTGCTGTGAGTGATATTTAGCATGAGCTAGTAAGCTGGGTTTGGTTTGAACTGCTTCTGTGACTTGAATAACCTGTTTTGCTGAGGTCATAATCATAACTAGACTGGCAGAAATCTGCACAGAAATTGTTTATGCACATTTCAAGTCCTCAGTTCTCTACCTGCAAACTGGGTAAATTTCAATAATGGCTAAGATAAACATTAGGCGAGCTAAATTCTTGTTATGTAAATAGCAAATGGTACTTCATACCTTAAAATATCCTTTATCATACCTGCAAGGATTCATTGTCATTCAGATAGTGTGGAATCTCAGAAAAAAGTCTGCTCAGATAGGACTACAAAGGAAGAATTGATGAAGAAATTATTATTTTATAAGTGTGCTTCTCATCTTGAACATAATTTATTGATAATACAAGTTATAGGATGAAAGTTTTGAAGACTATCACACTTAGAAAGAAATGCAAAGTGGGGTTTTGCTATTAATGGTGTGTGTGACAAATTTTCTGACCAGATAGAAATTAGCTTTGCATACATAGCAAGACTCATGAAAGGTGACAGTTGGGATAGAAGGGCATAAAGGAAAGAATAATGGAAAAGATCATAATTTATTGTCACTAACAGAAAGCAATGATACCTAGTAACAGTATGAGAAAACAAATTCCTCTAAAATTGCATGTGAAATCTCATCGATTTTGCTTGGTTTTAGCTTAGTTATATGTTGTAGTCACAGAAATAATTTGACATTCTGTGGCTGTTGACAGTGAATTTACACTTCAAGTGTTGTAGCATGTCACTACATCATGGAATCACAGAATGGTTGAAGTTGGAAAAGTTCCCTGGAAGTCATTCAGTCCAAACTGCCCTCAATCAAGCTGGGCCACCTAGAGCTGGTTGCCCACAATCGTGTGTAGATAGAGTTTGAATATCTCCAAATGTGAGACTACACAATGTCTCTGAACAATTTGTGCCCAGAGATCAAACACACCCCGTGAAAAGCACGCTTCCACAAGTTCAGGGACCCTCCTGTACTTCAGTTTGTTCTGTCATTGTGCACTGCTGAAAGGAGCCTGGCTCTGACCTGATAAGATCCTCCTGAGCCCTCTCCTCTCCTAAATGGCTGAATGGTGCTGGATCTCTCAGCCTTCCCCTGTAGGAGAGCTGTTCCAATCTCAGTGTCTCTCCACTGGGCTGTCTCCAGAATGCCAACATTTATCTCCTGTTCTGGGAGGAACAGAACTGCACCCAGTGCTCCTGGGGTGGCCTCAGCAGTGCTGAGCAGAAGGGAAGGATCACATCCCTTGACACAATGTCAATTGTCTCATGCAGTAAGGGCACACTGCTGTGTTGTGGTGTGTTTTTAAGTTTGCTCCCCCATTGTATGTATTGTATCCCCCATTTTATGTATTGTATCCCCCTGTTCTTGCAAATGGTTCCTCCCTCCCCAGTTTTCCCGCCACTGCTCCTCTGGCAGTTGGTTTCCTTAGCAACCCCTGCTTTCAATCAGTTGTGTTATATAATTCCTCCTCCCCTATTCTCCCTTATAAGTAAATGCTTTCTCCTCCCTGGGCTCAGTCAATCACCTCCCTCTGCTCCCAGCATTCGAGAACCTTCTTCTCTCTGGGGATGGTGATTGGCTGTGGTCCCGGGGCCCCTCCCTTACTTTGTATTTATTGGTTACCAATGTGTGTCAGTTATGTTCAGCACCTCCCTTTAAGTTTCCCTATTGGTTAGCTGGGCTCCCCTCCCTTCTCCTCCCCTTCCCTTTAAAACCCGGTTTCTGCCCCTATTCGGGGCCATTTGGCTGTGGGTGTTTCCACCATCTGTTGGTCACCTTCATCAATAAACCGACGTTTTCACCCCCAGCAAGTGGTCGCCTCCTGTCTCGTCCACAGCGCGCAATTCCGAGCTTGCACCCAGCCCAGCCTGAGGCCGAGACGCCAAAGGGGGCTGGCTTTCCTATGCGTAGGGGCGTTGGCCTTCTCACCCCTGTTGGTAGCCGGACCTAGGGCCGCGTACGCCCTCGCGCACTGCTGACTTGTGTAGAGCCTTATATCCAGTGGCATTCCCTAGGGATCCCCACAGGGCCCAGTCTTATCCACTTTTATCAATGACTGGACAAAGGGATAGAATGCAGCCTTGGCAAGTTTGCTGATGATAAAAACTGGGGGGAGTGCCTGATAACCTGAAGGCCACGCTGCCATTCCATGGGCTTTAGGCAGGAGAGCTGTGGGGGAGAAAAACCAATGAGGGCCAAGGACCAGTGTAGAGTAGTGCAACTGGGAAGGAATAACGCCAAATACCAGTACAGGTTGGGGGCTGGCCTGCTAGAGAACAGCTCTGCAGTGAAGGATTGACTTTTTTTAACACCTCTTTTTAAATCCCAATAACAATTTTCAATGTCAAAAAAATTTTCTGTGAAAAAAAAATTCAAAAATCAATTTCGTTTCAATTGGCTCAATATATTTTGTCAGTACATACAGCCCAATATTACTAAAATCTGCACTTTCAGCATTACTGAACTGTACCAGTATATATTAAACGTTTGAACTGGATATGATTCCAAAAAAATATATTATCAGCTGTCAGATTTCAAGATCACTTCCTTATTCAGTCAAGGAATGGACACAGAAAAAAAAATTAATAAAAAAGCGTTTTCCGAGTCAAATATAAAACTATTTATATTCCATTCTTTTCTATATCAAAGAATGAAGGCTATAACTTCCCAGGGCTTTAAAAGTATTTTTTAAAGTAATCTGAATAAATCTGTGAAACCTGTATAAAGAAGCTTTGTTTTTTGTAAATAAAAGAAAATTGTCTTAAAGAGTCTCTGAAGTCATGCTTGTAAAAATGGATAATGTTTTTATTTTACATTGCATTCTATTTGTTCCTATATAGTGACTTTCAGGAAAGCCAGGCTGTTTACACCCAAGACACAATGCCACCGTATGAGACAATATGAGGCACACACTAAGAGAGACAGAGGTATACTAAGGTGTTAAGAAAGAAATAGTTGCTGAAAAGAAAACATTTGTTAAATTATTTGCATTGTAAAGCTTGGACTATATCTGTGTCTCTGTGAAACAATATCCTTCAGCCAGATCAATTTTACTGTATATTCAGCCCTCTCATGTTTGACTCTTTCCTTTAAAGGTGTTTAGCCATGGTTCTACTAAATTTTTGCCTCATTTTCTAGTATTGTATCTCATACATATATAGACTATTTTTATTTTTCCATCTCAGACCTTTTTTCTTTCTAGTGAATTCTTTGTATTTTTATACCTTTGACAACCTTCATATCCAGCTCTGACTTTGACCCTCTTCACTTACCCACATTTTTCCTGCTGGTTTATTCCTCTCCTTTTCCTCCCCTGCTGGGTCATTGCTCATTATCCAATCTTAATGCACACTTTCAAACCTCTCTAGCTCACAATCTGAATTTTTCCTCTTTTCCCTGTTCCAGATCTGGATATTTATCATTCTACTTTTGACATATAATCTCTCCATGAACTTTGTTTTATTCTATTGTAGAGTCATAGTTTCCTGCCTTTGGCAGCTTCAGTCTTTCTACAGGAACTGACATCCCACATACACAGAGTTATGCACATTCTGAAATGTCCCCTGAAATGTTACCCTTTCCTTCTCTCATTTCTTCCTCTTTCTCCAAATTCAGATGCTCTAAATTCATACCAAAGTAATTCTGTTCTACTAAAATATTTCTCTTACAAAATGAGGAAATTAACTGGCATTCAGCATAATCCTTCTTTGATTTTGCATAAATTGAAATAAAAATATGCAGAAATCTATGCCAATAATTTATTTCTAATGGTGTCCTTTTACTGCCTATAAGCAGTTTGTATAATCCATAGAAAGCAGATTATTATCTTATTCTTCAAGATGCTCTATCTGTTTTTCTCCATTTATTTAAAATGTTCAGGTAAAATACAACATGAAAGCAATTTCATTTCAGCTGAAGAGGTTTCTAAATGTCTATGTATTTTAAACTGCAGAATACATGTTTATATACTTCATCTTCAATGTGTGGAAAAGACAGAGTGTCTTTAGAAAAATATGGAGCTATGAAATAGCTGGGCAACACACCATGTAGACTTAAATTGAATGGTTATAGTTTCACATATTTTCAATAACATTTCTGTATGGGTGAGTGGTTTCTGCATCCTTTTTCTATGCAAATTACTCATTTCTTTCCAATCACTGGGCCAGCAAAAAAGTATGTAGAAAACAGAATTATTTTTTCTCTATTTGGTGTTAATATCTATTTTGAACATCCTATGAAAACTTGCACACCGTTAGAAATTCAACTAAAAGATCATTTTAAAAAGTAAAGCTTGAGTCACAGGAGACCATTTGCTACTTTCTTTTTTCATTATTTTGTGAGAAAAAAATCATGAATACACTTCTTTTTGCTAGTTTATAGCATCAAAGGCAACAAGAAATAATGAAGTTGCTACGAATTAAAAAAAAAAGAAAAAAGAAAAAAGTGAACACAAAAATATTTGCTGCTTCCTGAAGCAGGTTATTTTTTCCAGATTGTAGCCTTCTCAGATGAGGGTGTATGGTTTTAAATTTTTTTAAACTGCTTTTAAGATGCCGTATACTCACATGACTGACTGGTTATAGGTGACACCCATTGGGCTTAACCATTCCTCTTTTATGCTCTTTATTCTAGAAACAAGTCTGGGTAAACACCCATTAAGAACTAATCTTTCTGCATTTCTTATTCATTGTTCAGAAGCAAACTCCTTTCTTTTATTCTTTCTTCCCTCACTGGATTGCACATTTTCAGAGTTTACAATGTTCAGGTACTCCCTGAGCTCTGGGAAATGGGGTTAACAAATACACTGATTTCCTGTTATACTGGAGGAGACACATTGTTAGGTTTCTCCCTGTAACTCCGGTGTAAACTAACATTACACAGCACGTACTTCATTCACGGACTGGGCTCTTAAAAATGCAAGTGATCATGTTTTAAGTAATCTTGATGCAGCTTCTGGCTTTAGTGCTACATCAGCACAGATGCCAAGAAGGCAGCAAAAGGCCTTTTGGCACTCATACAAATCCCACTTTGGATTGAATTTAACTGCTTAATGTTGTCTAAGGGAATTTCTTCTGGCCTGATGACTTTTCTGTCCTAGAAGAGCTAAAAATAGCAAAGTATCTACAAAGGCAGTGCACACAGCTCACAAACTGTGTGTTTCTGGCAGTTTCTGAACAAAATGAGATACTTTCAGCACCAAGTCATTGCAGAAATTTACAGAAACGTGCATATCAAATTTGCATGTGGTACTTTTCACAGAAAATGAGCCTATGAAAACCTTATATAACTTCCTAGAAAACAAAAGTCTGTACAATTCAGGCAATTTGAAAGAAATAGACTGCAACAAACTTTTAATAACAGGGTACAAAAAAATCAGTCACTAGAAATTAAAGTTTTCATGGTAAAGTATATCTAATCCACTGACAAGATCATGCCTTTTGTGGGAACCAAGGGGATACTATTTAATGCTTAATTGCAGCTGTGCAGATTGTCTACCAGAGAGGGCAAAGCAAGGGATGTTGACAAAGATAATCAGGAACACATAAGAAAAAATCCCAGCATATACTAAATACCATTACTTATATGTTGGGGTTTTTTTTTCCTTTTAATAATGCCAAACTTCATAAAGTTTAAAAGAGAATTTAGGATTAATTTAGTGTAGCCCAGATTTAATAGTATTCATGTGAACAATGATAACTTTGGCCCGTTGTTACCACTACCGTGGATTTTCCATGACCAGTATGAAAAATTCCTCTCTAATCCAAAGAAAAATGATATTTTAGAGAGTTTTTGATATTGAATGAGAATCCTTTTTCCACCTCAAGATGGGAATAGGATTTTAAGCCATGTTGTTTCTTTATTTTCTTGTTTCCTGAGCCCAGAATGGGTTATATTGTTCAAATTTTAACATTTGAGAATTTTATGCTCTTAAAATTTACCTGTCCTGTAACTGTTTTTCTACCAGTAAGGGTAGATTCTAGTAATATTCTGTAAAATATTCTAGTAAAATTCTGTAAGCACTGATGCTGGAACATGTCCAGTATCAAATTGCACTGCCTGTAAAAACTTGAAAGACTGCCAGCAACAAAAACTTTCTGACTTTCTCTACCTTGCTTTCTTTAAATGATTGTGATAGACTGTGCAAGTGTAAAAACCTATGTTTCTCTCAATTTTATTATTTTCAGCTCAGAATTTAGCTCAGTCTTCAAAATTCAACAATTTATTCAACAGATGAATGAAGAAAAATCAGCAAAAAATCTGTTTGTTAGAAAATTGATAATGTTTCAAAAATTATGTATTAATATAAAAAATAACTTACAGCTACCTTTCTATCTTAAGCAAAGACATCTAATTATTAGGCAGTTTTCTGATACAAATTAAGTGTTTCAGAAACAGGCCATTGTACCACAAATAAGAGTTTATTTCTTGTTCTCCACCTCTAGGATTAATTGCAGTACACCTAGTACATCTACAAACCATTACTTAAAAAAACAACTGGTACGGAAAAGAAATTTCCCATTTCTTAACAGAGGTTTGGAAAGCTCTTTCTCTAGAAATACTGTTCTAGAGTTATTTAGAACTCTAACAGCCAAGCAATGACATAGCTTAGTCACTTGAAAAACAGCATGTGAAAATCTTATTGCAAGTGCTAACATAAGTTCTTTTCAAGATACACATAGCTGAGAACAAATTACGTTTTTTCTTGAATAAATGCCAACTGAAAGATCTAAGACCAAAACAGATTCATTTTATGCTCTTATTTATAGCTATTACTTAATTATCTCCGGCGGCGAAGGTGAAACCGGCCTTCTAGGTCAGAGTCCGGCTAGCTGAGGTGAAGGCCGAGACCCAGCTGCATCCTGCCAGCACCCCTCTGTCGGGTTTTCGGCTGTTTGAAGGGCCTGGAAGGGCCCGGGGTGGCCTTGGGACAGCCCGCGTATCGAAGGACGAGAAGAGGCTTCAGTTCTTCTTTCGGTCTTTATGTTTATTAATTGTTTATCTAAAAGATTTTCTTTCAGCCCGACAGAGCTCTGCTCAGCAGCCAGCCATGAGCACACTGTGCTGCCCTCCGGACAGTCACCTATCTTTATACCCATTGTTACGTGTACAATATTTATCATTTTTCCCCAATACCATTTATTCTTATAACTCGGTGCACTTTCAGTAATAACCAATCCGAAAGTGCCACCATCACCACAGAAGATGGAGGAGAAGAAGAAGAAGAAGAAGGACAGGACACGCCCCAATTCCTCCATCTTACTTCTCTAAACCCCCCTGTACAGAAATCCTAAACCCTGTGTCTCACCCTCTAATTAACCAATCCCTTCACCATTCACCCCGGTGAAACCCTCCTATCCTCATACAGGTGTCGTCTCCTGTGTAGGATCAAAGTCCAGCCACCAGACACTTCTGGAACATTCCAGGACTCCCGAGCCCCCCAAGGGTGGTCTCGGTGGCTCGGCACCTCAGGACTCAGATCCTGAGATCCCACACCCCTCGGCGTCGTAAGGCCTCAGGCTGTGCTGGCCTGGACTGGATCGCTGCTAAAGGACCAGAAGGAAGCAGCTGGACACTCGCTGGGGGCCAAACAGGTTTATTGGAAAACCCAGGATGCCAGCCAGGGAGGGACCCCCTGATTTACCAGGGAACGACCCAGAACAAAAGGTGCATCAGGGTTATAAAGGGAAGGGATGGATCTGAGAGGGGTTTACAAAAGACCAATAGGGGGAGGAGAGGGGATGAGCTTAACACAAATGACATAGTGGAGAGCCCAATAGGTACAAGGTATGGGAGGGGCCCCAGGACCACAGCCAACCACGGTCCCCAAAGAGGAGAAGCTTCTGGAATACTAGGTGGAGTGGGGGGGTGATTGACTTGGCCCAGGGAGGAGAAAAAGCATACATGTAAGGGAAAAAGGGGAGGAGGAATTATATAACCTAAAAGATTGACAATAGAACTGGCAGGGCTGTGGCGGGAAAACTGAGGAGGGCAGAACCATTTTACACAAAATGGGGGGGAGCAGATACATAAAATGGGGGAGGAATTAAATGAACTTAACGAACCCGCTACAACAATCTCCGTAATGTTTTTCAGTCACTCACTCTTTCTGTGCTAGTCTGCCATATTCTCTGATCTAGTAGGGGGAGCAGAAGTTTCTGTCTTTCTGTTCATATCTATTAGTTGCTAATTCAGTCTTCTCAGAACTCAAATGTTCCCATTATATTGACAATATGATAATTTGTCTTTCTGATTTTCCCTCACCTGGGACAATCCTGTTCTGGGGATTCTTCTCCTCCCATTTAACATTTTATCATGAAAACTTGCTTACAGACATTGCATTCTCCTGTTCTCTTTCCTTAAGTAATACTCTTCTTTGTTATGCTGTAATTTGTCTAGTCCTTGCTGATCTCTACTCCTTCCCTTTTCTTCTAATGTCTTTGTGGACACCTTAACATCTGCCTAAGTTTTGATAACCAAAATGAGATAACACAATTATTTTTTTTCTGTTGTTCTCAGTGTCATTAATCAGAAACAAGCACAGCAACCATCTGCAGCTTTAGAAAATATCAGTCAAATGCTGCTCCTGAATGGAATCATGTTGCTGTCTTGCAAGCATCACACAGTCTGGTGTCACACCAAAGTCTTCAAAATTGAAAATTGATCTTCTTGATTCAGACACATTTATCATGTCACTAATGAAGTTTTGAATGTTATTCTTCTTGGTCCCTTGGTCCACACATTCAAGTTTTCATGGTGTTCATTTACAGTAATTGATCTCTACATAGTTAAAATTTATGTTCCTTATTAGATGTGCAAAGTGCTGGTGTTTTTTTACTCTAATATTATTCCATCCATATCATGCATTCCTGCACCCAAAATATGAACACTAATGGTGACAATATTCCCATTCCTTTTTCTGTAATATTTTTTCCCAATTGCTTTCCCAGGAAAACCTCCTAATCTCTGCAAAAAAAAAATCTCAGTTTTTATTCTAAATTTAAATATTTTCAGAAATCTTTCCTTTTTGTTCCTCAACTGGCAGAGTTTACAAGATTATCTGAAGTTGTCATTCTCTTCCTATGACATGGCAAGATGCATTTCCATAAAAATTCTGTGTTCACATGTCTGCTTCATCCTTTAAAGCACTTAATACTCTCCTTCAGTTCCACAACACTCTCTTCTAGAAATTTTAGGAAAAATCCCTCTCCACAAGTTCTAATGAAGGCTCTTCATTATGGTGTCATTAGAAAACCAGCATGCCATTCTGAATAAATAAGTACTCAATAGAGAGAATTATTTACATTGAAAAATCCCTGATCATGTGTAAATGTCAAGTTTCAGACAGACAATCCAAGTAATAACATACTTACTAATGTTCCACACCTGACATCCTTTTATTATTCATTATAGGTATTGACTTAAGACTTTTAACTGGATAACCTCTTAAGTCTTTGGATACTATCGATTTGATCTGCAATTTCAAGGTATTACCAAAACTCTGAAACATTTTTACCATAATTTTTTAATCCCTTTCTGATTTTTCATTAGAGTAGGAAAAATGAGATTCTTTAAATAACTTTTAAAACAAATCATCCCTCCAAATCAAAGAAAAATAAAAGGTGAACTTAACTATAATAGGCTTCCTTCCTGTATTTCCATGAAATTTAAATTTTGAATACTGAGAAGTGCACAATACCATTTATTCAGTTCAGATCAGAGAATTCAACCAGCTCTAAAACAGTTCTTAATTTCTGCAAATACCTCAAACAACAGAAGTTTATATTATGAAACCAAAAGTTAAAAACTGATATTTCTTAGTTTTAAGTTTTCTAAAAACAAGATAGAAATATGCAAGAACTACAAAAAATAAATTATAATTAATTATGTCCTCTATAATTTTATAGTATCATTTAACTTTTTACATGAAGTAGGTCCTATAAAATTATTTCAAAATTAATTCTATTATTTAAATGTTATCTCCTATTAGAAGTAAAATGCTAATGAAACCTGGGATGTTATAAACTATAAAATTATTAACAAATGAAAATAATCTTTTACAATCTGATGAGTAAATGATCTCATTTTCAAAAAGGTAAGTCACACTAATTTACTATCATCTCAGAGTGTAACTCCATATCTGATTTTAAGGGCTCTTAATAAAACACTTTATTTTTTGTGCTTTTCCTTTATTTTTGATGGATTTGAATCAACTATAGTTATCTGTAGAAACAATATCATATAAAATACAAGTTCTAGCATGCATAGACAATATTGACACTGGAATCTATACCACTAGAAGAAAAGTACTGTTTTCTTCACAGTGGATTAACAAGTTTTTTTGTAAGCACTGATGCTGGAACATATCCAGTATCAATACCTGTGATAGTGCCAATGAAAATGAGCATGAGTGAAAGCTCTTGTTGGTACTTGGAAAGTTTGAGTAGAAACACATACATATTCCAAAGAAGGGTGTGGTTTTATATATATTGACACTAGCCAAGTGTTGCTTTCTCAACATTAAATTGTTATTAATTAATTGTGGTAGCCTTCCCATCAAAAAGGGATAAAATATTTGCAGGTATTGGATCATAAATTTGATGAAGACATCAGGTGTACAGGATAAAAAAATCTGACAGGTGATCAAATGTGAATTTTTTTGGAAAATTTTCTAATATATAGAAGAAGGAAAGTCAGCCTGTGGCAAAGAACAGAGAAGGAAACATATGCATTCACATAATATGAAATTTCCGTAATCCAATAAGTATTGTGCAAAATTACTTAAGCAGTGGTCAGCAAAGGCTTAGGACTACTATTGCCTGTGTTTGAGAGCTCAGACATGGCAGATATATCAGGATTTTGGGTGATATGAGGAGAATAAATTCAGTGTTAGCACTTCAATGAGAAGGGGAAAAGAGCAGAAGTAGGAATACACTGGGAACATGTGTTTGATAATCATATATTTAATACCCTTCTGTGAAAGAGCTGAAGAGCTGAAATTGGAGAAATGGATGAAAATGAGAATGAAATCCAACAGTGACATGTAACAGAATCTGTACTTAAAATGGAGAATTAATGGAAGATGTCCCTGCCCATGACAGGGGGACTGGAACTCAATGATCTTTAAAGTCCCTTCCAACCTAATCCAGCCTATGATTCTGTAATAACCTGCATACATATGGCACATACAGCAGTAACTGAGAAGGCAGAAGATAAGCAGGAAAAGTACCTAGGGGAAGAATCCTCAAAATACTTTTCTAAATTTGCCTTTGCTCAGTACCAGTAACGCTGAACCTGAACATCTTTTAGACTCTGAACTTCACAAAAGTTGTGAACAGTGTAGAGTGTCCAGGAAAAAAAAAAAAAAAGAAAATCAAAATGAAACATGAGAATCACCAGCAGCATAAAAGTATTACCTATCAAAACCAGATAAGGAAATAGGCATTGGTTTTCTGAAAATGAAGAAAACTTGAAACTGTACATTTTAGAAAAAGAATTAGATCTGTTCTGTCCCCTAGGACTAAAAAAAGAAACCAAAGTCATTTAAAAAGTTAGCAGGTTTCATCAAGGGAACATCCTTTCCTTTAGAAGCAGCTTGGTATGTAGGTTAGGGAGGAAAGCAGAAATCCTGCATGAGTGCTCAGAGAGGTTTGTAAGGTGAGTGCAGTCATCCTGACTGGTGTGGGATCTCAGGATCTCAGTCCTGAGGTGCCGAGCCACCGAGACCACCCTTGGGGGGCTCGGGAGTCCTGGAATGTTCCAGAAGTGTCTGGTGGCTGGACTTTGATCCTACACAGGAGACGACACCTGTATGAGGACAGGAGGGTTTCACCGGGGTGAATGGTGAAGGGATTGGTTAATTAGAGGGTGAGACACAGGGTTTAGGATTTCTGTACAGGGGGGTTTAGAGAAGTAAGATGGAGGAATTGGGGCGTGTCCTGTCCTTCTTCTTCTTCTTCTTCTCCTCCATCTTCTGTGGTGATGGTGGCACTTTGGATTGGTCATTACTAAAAGTGCACCGGGCAATAAGAATAAATGGTATTGGGGAAAAATGATAAATATTGTACACGAAACCATGGGTATAAAGATAGGTGGCTGTCCGGAGGGCAGCACAGTGTGCTCATGGCTGGCTGCTGAGCAGACTCTGTCGGGCCGAGAGAAAATCTTTTAGATAAACAATTAATAAACATAAAAACCGAAAGAAGAACTGAAGCCTCTTCTCGTCCTTCGATACACGGGCTGCCCCAAGGCCTCCTCGGGCCTTTCCAGGCCCCTCAAACAGCCGAGATAAACCGGACAATGTGGAGAATGCCCAGGTCCATAGTGCTGTCCAGAGTGGCCTTCAGGCTGCTTTGTGCTGCTCAGCTCCTCTGCTGCAGCACAAGCTCAGTGACTGCCCTGCAGCAGAGGAGCCTGCAAGGAATCTCCCAGTTGGTACCACTGATGATGCCATCTGCTTGGCCTTGCCTTGAACTGAAAGTGCAGCAATAAATTATTCTTGTGCGAACATTACTGCTCTTTGACTGTAGAAATGCTGGATGAAGTTGTTTCCTTGTAAGAAAATCCTACAGCTGCTCAAATGACTGAAATTGGAGACTTCTATGAACAGAGTCTCCACAGCATGCTGCACATGGATAAGAGGCTCACTCAAGGCTATGTCTCCCAAATCCAAAGGGGTATAAGATTATCTGTAGCGTTTTCTCTTTATATTGTTAGCTCCAGTAAATAGCATTTTAAAGGCATCTTAGAGAGTGTCTTTCTTGGTGTCAAAAGGCACCAGCACCTCCTGGTGTAAAACATGTAAACAAGAAAGAGGAAAGAAAAAAAATCAGAAGAGTACTCGCCAGATCCCATCTTGCATTAAGCAGATGTGGTTTTATTGCAGGTTTTGTTTATTTGTTTTCTGGGTTTTTTTATTATCGTTCTTTCTCACCTGAGTCTTCTCTAACACTCTTTTTGTCATCTGCTATAATTGATGAAAATAAAAATGAGTATTTGCATTTATCATTTTTTGATTTAAGCTAAGATTTTTTTTCAGAATGAATGTGCTTTACCCTCAAGGTTATATTTAATTTATGAAGTGGAGAACTAAGATCCTTTGAAATGTTCTTCAGGTCCCCAATGCATTCCCTAGAACATTTGGCAAAATGTCATCCCACAGATAGTACAGCATCCACAGATCTCATAACCAGAAACATCAGTTGGTAGGGGAGGATGAAATGCCAGTGAACAGGAATTATCTAATGCAATCTTCAGTTGAATTCAAAGTATCAAGGAGCTCACCAGAGCTGCATGCATTGCTGGAGTGTTTGTCACACCCTCCTCTGTGCATGGCCTTTCTCACAAACTTGGCAAACAGTATTCTGAAAGAGCAGTGGAGTGTGTAGTATGACCTTGTGGAGAGAGATGGATTGGTGACTTTCTAAAGCCCATCTCCAGCCTCAGGATTAATTTATACTCTCAAGTATTTTATTTAATGCTTAGGCAGGGAAAAGAGACAACTTTTTCTTTTCTCTCTCTACTGTTACTTTTATAATATTGCCCGTGACTGAATTGTCAAAAATCCATTCTGTAACTCTAGATTTTCTCTGATGTAAGAGTAAGTTCAGAGTCACAGATGAAAAACAAGCTGTGCTATCTTTCTGAGAATGTATATTCTGATAATTCAGGGCAATTTTAGGAACAATTAGTAATCCTGAATAATTTTCCAAAGAACAGCAGGATATTTCTCTACTAAACTACATTATAAAATGATCTTACAGTTCTCACAACAGTGTCAATGAAGAAAAAAAAAATCTAGTTACTAAAATAAATACCTGATAAAACAAGAAAATAGGAAATGAAATGCCTGAGAAGTTTTTCCGGTTGTGAGGGTTTTTTAAAATCATGTATTATAAATATTAATTGCAAAATATATATCTACATGCTTGGGACAAGGCGTTTTATTTTTAACCATTTCTATTTGTTAAGCTGGCAAGCATAAAGAAAGTAAATCTCAAAACCCCAAAAACATCCTATCATTAGTGTGTATGGAAAACCTGTTTTTATTTCCTTCCATGGATTTGGTTTGTATGAGGAATTATTCTCATTTCTCTTTTGCAAAATGTTCTTTCACCTCCTGTGGGAAATCTAATGGAATCTAGTTAAGAGGTTATTTTCCCTTTGGATGTTCTCAATTTGTTTTTAATGCAGCAGGAAGGGAATGGAATATTTTCCTGTTATAGGTTAACAAGAATTTGCTTCCTTGTATATGCAGACATTGTTATCATTCTGCCTTTAAAGTGGCCGCTGTTTGGAGAACACCCACACTCTGCAAACCCTCCACGTGTGCTGTGCCCAAATAGACAACACTTTTGTGACAAAAAAATGCCCTTCCCTTGGTGTCTCCTAAACTCTGTGTTTCTGCAGTGGGTCTGCCTGACAGTGTGCCACATGGAGTGGTCTCTCAATTCCTTAGTTTACTGTGCCTTCAAATGATAACACGTATTTATGTTACAAAATTGTGGAGACCTGACTGTGGAAGCACTTTGAATAATTTCTATTCTGTTTATACTGATTTCTGCTAAAGCTTCTAGGACGATGAATTTTTTTAGATTTTTTTTTTATCTCCAGTATCATTTCAGTACTTGAGAAGGTGTTTTTCTGATGACTTGACTGTATACTAAAATATTAGCCTTGATCTGTACCTTCTCTCTTTTATGTCTTGTATATTTAATTTTATTTCCTTTGATCCCTTTTTCTTCATCTTTCTGATATTTTCTTTGTTCTTTTGCTCCCTCCCAACCCTACTTTGCTCTTCTAAGGCTCAATCACCTCCATTTTAATTTAATTCCTGACTATGCCTCTACCTGTACCTTTGTTGTCACAGTTCTGATGTCTCTCTACTGGTTATCTTTTCATCTGGCTATCTGATTTTGTTTAGATTTTAGTCTTTTAAATTCTCTGCATTGCTTGAGTCTCTTTTAATCTTCCCTTAGTAATGCTTCTTGTTATAGCTCTTGATCTTTCAGGGAGGAGTGACAAAACTGGCAGGGGCCATTGCTTATTAAATCTAAATAATGAGTAGTCAATCATTGCTACTGAGTTATATAAATGTGTGACCAGAATTAAAGATGCACAGCACATTAAAGCCTCATTTCTGCACCTGATGCATTCAGAGATTGCAATGGAGTTTTGTGGCTTCTCAGAATCAGGGGTACAATTTTTAAATGTGTATTACGTTACTTTTGCTTCTCAATTAATCTGAGAGTTTTGATGCATGTTTGAGTGATTCATACATTTCTGATGGAGGATTTAATTTGAGTACAGGGGCACTATCATTCATACCCCACAGAAAACACAGGCTTCAAACTGAACCATGAGTTTCCTAAATCACTTCATAAATACTCTCTTCTCTAAGTGGATGAATCAAATATAAATACCAATGCCATACCTGAAGAAATGACAAAGAAATTAAACATGTAGTAGAAGGGATATTTCACATTTTGATGTGGATGCAAGAATAAAAATAAGGTAGAAGCATGAAAACAGATTTTTAGAATATCTGAAATCATACTTAAACTTCCTCAGTGTTTCTGTTTATGTACAAAGATTAAATTTCTTCCTGATGTAGGAAAAAAAGTTTTACTTTAGAAATCTTTTCTGCTAAGTTTTCTACATTTTTACATGCATGTGTATGTATATGTATAAAAATTTTATGTTTCAATGATCTAATTAGGACTATAAATAATATTCATGCTCATAAAAATGCCAAGAGATATACTCTTTTATCTGTTTAAGTTGAAGTTTGTCTTCAATTTTCCTTCGAAATTCCAAAAACCAAAAACTTATTCAGCAAATTGATTAAGGTCAAATTACTTCTTGCATTTTATGAATAATTTCTTATCATTTTATCAGATGACATCGACACCTACCCAAGTGATTTCTGAAATTAAAATCATGAATGTATTTTTAGGTTTGCGAGTGCATGGAACTACTGTGCAAGTACATGAAAGTACAGATGAATGAAAAAAGATGTGGTTTAACTTCCATTTTACTAAAACCAGAAAACTTTTAAAAACTTGCTTTTAAAGTTTATTAGATGTTATGGAAAGATGGCTGGGGGTAAAATCAGAGGAAACTGAGAAGTTATATTCTCATTTTAACGGGAGTTAGAAAGGCACAGAAATTACAGGATGAGGTAGAACTGCTGCTCCCTGGATGGAACACATTTGGCTTGCTCAAACCTGTTCCACGATGAGTCCCCACACACACAGTCTGCAGCCCTGAGCACCTGCTAAGATAAAATGGATGGAACAGAGGGTGGAGCATTGAGGAGATATCACAGCCAGGCTCTGCTGAAATCCTTGCAGGGAGGGAGGGGAATTTGGTGAGGATTTTCAGCTGAGAAACCACACAGTACAGGGGAGATGGGAGATGATGTCCTGCTGCTGAGCCAACAGCTTTGGTGAAATCCTCAGATTTCAATCAAGCTCTCCTCAAATGAACTTGGTTCACTATAGCCTAATTGTAATATTAATGTTCACCTGTGGAGTAGGAACCACGCTGCATTCACACCAAATATTTTTACTGGGGATTAGAGCTTAGCTGTGCATTACTTTGAATTTTTTTGCAGTCAGATACTGTCACTGGCAATCCTTGAACCTTAACCTGTCACAATTTTATATTTATGAAGAATGCTTTTCCACAGGCAGTTGGTGTGGTCCTTTAGAGGCGCTGGCAGGCACCGGCAGTGGGCAATGTACTCAAATGAAGTGGAAGGCCCACTGATGGATCTCCATTATGCTGTGTATGTATTTATATATTTATATATATATATAAATATATATATATATTTATATATAAGTCAGTCAAACGACCCTCCTGTACAACAGGACTGTTCCCATAGAAGGATGCTGACTGACTGGTCAAGAACACTGGCAGACAAACCCTATACCAAGGTCCAAGGAAATCTCCCCTTTCTATGTGACAGATGTTGTTGTGAGAAAATTTCTGACAGTATAATTTTTGCTAGCAAAAAATTTGTGCCAATACTGATATTTGGTGTTCTGTCTGCTCTTTAATATTCATATTCTTCAGAAAACAAATATATAGATTTCTTTCAGGTTATGTAATCTTTCTAACATTTTAGACACAAACTCATCCCATGGACAACAGTGTGCTAGTCTTCAGTCTTCTCTAAAGGGCCAAGTTCATCAACAGAAATCTCTGAAGTTAGAAAATGCTGTAATGTTGAATAAAAATTACTCCTGCTTTTTACTACAGCTGGTGTTAGCAACAACAATCCTTTATCAAAAGTCATCATGGACCACCATTCACAGAGCATTCCAACACTTCATGGTTTGATCCATGGTGATCAATAAAATAAAAAAAATAAAGTCAAACATACTTTCACTCTTGTTCCCTCTTTATTGTCGTTATCTGAGTAGTTCAAGAACTTAAAACTTTTCCCAGTCTTTTCTTTCAAGTGTATCTTCCTTGGCTGGAAGAGAGATACTTTTTCTTTTGCTTAATTCTGTATGATACACTCTTGCCAAGAACTTTTTATAAATTCTGAATAAATCCAGCTATTCACAGCTATCAATGATCTGCTTTGGTGCCTGGGGTACCTCTTCCCTTGTTCTCAGCCTTTCTTCACGGGGCTCCTGAGCCAATCCAGGCTGTTTAATTGCTGTTTCTCTGCACACCTAAGGTAGCACTGCAGGGAAGCAGTGGGTGGACAGCTCAGCCCTGACTCACAGTCCTGGTGAAGGTGATGGTGTGATGGATTAAAGCATTGCTGTGTGCCACACTGACAGTCAGAAAGAGAGTTGGGTCTGAGAAAAATCCCCGTCTACTTCATTGTGTTCTGAAATCTGTCTCGTATTGAGAGTGGTGTATGATCTCAGCTCCCACTTTTTCTGGCATTTATAAAGTTTGTGGAAATTGAACTTGCTCTGAAATTATAACTTCTATTTCATAAACAAGTGTGGTTTGGAGAAAACCTGAAACATTAAATATTTTAGTCAAAACTCTAATTGCTTTTCTCATGTAAATCATCTAGTGGGATATAACTTTTCAATGAAGTATTAATATCTTCTCCTCACCTAAATATTTCAAGATGCGGCTTACACCTAATCAAATAACAAGATGTAGGTTTTAGACTTAAAAACAGACTCATATCTCTCCCTACTTTTACTTCTGTAAGAAATCTGTCATTTACAGCTACATTGGTACAGTTGTGCTGCCAGCAACTGCATTAAAGGAGCATTCATAGGCACTTTGCAGAGTTATTAAAAAGTAAATGAAATTGATATCTCAAAACCAAATTTAAACACCTGTTGTATAAAACCAAGTAATGTCAAAGGAGGAAATAAATTATTTACTGAGGGTCCCTGAAACAAAAAGAGCCTTCACATGGTTCTGATTTTCTATACTTGAGTTGTCCTAATGAAACCATGAATTTTGTCTATGCTAAGCCATTGTTGTATTAAGGCTGAAAATCTTGTAGCACTGTAAGTGTGTAGGGATGTATCAGGCTGTGAATTATCTTGGGAATCAAGGTAATTCAGATATACGAATTTAGGTTTAATAGTTCAAAAAGAGTTCAGAAAAATTTCAGCTTTCAAATACATATTACTAAAGAGGTACGTTTCTTATGAGATTTCTTAGGTGAAAAGTAAGCTTTTTACACAGTAGGTGTTCTTATAATATCATATGCTTCAAACTAAAGCCTTATTCACAACACATTTTCTTTGCAGACAAATTAATTGCTATCTGTTTTATCATTGGGATAATTATGCTGAATGCATAGGTGATGTGCCTCTTTCCACCCATTCTTGCAAAACAGTAATTAAGGTAGTTGAGAATTCAATCTAATTTTAAAAAGAATATAAAACAAATGTAATATACTTAACAGTAAGGATATCTCTGATATAAAGATAATAAATCTTGTAACTTAATTATATTCAAAATTAAAAAACCTTTAAAAAAATAACACATGGGAAAGAGAAGCTAATATTCTCATTAGTGACAGTTGGAAAAGAGCAATTTATTATTTGATGGAGTTTCCTTGAGGAGATTCTTACATCAAGAAAAAATATTTAATTGAAACTGATAAAATCAATACAGGAAAAAAAGAAACTATAGTGTTTTTTGAGTTGAAATAATTCTAGAGAAAACACTTAAAGATTCAGGTCTAAGATCTTTACACAAATATGGCAAAGCAAAACAATAAGTAGAAGAGTAGAGTAGGAGCAGATGTATAATATAAGCAAATATATTGATTTATTACACACACACACACACACACACACAAGCACACACACACATATATATATATACACATAAATAATGTATTTACTTTTAAAAGTGTGCAAAATTATTTAATCTTTTAAGGACTAAACATATCAATAAATTTAATTTAAAAATTATTTAAGGACAGGGATCTAGTCCCCAAATAATCATAAAATTTTTCAGGGCACTTGTGTTGACGTATATCACCTGAATAATAGATGCATTAGTTTAAATTGAAGTTCCAGAAGTGTGGATGAAGAAAAGTCTGCACTATTTTAGTAAGATCCATAATTTGATTCTAAAACTACACAATAACACTTTGATTTCAGTTTCTTTATTAGGTTTGTATTGCTCATTAATAATTAATTCTAATGTAAGTATTTTTTAGTCACAACATCCTCAGAGGCAGAGCAAAAAAAAATCCCACACTCCAACAAACAATCAGTCAATCAATCAATTAATCAATCAGACGAATAACCCAAAAGTTATGATCTGCCTGTGTCCCTTTAAATTATTTATCTCTTTATATCTTCTGTGTTCCTCAGATTTAAATCTGTTTGAGTGCTAAAGAAGTTCCTAATTTGGAAAGATGTGTTGTCTTGCTTCCTCTTTTTCTTTATAGGTGCCTAGAGTATTTTTTCTGAATATTTTAGACCATGAACCATTGACTAGCATTTCCATTTACCATGCTTTACAAATGCATCCATCTATAGTGGTTTACTATCACTAAATTGTTACTCTTAGTCACTTAAATTGTTGCGAGACCCAACTTTTGGGTTGTTGAGATGTGGAGTTATGGGACCCATAACTTAAAGTTTGTTCTCGGTAAATTTTTCTTGAGAATGCCTTTGTGGAAGTCTCCCTTGCGGCACCATAGGATCCATGTGCTGAGCAGGAATGCTGAGCTGAGGACTGCTGAAACACGTGCTCACCACCTTAGATTATTCTGATGGCTTTCTTCTGGATGTAGGGAGCAAGACATTCCAGAACTGGTTTGCCTTGTAGATATGAACATTTCTCTGGCCTAGGACAGACCAGAGAGTGGGCCATTATTCTGCTGATGACACTAGCCTTAAGGTTTTGCCATGCAAGAGATTTTTGCCCTTGATTCTCAATGCCTGAAAGCATGACAAGCCCAATGTCAGTTCAGCAGGGCTTGCACTGCAGGGAAGTAGCAGGAAATCTTTGTCCTGAAAAATGACTTATGAAGGCTGAGCCACGAGGCTGAAGCAACAGAGCCCTGTTCAAGTTAATTTGGGAGGCCCTTTGTCATCTAACCATCGCAGATTCACACCCCTGGCTCTAAGAACCAGTTGTTTCAGCATTTCAGAGACATCTCAAGGAAGTTATATCTCTACCTGTATGTAACACTGAGTCCAAACCCAGGAGACGTGGATGGTAAAATGCTAACACCAAATCCACAGCATCCAATTCTTGTCCAGCTTTGCAGACAGCAGAGTGTATGTTGTTTTGTTCCTAAGCACTAGGTTTGCAAGCAACCTAACCCAAAAAAAAAGGCAAAATGTGAAGCAAATTTAGAGTTCAGAAGTGGTTTATCTGCATCGATCAGCACTAAGAAAATGGGAGCTCTAAGGCTGTAAGGCAGAGGCAAGTGCAGATCTTGAGAGCATTCTACTTAGTGATAGAATCTGTGAAATTTCCAGGAATTAGTTCTACAGAGTGTTTCCAGATCCCAGAAGGTTCACCTCCTCTGGGAAATCTAGCATTTTTGTTATATAGCACTTTCTCACCATGGAATTTTTGGATTAAAATTTTCCAATCTTCTTGAAGTATTTTAAAGACAAACTACTACACCATCATCTCTTTTCAGCTCAGTCTCATTGTGAAACTAATACTTTCTTTACCATTTCTCTTTTCTGCAAAATCAAATTGATGGGCAAAGAAAAGTGTAACAATAATGTGTGTATAAATCACACTTGCTACTAGCTGATTATATGAAGCATCTAATCAAGCAAAATTAAAGTCTAAAAGTCTGAAATCAAAAACAGTCAGAGGAAGGCCAGTTGTGTAAATACTCTGTATAAGCTTCTGAGTTCACTTCAAACAAGAGATTTAGATCTCGATTAATTGATATTTTAAGCAGAATCTCATAAAGCCCCACAAACTAACAAACAAAACACAATTCTGTAAACAAATTCTAACTAATTTATGGCATACATTTACATTTACATTTGGCAATAAAGGAAACTGTATTTCAAGCCCTTGGGTTTGTTATAATGACGATTACATAAAGGATAACTGAAGCTGACACTCCTCCAGGCATCTGACAAGCTGACATTGGCAGCATTGTAAGCTGCAATATTGCAGCTGTCTGCAGGAAGGCAGCTCAAGATCTACAAAGCTGGCCCTGCTCTAGTTTTCAGTGTCAGATCTACTCATACTTCTATCTAGTCTAAACAAATGCATTTATTGCACATATCAGAAGACAAATATTATTTCGAGCTTTTCACATAAAAAACCAAATCACCCTAAAGGACATGAGTTTAACATCTGTGGAAAGAGCATGCCCTCATTAAATCTGTCCTGTTCAGGAGACAAATGTGTCTCATGAAGATGGTATTTACTTGGCTGCGCAACTTTTCAGCTTGTCCATCACCGTATTGCATTGCTGTCGGTAGTTATTTAGTTTGAAACTAATATTAAAATATTGCAATTATCCAAGAAAACAAGTGTTAGAAAAGCAGACATTCCAGAAATAAGGTTAAGCACAATAGAAAGCTCATCAATAAAAGAGATAGGTATACCATAAGGAAACATAAGACTTTTTAGATTTTCTTTTAATGTTTTACATCTACCCTGCATATATGCTTAGTGGATATAAGTATTTACAGGTCTGGATAGGATGAAAAACATTATAAGAACATGTTAAAACTTTTTGGTTTTGATTTTGCTGTTTCATGGATTTCACAGATCATTCTGGGCTGCAAGTGACCCACACGGATCATCAAGTCCAACTCTTAAGTGAATGGCCCACAGAGGGATAAAACCCCAACCTTGGTATTATCAGCACCATGCTCTAACCAACAGAGCTAATCTCAGTAATATTTTACTTCATTAGTCTGCAATGTCTATAAAATAATGATAGTAATGATAACTTTAATTAATTAATTTAATGGCCCAGTTATAATTTAGGAAAACAACATCCTCAAAGAAAAATTGGAAGCAGTTTAGCTAGAATTTCAACCTTTCATATGAAGTATAAAATTAATATTCTCATAAACTATAGTAATCAAGGCTCTTGTGGCACTTTTAATAAGTACAGAGTTGTTAATTCCAGTGTGTTGGTTAAATTATATTTTGAGTAAATCAGTTTACTCTCCAATTCCAGTTAGACAGTTGCAGTCTTCATAACTTCTGCTACATTACCATAAATCAGCACATTCCAAGTGGTTACACTTCAGTGGAAGGGATTAAATTTTCATGTGTTTGGTTTGCAAATTGCTTTAGGATTCTCTGAAAAGAAAAAAAAAAAAGAGTAGTAAATATTGTGAAGTCAAGGAATAAAATTCCACCATGGGGCAAAATTGGTTCATTGAACTAAAGTAATTGCAGGATTGTTTTCCTTTTGCTTTTGGCAGGAGTTTTTTTTGTGTGTTTTTTTATACCAGGAAAGAATTTAGCCAGTGCTGAGTAGAATTTTGATGTCTAAAACACATTTTAAATAAAAGGATTTGGATTTTTAATTCCAGGAAAGATACTATTCTTTCCCAAAGTATTTGCCTCCCTCCACTAAAAATCCTTGGATGTGAGGCTGTCCTGTAAAAAGTATGATTCAGATGCCTTCAGTCTCTCCTGAATTAACCTTGACTGCTCAGTCTGAAAAATAAAAGAAGGTGAAGAGTATTTCATGGCTGCATGGCCTGACATGATGAGTCAAATTAAAATAATAACAAAGAGATTTGGACTTGTTAGCATCCTCTCTCTTGTTCTTCATTCAAATTATTTTTACCAATTTGGTCCAACTCTTATTATCTCTATGCTTGAGTAAAAATAGTGGCAAAATCACAGATGTTCAGTGCAAGAATTAATTATATATGGATTATTTCTCTGGAGTTAATATATAATTCTTTCCTTATGTAGAGAGAAAGCAAAAACAAATATGGAAATACTATGAAGAACATTGCATCTGAATTAATATATTTTCATTAGCTGTATATAGTAGGCTATTAAAGCCAAGAAAATCAAGAAGGAATGTCCTCCCTACACCACATCAAAATATGACACTTTTTTTTTTTCTTAAGGAACTAAAATGTCTTTTTAATTTTTCTTTCTCACAGACACTCAGAAAATAATAATATTCTATAGTAATTTTTCAAGGTGGTAAGATATTTTTGTGTTTAGTAGACAGTAGAGAGGTCTAAGATCCATAATTTGATTCTAAAACTACACAATAACACTTTGATTTCAGTTTCTTTATTAGGTTTGTATTGCTCATTAATAATTAATTCTAATGTAAGTATTTTTTAGTCACAACATCCTCAGAGGCAGAGCAAAAAAAAATCCCACACTCCAACAAACAATCAGTCAATCAATCAATTAATCAATCAGACAAATAACCCAAAAGTTATGATCTGCCTGTGTCCCTTTAAATTATTTATCTCTTTATATCTTCTGTGTTCCTCAGATTTAAATCTGTTTGAGTGCTAAAGAAGTTCCTAATTTGGAAAGATGTGTTGTCTTGCTTCCTCTTTTTCTTTATAGGTGCCTAGAGTATTTTTTCTGAATATTTTAGACCATGAACCATTGACTAGCATTTCCATTTACCATGCTTTACAAATGCATCCAGTGCAATGGAGCACTTAATCTCCCACAAATTAGAATTTTGAGGTGAAGGGACTTTGATAAAATCTCAAAAGAGCCCTCAGCTTTATTGCCTTGTTTTTACAGCAAGTAACATCTACCTTGCTATTGCAACTTGATAGCTATCAAACAATTTTCTGTTTGGGTCACCGGTTTTGAGGCATCTGACAGATGATCACAAACACATGTATTAGCTATAATACAATTAAAATTCATTAACCACAATGTGCTTCATGTGAGGAGATATATGTATATATATATCACTATACTGTTTAACTGTAGGCTTTAACTGTCTGAATGTTAAAATCTGCAGTTCTTCTTTTTTAATGGTTGGTTTTTTGGTTTTTTTTTCCCCTTGATCTTCTGAGACGTCCTCTGCAGACAAAATAAGTGACGGCACCAGCCACCACATCATCTTTGTGGCTGCATCTGCAGATCTTCCTGAAGTGTGAACAGAAGTTTTCTGCTCTTTCCTCCCTGCTGTGTTGATTTCTATTGCTGTCTTTTTCTTCTCACCTGTCTTCAATCTTCCTCATTTTTCTTGCCGTCTATGAAGAGCCTGACTTAGCAAAGCAGCTGGTGTAACATAGCTTGGGCCAAACTGGCACATGAAAAGCAATACTATGTTCATCGGGGTTTTTTTGTAAAGAATTTAACTGCAGGAAATTGAAAAAGTGATGGGGATTTTTTTCTTTTCCTTTTCTTTTTATTATCTTTTTGCATGTGTTTATAGTATGCAAGTATTAATATACTTTGTCTTATCCCAAAAGAAACTGATTAAGCCAGACCTAAGAACTTGGAGGAAATGCCTGAAACTAATTTTTTTGCTCTCACCCAATTAAATTTTTTGTAGAATTAAAAAAAAATAGTTCTTGTTTTGTTTCTCCTCATTCATAAAAAGACTTCATAATTAACAAAATTGTAAGTCAGTTCTTTAAAACAAAATATTTTTTTCAGTTGAGGGTAATTTCCATGTGGATATTTCCTGTTATCTTCTATTTCACTCTTTGTGTAATTGATATTAAGAAAAAATTCTTTCATTATGCTATGCAATCAGTGTAGAAATATCCTGCAGCAGAAAAAAACCCTGAAATTACGGTCAACAACATGGGGAGGGAACAGAGCTCAAATATATTTAAATCCATGTAAGTCATCCAGGCAGAACTGTACATTCTAGCAGCTTTTATTCTCTAGCAGCATGGAAAAATTTTTCCCTTTTTGACATCCCTAGCAGCAGCTATAGCAGACTTCAGGAAATAGTTCTTTTCCAGCAATCGCATCCAGCATATGATAACAACTTTGCCAAAAGGTGGTGGCTCTGAACAGAGGAGTCAAGTGAAAACAAACAGAAACAACCAATCTGCCATCCTAGGAAACCAAGCTGAAATTAATGGATTAGATGTCTCCTTCATGTAGATCTGTGATCTGTTTGAGGTAAAAAAAACCAAACAAAAAAAGGAAGATATTATTTTCAAAGCAACAGAATAAAATTAAGTTTTATAATAATTTAGTTACTGGATAGATCCTAAAATTTTTAAGAAAATTACATAGAAGTTATATGCTCACTTTCATTTTATATAGCAGGTTTATCTGGAGGCCTTAATGTTATCTTTTATCAGGAGCACTTACACATTTTTTTCCATCAGAAATATTTAAATCTTGCCTAATACAATGCTTTTAAACTTATATTCATTCATTACTGAAGTAGTAATGGTCCTTATGAACAGCTTCTAACCTAAATGAAGTCAAGGCACATGAATTGGCTGGGACATGTGCTTATGGAAGCCTCCCATCTATAATGTCAGTTTAAATACCAAGGAAAGGTGGCACCCAGGCTCTGAAAGAAAAAAATGCTGTTCTGAGGAAGAAGAGAACTTGCCTTTTGTCATGGCCACAGTAAGGTCCTTCAGACTTTGAAATGCTAATTTCGGACATTATGTGCTTAGACTAAGTTGTGTAGGGTGAAATATGGACATTTTTATGAAGAACTTGGAGAAATAAATCTTTTTGATTGTATTTTTCTGCACTGTTGGCACAACAGGATTCTGACACTTGACAGTAGCCTCCAGATAAACCTTCTACATAAAATGACAGCAGCAACCATTAGAAAAAGTGACAGCAGACGCTTTGTGGGTTTTTTCCAGCTTGTACTCAGGAAAAAGCTCTCTATTCTGTCATTCATGTTGTACACAAAAAGAATGGTGTTCATCAGCACTGACTCTTAGTGATACAGCTGGTGGAGGATGTGGCCATTCCTGGGATATGGCAGTTGCTAATATCATCCTGGTTATTTTGCCATGCCTTTTTGTCACCATAAACATGTATTTTACTTGGATTTTCCCCCCTCCTGTTCAAATAGACAGTGAAACAGCCATTTAACCTGATGATCATGTACTCACTGTTTAGGCTATCTTATAACAACTGAATCTTTTTAAAGGCATGCCTTGAGGATGACATTAAGTAGACTCTCTAAAACATTAAGTTGTCTCTCTTAGAGGTTTTATTGTCAAATAAGAGAGATTATGTTGGGTTTTCTCAGCTGTTTGAAGGGCCTGGAAAGGCCCGGGGTGGCCTTGGGGCAGCCCGCGTATCAAAGGACGAGAAGAGGCTTCAGTTCTTCTTTCGGTCTCTATGTTTATTAATTGTTTATCTAAAAGATTTTCTCTCGGCCCGACAGAGCTCTGCTCAGCAGCCAGCCATGAGCACACTGTGCTGCCCTCCGGACAGTCACCTATCTTTATACCCATGGTTACGTGTACAATATTTATCATTTTTCCCCAATACCATTTATTCTTATTGCCCGGTGCACTTTCAGTAATGACCAATCCCAAAGTGCCACCATCACCACAGAAGATGGAGGAGAAGAAGAAGAAGAAGAAGGACAGGACACGCCCCAATTCCTCCATCTTACTTCTCTAAACCCCCCTGTACAGAAATCCTAAACCCTGTGTCTCACCCTCTAATTAACCAATCCCTTCACCATTCACCCCGGTGAAACCCTCCTGTCCTCATACAGGTGTCGTCTCCTGTGTAGGATCAAAGTCCAGCCACCAGACACTTCTGGAACATTCCAGGACTCCCGAGCCCCCCAAGGGTGGTCTCGGTGGCTCGGCACCTCAGTCCTGAGATCCTGAGATCCGACAAGATTACACCCAGATGCTCTGTGTTCCTTTTCATTCTTCATCTTGATTGCTCTCTGTTGAAGGCAGAGATCATAATATTTTGGTGTGGTTCAGTAAGTCTTGCATGATATTTGTAGTTGTTATGGTAGAGGTAATCCTCTACCTTTACTTAACGAGCAAATCCAACTGAACTAAACCAAGCAGAAATGCACTCAGCCACTCCCACTCTCTCAAACTGTGTTTTCAAGAACTAAAGTTAGGTCGAGTGAGTTCTGTGAAGCATTTCTATGTCCTCAATTGCAAGTTCCTGCTGTTCACTACCTGGAGAGAATGAGGAAGGTATTTCATGCGAACCCTGACTTGCAGAGGGAGGTATGGCCAACTGTCCTTGCATTTGACAACTCCTGATTGCACCAGCAGCTGTGCTTCACATGTTTTGTTTGTGGATGATAGAGCTTAAACTGAAATCAAGATATGCCAAAAAAAAAAAGGTGCAGATGAGTGAATTAAAGCAAGCTGACTAATCAAATAATACCTAGAGATACCCTTACACTGATCAGAATTGACTGCTATTTTATGTCAAACTTTCTTTTCACCAGGGAAGTAGAAGAAAAAATGGCTGGCACAGAGAAAAATTGAAGAGTTGGGGCAGAGACTCTGGTAATAGCAATCTATGAGTGTGTTGAGAAGGAAGGAAAAAAGCTTAAATACTTGACTAGAACCCATGTGGAATTAACCCAGCTAATGGTCAAGTTCTATGTAAGAGAGAGAGCAGAAGCAAAATCAGAGGGCAAACATTTTGCTTAGATGATCAAAAGTTGTATTTTTATACAGGAAGTGATTAAAATGAAGAAAGCAGAGAGGATTGGAATGGAGGTGGTAATTAGAAAAGGCTGTTCATTTTTCCCATTAACTTACATACCAGCCCTGTCCTGATTTGAAAGTTTATGAATTTCTAGACTTTTAACCTGGATTCTTCATAACCAATTTGCTCCTATTTCATCTAGAAGCCATTAGTAGACTCCACAGGTAGAAGTGCTTTGTGCTTCTTATATGATACTGCTTTCATATGTCTGTAAAAGACCCAGCTTTTCATTATTTTCGGTTCCTGACATCACTGAGTTACAGTTGAAATACAGAGGTGAATTTATCTAAATAATGAAAGGCTGAATTCCTGCTGACAGTGAAATTAGTATTCATTTATTGTAGCTGAAGAAGCTATGATAGGTTTCCCAGGTGAAAGCAAATAAGAATTCTTTGAAGAATTTTTTTCACTCTGTTGTATCACAAAACAAGGCAGCTCTGTATGATCCTTTTATAGGAGATTTAGAGGGGGTGGTGTTGTAACAGGACTAGTTAAGCTAGACTAAAATTTTTGGAAGGAATACTATATATTCATAAAGATGCAATATGTGTTCAATAAGTCAGATTAATAATTTTTGGGGGGGGGAGGGAGAGAAGAGAGGAAGAAAATAAAACAAGCTTCAATATTTTACTATTAACCCTGTAAAAATACTGCCGTTTGTTTCAGCATTCATCTTTTTCTAAAACTGTTAAAACCTTCAAGGGGCTGACTGAAGTTATCATCAATCCTGAATCAATCACTGCACTAAAAATATTAAATTTGAGGAGAAACAAAAAACCCTGTTAAACTAATCAATAAAATCCAATCAGTATTTCTTTTGAATTTTGGTTCTTCTGGTTATCAAACAAATCAATAATTGATAGTCCTGATTGTGTGTACTGTTAAGGAGGTGAGGAAGGGATGTTGGGTTGCACTGTCCATGTTCTCCTGTTGAGTCTAGAAAAAGAGTATTTTCCCTAATTTGAAAAGTGAGCACAAGCTTGATGAGTTATGTACTGAAAACGATGTACAGATGTCTGGAGCAACTTGGGCTAAAGAAAATGGAAGAAATGGTTTAACTCTTTTGACCTCAGTATTTCGCTGGTGCCCTGAACCCACCCAGTTCACAGAACCAGATTTTGCATGTGTGCACGTGTTCACGTGTGCGTTTATAAAAGCCTCATCCAACTCATTCTTTCATCTACACTTGTATGACTGATTCCTAGGTTTAAACTATTCAAAACCTAAACAACATTTAAAGATTTCATGAAGATAATCCTTGAAGCTGCTACTGACAGGAAATACCACCTAAAAACTTATAGAGGAGAGCAATAGGTAAAAGAACTGGGGTTTTCTCAATAGGCAGAAAACTGCTTAAATTATAAAAATTTGAACATAGCTACAAGATTATATTAAGCTCTTCTTTGGACAAAATATTTCTTAAACCAGATTAGTTGAATTAGAATATAGTCACTTAGAATACAGAATACTTCTACAAGGATGCAGTAATAATTACTGAAGACAAATAGTCAATTGGATGTTTTGGTTTTGTTGGGGACTTTTTTACAAAATTACCATTTTGTCCTACTAAATGTTTTACTTTGTATCACTGTGCAGTGTAAGTATGAAGACAATACATTTTTTGTTACTTCCCTCAATTTTCCACCTATTCCTCTCCAAAAATAAACCTTTATGTATTTATTTTTTTTCCTTACATTTGTCTCTCTTTTTATAATGTATTCATTTCTATACTGGTATTTTCCATTAATTTTTTCAGTTCTAGGAGGATGGATTCCTTTATTGGTTCTTAAGAGATAGAAGGACTTTTTTTTTTTTCTTTTTTTTTAATGGAGACGAGTAAACAGATTTTTCAACAAATCAGCAAATTGTAAACTTGTTTCATTTTCTCTATATTTCCAACATACTACACAAGAAGGCAATAATAACCTTCATGAAAAATCAAAAGGTATTTACTTACTTGAGAGTTTTCCTTATCTGTCTGTAAATCAAATATAAGCATGCTGCAAACAAAGAAATAAAGAATTAATGTAAGTTGTGCATAAGTTGTACAGGGTCCTATGCCTACTCTATGGTTTAATCTCTGCACTAAATCTGTTTTGGTCAAGCAGTATGGAATTCAAAAAGCAGAAGGTGTAAGAAGAGATTTCAGAAACTTGTAATAGTCACACACTGATCAAAATTTTCAAATTCACCCTGATATCATGTATTTCTCATTTTATTACAATTACACTTGAAAGCACATTTTCTAGCCACCAAAAACTGGCAGTGCCAGAAACAGAACCTGCACTCAGTATCTCTTGAGGCTTTATAAAGTAACACTGCAACTTATTGCAAAAGAATGGTAGCTTATAACTGAAATCTATGTTTGCTCCAGTATGCTTGTAATAAGGCAATCAGTAAATTAGAAGGAAAAGTTTTAAACGAAAACAGAAACTAAACCAAAATCAACCAAAGAAACAAAGTACAGAAAGGGATACTCACCATTGGACTTGCTTCTGGAAAAACCTTTTTAAGTTCTTTGGCCCTAGAAAATATTTTTCTATCATAAAAGAAAAAAAATAAGGAAATTGTAATGGTCCACAAAATACTATGATTTTTTTTTTCTTAAATGTTTTAACATTAATATGAAATCTACGGTTAGGAAATCATTCACCAACGTCTAGAAAGGAAAAAACCACAAATACTCCCAGTCTTAATTTTTAAGATATTTACTTTCTTGTGAGTTCATTTTCTTTCCAGAGGGAAAAAAATATTTACCCTTCATTCTATTATTCCAGAGATTTACAGTGCATTCAGAGTATAAAATCACCAGTAAATTTCAATTTTACAACGCGTTGAAAGTATTCCTGCACAAGGAACCTTTTAACAGATGCTGATTTCTTGGGCACATGTGATTGTCACCTACAGAGAGGCCTGCGGATTCCAGTACCTTTCAGGCACTAAGCAGTAGATTTCCTGTTTGCTTGCATTGAAGGACAAAGACTCTGTGCTCTGCTTGCCTTCTTTTACAAGAGCAGGCACAGAAAAGAGCTCTTGCTTTTATCACAGCGAGCTGCCAGGCTCCAGTCGCTATGGGAGCTGTGCCATCCACCTGCTTAATTCAGGAAACATGCTGGTTATTGCAGCCCAGGTCAGGGAACTGATAAACAGTTCAGACCATACATTATCTTCAGCTGACAAAATCTTTTACCCTTTGTGCCTATAAAGAAGAGAGCTGCAGTAACTACATTGGACACTGCGCATCAGACTTCACTTTATCTTGCTTTAACTGTCTAAAATCAGGTGAGTAATCCATATCATCACCTGGTGTTCCTCTAGGCACTTAAAGAAGGTGATTCACCCCATCCTACTATGCATGTCCCAGATAGCAAGGATGAATTGTCAGCTGGAGTGCCTATCTCTCTCCACTGACAGTAATGGAAACCTGCCTAATTTTAGATGGAAATAATAAAGCAAGACAAATCCAGTCCCACAGCAGAAAATATTAGCATAGCCCTTTGAATGTAAATACCATTTCCTAAAATTCTTGGATGCATGATTTCAGACTAACCAATTTATTACATATGATAATATATGTTCTGTCCATTTTTAATAAATTATCTGTACTACTCACGAGTCATATAGTCTCATACAGCCATTAAAAAGAGGCAGTGTCATTGTGTTGGAAAACCTATGACTTTAGCATAGTTCAAGGACTTTTTTGAGGCCAAAATAGTTGAAGCTTACAAAAATGTGAAAGGAGAAACTTAGACTAAAAATATGAAACCCACCTCTCTTAAAAAAATCTGGCTTTAAATGTGAATGACAGAAACATAATTGTACTGTTAAGATCAGCCTCCTGTTTGCATACTTCATTATTTCAATTAAAATATTCAGTAAATTAGTAAACAAGTTACCTCAATATGAAGCCATACCAACAAAACACAAACTGCTCAAATAAAGTTAAAACTCTTGAAGACCATGAAGACTTCAGCCTAAATTGTTCTTTCTCTTCCTGAAAAACAAAAAGGTGATTGTACAACATGTTTAAAAAAAAATTAAGGAAACACTGTAAAAGAGTGAGAAATACCAAAAGATGACATGTCCACTGACAAGATGGAATATATTGCCAGAATATTAACTAATTAATAGTAGCATAAAAATCTTAAGAGTGACTGAAAGAAATGACTTTCAGAAATGAAAGAATGAAAAAAGACTGAAAAGGTTACTGACAGAGTTGAAGGCTAATCTTTCTACTAAAGAAAACCTTAGGAGAAGTTATCTTTCCCAGGGTGCAAAAATCACACATTCCCTATAAACCCTTCCATTTAGCAGTGTAGTTCTCCCATTCTGAGGCAACAAATTGACTTAAAGGTTTTCCTTCAGAATGATAAAATAACATTAGTTTAAATTTAATTTAATACATTGTCATGCAAATAATTTTACATTACATTGAGGTTTTCTATCATGCAATATTTTAGAATGCTGGTCACTCAACTCATATCATATTAATTCCTTATCGTGTCAGAGGAAAAAAAAATGTACAGTGGTATTTGGATATATTATAGCTTTTCTGATTTTCCTTCCATTAAGCTTCAATTGTTCATAGTTTCCCAAATTTTTTGTCCTTACTTTTCTATTTTCTTCAAAAATGAAGCTGTAATATTAAAGTTTATTAGAATTTTTTTTTCTACATAGAAAGAATAGAAATAAACGTGACAAATATGTGTTATTTTCTCAGCTAACTACTTGATGTCATAGAGATTCTTTAGCAATAGATGTGATTTAATAATTTAGCCAAACAGAATATCTATCTAGACTGCTGGAGGTTAAGGTCACTTAGAATGCCTAGTTCATTTATTGGGTAATAACCAACTATTATCTTTTTTTGTTATTTTATCTTATACATAAATACAACATTTACACTTTCTTGAAAAAAAGAAACATCACATTCCTGTAATCACATGTATGTACAGAAAGGTTGCACTAACCTCTTGGAACTACTGGACGTCTGGGACAATTACAACATTAATGTGGGGAAAAGTGAATAGTAAGTAAGAAATATAATAGATGTAAGTTAAAAACAGTTTTGAAGAGCTAGAAAAGTTCCCAGAAAACAGAAAGCAAAATCAGTGTTGGACTGTAAATCTCTGCTGGGATGTATTGCTTCTGGCCACTGTAACTGTTTTATTTTCCACATAAGTTTATTCAGCGCTGCTCCACAGCCTGCATGCCCCGCAGCCTGCTGACAGTGGAAATCAGGTGCACATTGCTGTCTTTTTTCACATGAGCTGACATGCAACAAAACATATATGGGCTGCATATTGTGGATGTAAAATAGTGCATAGTGTAGGTGTGCAATGCTGCACTCAAACATGTCACTATGACTGAAGTTTAAAAAAGGTAAACGTGTACCTCAGTAGAGAGTTTTTCAGTCTGGAACCCTTCTGAACAAGTACTGGCAACATATCAGCTAGTAACTAACCCAGTTTTCCTTAAGTTCGTCAAAACAGGGATCAAATTCCTCAGGGCTCCTACCACACACTCCATTTGTACACAAAAGAAAACTCATTCCATTCTAGAAACCTAAGATCAGGAACTACTGTCTAAACAAAACCTGTCTCTGAGGGGCTCAAAGACACCCACGGTATCTAACAGTAATGTTTCATTTTTGCCCAAACAGCATCCAAATTGCACCTGGAGTGAGCCACCTGGAAAGGTGCTCAGCTGCTGTTGGCTTGGTAAGCCCAAGCCCACCAAACATGGGTTTTATGTAGTACAGCTGTGAGGAATCAGATAAGGCACAAGATATGCAGAACTGTGGAGCAGGGTTGGGAGAACAAAACTAGGTACCGTGAGCTGGGACAAATAAAAGTGCAGTGACAGTATTATCCAGGTTTGTAAATTCTGGAGAAAAATATTCCTCCTGAAGTGATCTGGAATTCTGTTTTCATCCTCCAGTTCAAGGACCTGTGCTGGGTGCTTCAGTCCATTACTCGATTTTCAAAGGTATTTTCAAAGTAACATATATTAACCTCTATAAGCTAGAACTATGCCTGGTTCTGTGTCATCTCTTTCTTTTGACAAGCAATCTGTTTCTATAGACATTTTATCTGATACAGGCAAATACCATACTTTCATCTTTATTCTTCTTTTTTTGTGTGATTGAAACAATTTTTGGTTTTAGATCTGAGAACTTTCCAGTAATGTGTTTTAAGTAGCTTAGTCAATATCAGCTGTTCTTCATGTTTTCATTTCATGTTGACTTTTACATGACCTTGCAACTGCTAAAGCAGCAGCTGTATCTAAAAATGTTAACCTACTGATTTTTTTTTCTTTGTATCTGGCTGTATTTAAATGAGGAAATTTATGTTGTTTTACAGCTATGCAAATATGTGCAGAGTGCACCCTGTCCTGGGGTGCATCAGGCACAGCTTCACCAGCTGGGCAAGGGAGGGGATTGTCCTGCTCTGCTCTGCTCTGCACTGGGGCAGCTTCATCTCAAGTTCTGGGGGCAGTTTTGAATGCCACAAGACATAAAAGACATTAAGATTTAGCGTCCGGAGAACCATGAGGATAGCAAAGGATCTGGAGGGGAAGCTGAGGCCTCTTCATCTGTTCAGCCTGGAGAAGAGGAGACTGAGGGGAGACTTCATTGTAGCCTTCAAAATCCTCATGGGGGAAAGCGGAGGGGAGGTAGAGATCTCTTCTGTCTCATGACCAATATCAGGAGTCAAGGAAGCAGCATGAAGCTGCTTAGGTTTGATATCAGGAAAAGACTCTTCACCCGGAGGGTGGTTGGGCACTGGAACAGTCTCCCTAGGCAAGTGGTTGCAGCACCAAACCTGACTGCATACAAGAAGTGCTTGGACCGTGCTGCCAGGCACATGATGGGATTCTTTGGGGTGTCTGTTGAGCTCAAATGTCCTGATGGGTCCCTTCCAACTCAACAAATCTTGTGATTTTGTGATTCTATGATCACAGAACGAATCAAACACTGAGACTGAAAATTATCTTTTGCTACTATGTAAAAACAAAGTCCTTTTGTTTCATATTTTCTGTTATAACAACAAAAAAGTTGATTATGAAGCTTGAGAAAAGAGAGTGTACAATGCCAGTATTTAAAATTGTTTGACAGTAAAATATAAATAAAATGTCACCTTTAGAACCATTAACAATGTGATATTGAAAATAATTTTATTTAAAAATCCAGACTTTGAGACTGTATAAAATGATTTTTGTTAGTCTTTTGGGGAAATGATATGTTTTTGCTATTACACTAATGAATCATTTTCTGTATGTTTGAATGGGGCTATAAAGAAAATAATTTGGAGATGACAATGCTGTCTCTTCCCTGTTAACTGGGACAGATTCCAGCTCTTTAGTTACCCATTAGCCTAGACAAGTCTCTCCCCAAACATCCAGAATTAAGCTGTAATTATACCTTCCTAGCCTATGGCAACAAGTAAGTGTGACCCCACACATATCCAATGTCAGTATAGCTTATTCATCTTTTGTTTCAAAGAACAAGTCTGGAAAGCTGCACTTCCAGCTCTGAAGTCTGGTAATATGAGAATTCCCAACCAGTACTTGCAGTGACATTTGAATCCAGCTCTATGTTTTGTGTGGACCAATTCCAGGCAGACATTATGAATTGGAGAATCATTCCAAGAGACTAATGGCAAAAAGCTCACAAGTGCAAAGCTAGCTTCATTATAAAGACTGAGACCATTCATTTAGCTAACTGTTTCCTATCACTGATCATGTTAATTAGGGGAATTAGACATGAAACAGCAATAAACTAGAGATGTTGCCAATGCATTTTGTGTCTACGCATGGGTATACATGAATCTGGGTAGAAGACTATTTGAGACAGTTATTGCAGCATTTTGCTCTACTTTCTCCTGGTTTAAAAGAGAGTCCTGGTTTGGTAAGAGAAGAAACACATGCACTTTTTCTATTGTTCTCTGTCACCCTCATCTCAGGTCCTAAAGAGTATCTTATGTGAAATCTTACTTGATTAAATGCGAACCCTTGAATACATTTTCTCTCTAGGAACTGTCTTGCCACCAGACTTTAGAGTGAATTGAGTTGTGATCTTTGTACAGTTGATTATACACCAGATAAACAGCAGTAATGTAGCACTGAACAAAAGGGAAGCCATGGAGAGTTCTGGACCATTGTTCTTGTGTAGCTGTAGATTGTAAGAACAATGTAGGTGTCCTGGGGTGACGTTGTGATGCTTGTATCCCCATTCATCTGTTCTGTGCCTTTAAGACCGGCTCTGAAGAGTGGAAGTTTTGTTTGGGTTTCTCTTATCAGGGACACAGAGACAGGCAGTACATAGGGCTGGTTTGGCTTTCAGCTTGCTGCTTTGCTTGCTCTTTTTTCTGCTCTCGCTTCTGCTCTCGCTTTTTCTTCTGCTTATTAGCTAGTTCTAGCTAAACAGTCCACATTGCTTCCTGGACTGTTTCTCCTCTCCTCTTCCTGTGACCATCTCGAACCTGCTCCGGACTGGGACCCGGGAACACTGAGAGTTTACACCGTTCGGCTGCAGCGGCTGGCCCAGTGCCGGAGGGGCTGAGAACAGAGCAACCACCCCCGAAAGAGACTTTCTGATTTTGCAATCTTTCTCAGAGCGGTGTCATCAGGTGTTGTTCATTTTGTGTGCTGGGGGGTGCTGTGCTGTCAGATAAACAGGTTCTTTCCACTTCTCTCCGAGGAATTCTTCCCAAACCAGTTGGGGGATGGAGGGGCCGTGTGGGTTTGCTTTCTGGAGGGGCCCTCATTTGCAGATTCTTTAACAAATTTGCCCTAAACCAGGACAGTAGGTTCTAATGGCAACCCTTTGTGGAGGCAAGTGTTGGTAAGACTCTAGTGTACAGCCCATGGATCCTATAGAACCCTGGTCACTCCGTTTCTAAACATGTCTTCTGGGAGAAAAGTGTTGCCTAAAAATTGAATTTTGTATTACTGCCTTTCAGCAGTCTGAGTTCATCATGAGGTTCTCTGATCCTCAGCATGGGAAAGGACAGCAACTTGGTTCTCATGCCTGCTGCCGAGCTGTAACATAAATAAATACAGAAAGGCACAGCTATACACCTCAAATGTGCTATTGTTTTTCTTTTCTCTACTCAGAACAAACCAGGAAGGAAGCCATTTCTTTGATATTTAGGTGTCAGGTAATAATAACTTACTGTTATATTTTGGTGTACTCATTCAATTCTTGTCTGCTATAGTCAGTGAAAAGTGGCAGCAAAGGAAACAGGATCTAACCAGCACCACACAGCTGTCTCTCCAGTTCCCTGGAGTAAGTTCTAGTCTTTTATATCAGAAGATTTCAAGCAGAAAGACTTTTCTTGCTGCAAAGGGAATTTAGCAGAAAAGCAGGCCACCAGAGAGACCCTTTAGTACATTTTTTAACACCTTTCCTCACTACAATGGAGAATTTAGGTATCAAAAAGAAGCTTGAAATTGAAAGGCACTGATATATTTTTGAAGATTTTAAATGCTCCAAATTAATCACCCTTTCTAAGACAGTGAAGTCTGTCAGAACTCTACACTTTCAAAACATTGTTTGGGGTTTTGAGTTTAATTCCATGGTTTTAGTGACGAATGTGAGCAAAAGTGTATTTAAAGATAGCCCTCTGGGTTCACTAAAAAACCAACCAAACAAACAAACAAAAACAAACACAAACCCCACTGATGAATACTTCCACACAGTTGCCAGTCCATAGCATTGACATTTTTAAAGGCTAGTGAGTTCTGGCCCTTGCTCTCAGTGCTGTGATGTAGCAGCTGCTTTCTTTTGACGAGATTGAGTCATGGGAATTAGGACCTATTTTTGACTGATATTGTAGACTGTCTCACTAAAAACAAAGTAAATTGTTACTTTCTTGAATTTGGAATCAGGTATTCACAAAAGCTTCTTGGCTACTGTAATTTTCTCTGTGCTCCAGGGTAAAATGAGGAAACTGAGGATGATATTTATATAAAGTTCTTTGAGCCACAAGGTTCAAAAGTGCTATGTATTAGTTGACTTGACTATGACGATTTAAAAATAATAGTATTCAGGATTAGTATTTTTGAGGTAGGAAGAAAAGACGTGGCTTGTCTTTGGAACCAGAAAACCATTTTAAGTATATAAGAAAACAGCTTAAAGGAAACTTGAAGAAAATTGAGAATATTTAATATGTAAAGAATAGGTGCCAATGTGTTGGCAGATAACCCTGCTACAAATATGATCCAAGTCAGCAATTGCCAAACTTTTCAAAATGATATTTTTTTTTTTTATGTGCACAGTAGCATATTCCTTTACCACCTGATTTTTAACTGAAGTCATGCCAGGAACAATGTGATCTCCCAGTCTTGGCTGCTCACCACATCTTTATTTGGTGGCCCGTACTAGATTACCCTTATGCCAATCTGATGTCTGAAATAGTAGAGCCATGACAGTCAGGAGTTCAGACAGACTTTCTAACAAAATATGTGTTCATAGAATTCACAGGTCCTGAAACAGAGTTTGTCTGGAAGAATTCATATCCAATGTATATCTATTTCAGTATTATCTTTTTAGGAAACCACATGATAGTGCTTCAAAATACATTCTATTGGAAAAATATATCTGTTTGTGTTGGTAATATTCAAGTGATAGGAGAGAAAAAACTGAAAATAACACACAGAGGAGATTATAAACACAGAAAAATATAAGTATAAACTCTTGAATTGAGAAATAACATAGAAATTGCAACCAAAAAATTTGATACGGCTAAAAATCATGCTAAAACTATAATTACATATTAATTACTTTGGTGGTGGTGAGTGGGTTTTATTTGGTTTTAGGGATATTTTTGATTAAATGAAAGCAGAAGTTGGTTTTGGTAACAATTTCTTAGATTTAAATTGGAACATCCATTAACAAATCTCAAGGGAGCTTTATAATTTGCTATGGTAGTATTTAACTTAAATATCTTCAAAAGTTGTTTTCAGACACATTGCTTAAAAAAAAAGTAAATTTAAGTGGGTTTTTTTAGTCTTTTCCATTTATATTTTTATAATGTAAATTTTAAAATAAATTTTAATTTTTAAGACTAGTTTTTAAATATTCAAACTTTAATATTCCCTTTCATGTTAATAGGTAAAATCATGGGCATTTCAGAACCTGCAGGCTGAAAATTCATTCTCAGAACTTGCTCCATTAACCTCACAGTTAAGTAAAATATTGCTCTCACCTACTCCTTCTTAATCAAAAAGCACAGTTTTGAGCAGTTTTTGAATACTTCCGAATATTTTCTGTAAATAATCAAGCAGGTATTGGAGTTAATATTTCTGTTTTCATTGAGTTATTAGGAAAATCTGACTTTTTGCCTTTTCAGAGAACAAATATGTATACAAAGACCTTTGGCATTAGTCAGATATTTAGAGGAATAAAATAATGGTTCAAATATGTAAAATTTCTCATTCAAGCTACCAAAAAAGTCAAAAAAAGATGATACATTCTGAAGTCACTTAAATATCTACTGCTGGGAATCTACCTTTTCAATCTGCCTACAGTCAATTGGTCCATGAAACTGCACTGACACTTTTTAAGATATCCAAGACTGAAAGGTTAAAGATAGATCTGGAAATACAATTCAGTCTGATAAAGTAGTGGAGAGAAAATGTATTCTGAAGGAAAAGCTATAGCTAGCTCCTCAGTCACTATGACATTCCTTTTATACCTTGTTAGGCCTTCTGTTCTCTTCTGTGGTCTTCCCAGAAAATCTGAGTGCCTAACTTAGACCTTAAGTAGAGCATTAAGGAGTCTCACTACAAAATAAATCATGTGCGAGTATATCTGAGATGGTGAATCTGGAACTGGTCCTCAGCACCAAAACCCAGCTATGCAGGTCATTTAGAATTGATCAAAGCCAAATCCACCTCAACGTCTTTTCTCCAGTCTGCTCTCCTTGCACCTGCCTCCTGGGCGCACGGACCAGAAATAAGGTGGGGATGTTCTCCCTCCAATTACCCAGTTTGGTTATGCTGTGAAGTTATCCTATGACTTAACATGGCCTGGATCCCTCAAAGCATGGTCCTCTACCTCTGAAACCAGTAGGTAAAATTAATGACTTTCATTAGTGCACAGTGAGAAAACCAGCAAGTTCCATGGAGTAGCTATGGATGTGTCCCTCTCTGCAGCTGGAACTGCTGTCAAATTTTCTTCTTAGTGTATGAATAATGCGAAAGATTATTTTAAAAATGTATCTGCAACTAAAGTTAACAAGTTAGGCATTAATAAAGATCATGAAGTGACTTCTTTGAAACAACCCACAGGCCATTGTCTGCCAGAACACCAACTTTTTTTTGTATTTTATTGCAATACCTGTATGACAGGGCATTCAGACAGGCCTAGGTTACTAAGCTTACATAAGAACTTGTGTTGCTGTTTCAAACCCAAAGGAAATAACCTTCCTACTACTGCTAATCAAAAAAAAAACCTTGATCATATGCAATTATAACATCCTGACCTTTTAAAACTCTATATTAAGTATTTGAGAGCATGTGATACTAGTGCGTGTTGTGGGGTATTTTTACCATTAGCCTCGTGCACTCTCATGAATACAAATTCACTATCAGAAGCCACTCCAGGAAAATTAATAATTTTTTCCTCAATCTTTGAGCAAAGTAATGTCTTCCTTCATTAGACTTTTGAAATTAGTGTTTTGTGATGTACACTGCTATTTAGAATTCATATATATATACATATGTGTGTGTATATATATAAACATATATATATATATACATACACATAGATATTTATATATCAGTTACCACTGAATATGGATATACACATGCACATATATGCACAGACACACATAGTCTCTTCAATGTTCAAGGAATCTTCATCACAAAAATCTTTATGTTGTACGTTCATTTCAGCAGCTTCAGCAAACACTCATTAACAGCGCTGTGAGAGGTCACTGTGGTGGAACAGAAGCACTCACACCTCATACAGAAAGGAAATTAGATGGACTTTTCAAAAATATAGATCTCAGAGCAGCTCCCAGATTTAATGATGTCTGTTTGTAAACAATTGCATTGAGATGTTCGAAAAACAAATTACTGTCCTTTCCACTATACACAGGCACATAAAAGTGAGATGAGGTAGCTCAGTCTCTGTGTCTTTGTCAGTGTATTTTTCAGTCTAGTGTAGTAATCCACAGTTATCTGCAATTTAAAGGAATTTATTTACCCGCCAGACAGAAATTCTACTGTTTACTTCTGCTTGCAGCTGAGGTGCGCACTGGTTATTTGGATTGATGGCTTTGTTTCTGCCCCAGAAGGACTAAAGCTGCCACATTAGTCTCTAGAATTGAGCTGAGTTCAGATTCCTAAAATAGCACAACATACCTGGAAAAAATTCTTTGTCCTCTACATCTTTCTTGGTGGCAGTTGCAAAAGCACCTCTGATACATAGCTCAAGGCAGTTTAAAAGAAAGAAAAATTTCTAAATCACCACAGCTGTTTTGAAAATTACTTTTGACAGAACATGGATTGTTTTGGTGCCTGAACACTTTTTTGAAATCTGACTTCAGGTGGCTTCTCAAAAACACAGAGGTGAGAAATCAGTAGTTCGTGTGTTTCAGTACCATGGTTGTAACATTTGTATCCTTTCAGTCTTGTATTTATTTAAGATGGAGAGATTTATGATAA
This sequence comes from Zonotrichia leucophrys gambelii, assembly GCF_028769735.1. Taxonomy (NCBI): domain Eukaryota; kingdom Metazoa; phylum Chordata; class Aves; order Passeriformes; family Passerellidae; genus Zonotrichia; species Zonotrichia leucophrys. The sequence goes on along the minus strand of NC_088172.1, from coordinate 577,309 downwards.
AATAAAGTCAATAGAAAAAACCCATCTGAATTCTAATTACATTTGTAATGGAGTGGTCATGGAAAGGTGCCCATCTAAATAAATATGAATGTTGACTTTGAAGCAACTTTTTAAAATTCAGTATTAAAACAGAACAAATATTTTGAGTTTAAACCATCCTAGTTTTCCAAATTTCATGTTTTTGTCTGTTAAATAAAGGTCAAAAAAAAAAAAAAGAAAGTCATTGTCACAGCTGGGAAGTTTCCTGTGCTTGGCATTAGCAATGTAAAAAGGTCAGTTTTAAGCATATGACTGATGTTGAGTATATGATTCAGGACTTTTGATTGTTCTTACATGCAGGTTACAGATCAGTTAAGCATGTGAGCTAAGTCACATTACTCCAGCATTTTTTAAATTCTTATTCTGAGCCTAACACAAGTCAGTTTTGCCAGTATGCTGACAAAAATTTTTGGCCAGTTTCAAATTTGTAAAAATTATCTAGTTGATATAGTATCTCAAGATGTTCTATCAAAACTATTTGTGCTTTTGAGATGGCATGTGTAAAAAAATGACATTTACGTAGTACATTTACATTCTGATAGAGATGCAGAAGAATAGACATGGGAAAATAGCATTGTCCAAAAGCCTGGAAAATGGGATGCTATGCTTTTCCTAGTATACTTGGGACTATCTGTTTTCTTTGTCATAATATTTCTTCTACTAATAGGGAAAACAAATATTAACCTGATTTAGTGAATCTAGTGCAAGGATATCTTTCTCAAGATTCTCTCTCTTTTTTTTTTTTTTTTCCTGCTTGTGTTTGAGGTGTGTTTATGTGATTTTTGTTCTTTGTTTATAATACTGTATATTTTACCCAGTGGCTCTGTTTTCCTGTGTGTCTGGGTAAGCAGGACAACTTTTCCTGGAGCCTTTGCTTTTAAACTTGCACCTTAGTTCAAAGTATAGGAGAAAAAAGACTCACAATGTCTTAGTCATAATTTTAAAAACTTTTCCCTTTCTATTTAAGATAGTGAGCACACACACTTGCCCTCTATAAAACAAAAAAGCAAAAAAAAACCAAAAAAGCCGCCAAAACACCCAAGCCACTCTGAAACAAAGGAAAAAAAAAGGTGTATGTTTTATTGTAATGAATACTCATTAGCAGTTACAATGCTTTAGATGTGTTCCTGGAGTGCATCTTGCAGCTTAATTTAATCAGAAAGAAATTGCTTTGCACTCTCCAAGACAGCTTGGCAGCATGAACCAAATTGTAGTACACAGGGACAATTAGAAAGTTCACTTCTGAAGTATGTATCTGATCCAAACATAATCTCCAATAAAGATATAACTGTTGAAACAACCACAGCAATATAAAATACTTTGATTTCTGTTTATTTCTTGCACACCATTTCAAGTGCAGTTATGTCTTCCAAAGCTAATATTAGCATTAAGAAATTTCAGAGGATTCATCATTTTACCATGACAAATCTCAATATTTCCAATCAGTTTTCTGCAAAAACTTTAAAGGACAGTACTTGTAATTTGTTTCAATGTTATTTCCTTTTTTCCTTTACTTTTTATCCTGATGTTAGGCCTTCTGCTCTAAACATGGACAAAGCTAGCTTTACCTTGTCACCTTATTTATTCTGCTAAAATAGCTGTCACCCAAATCAAAAAGTTCTCCTCTTGTTCCTCATATGGAACACAACAGGCACAGCCTTCACTGTGTGCCTGATGGCTTACAGCAGAGAGAAACTTAGCAGACTTAATGAAAATGGATTGTCTGTAGAAACAGAGATTCACCAAACTGTTACACATAAAAGAGCAGTGGTGGTGCATTTCTCGTTTCCAAACCCACTGATTTTTGCTGCTTTAGCAAGCAGTCGCTAATCACTTTGTCAAAAGCTTGCACAGAATGTAGCAAGACACAAAAAAAAAGGAATTAGCCAAAACGAATAGTTCCACTTACCCTTGTTGTACATTTGGCCATCTAGTGACAGATCTGCAAGCTGGGAGTCAGAAGGTGTCAGAAAATAAGGTCGTAGTACGAAGAAAGACCTGGATATGATAATATTAAGGGAGAAAACTGGAGGTATTCTTAAGGTAATGACAGTAGATTAGTGCTTGGCACTGAAACAGGATTATTGTAATAATTCCTGGCATGTAAGAATCTCATGAACTGCCTAAGAATCACAGACACCCCCAAATTATCTCACACAATGCTAGAAAATGGGCATAGCACTACTAGCAATGTGCAGTCATTACAGCTAAAAGCCAGGGATTTTTTATATAAGTATTCTGTGTGTTCATGAGGATGGAACTTTTAGTGTGATGGATTATAATATGACTACACATTACTGGAAATTACTAGAAATTATGTGACTGCTGATTTATTGAATTTATTGGATTATGCCCTGCATGGTTTTATTTTTTAATCTGTGTGTTTTCTTTTACTTCCAAAAAAATTAAATATGCTCATAGGCAATACAGATAATTGAATTTCTGTTCTGGACTTAATGTAAGCTTTAAATATTTAAGCATAATCCCCAAATAGCGCAGATTGTTTAGCTGTCTCCTGAATTAGACAGCTTGGTAAAACTGCTCATTTGGTTCTGGTGGGCAAAGCAGGTAAACAAATAGAAGTACTTAAGTTCCAAAAGCATAGAGGATAATGAAATTATATAAATTCCTCTTAAAACAACAGAAAAAAACCCAAAACTCAACCCAAAATCCCTACTATTAATATTCACAAAAAAGAATCATTCCACTGAATTTAATTAGCTTTACTGAAAGATAGTGACAAGTGTTGCTTAGTCAGCTGATTAGTTAATAAGAGAGAATTTACAATACCATGAGACAATTGTATTTTATGACATTCACAATTTCCATAGTTGTCCCCGTGTAAAGCTTTTCCCAGAGAATAGGTGAAAGAAACTCATTATCATGGATCAGCCTGACAGCATCTGAGAAAGGTAACTGGTGTATGTGGAAGGTACTAAAGAGATGGCCAAGGCAAGGACCAAAGTAACAACCCAGAGTGAATGACACTCAAAAATTAATAAATCTAGAAATCTTGCAGAGAAAACAATTATAGAAATAGATCAAAATCATAGATCAAATAAGAGCACTTCTTACCCTTTCTACACATACAAGTTTTTGCAAAACCTTACTTTTAATGTATATATCTCATCAGCTACTGCATATAAATGCATTTAAAAGGGTACATCATGGAGTCCAAAAGGCTTTACATCTCTATCCATGTTTCTTGATGCCAACATTGCATTCATCCTGTTTTAGTTATATATCAAAATTCCAGTAAATTAAAAATATTTCTCTAAAATCTATGAACATTTCAAAATGACTTTCAAATTTCATATATTAGGGTATATGGTAAGCATTCCGGGTTTGACAGTATTTCAGAATGGATTTTCCAGTGCACTATGTTCTGAAAGAAATCCAACAACAACAAAAAAACCCACACCACCAACCTCTCCCAAAAAAGTTAATCTCAGGTCACCACACTGTTTTCTTTCTTCAGCATATATCCAGGCTTGAAAATGTGTCCAGCCATCCCTCACACTGTCTCAAGTGGTTTGACTGGAGCTAAATGAAACTGTGCTAACATAAGATCAAACTCCTGAAGGAACTTGCATCTCAACAAACGCCTGTAGAAGAGTGGAAAGCGCTGTCCAGCTACCCTAAATTCTAAGACAGAAGTTTCAAAAGTTTCACCAAGTGTATTGTGTACCACATAAAGAACTAGTAGTTCATTTTGAGAAATAAAGATATTCTTCAGTTCAGAATTCCTGCAATTTTCCCTTCTGAAAATCTTCCATTTAACCACAGGAGCAGCTAAAATAAAATTATTTCTCAACAGATAGAAGTGATGAAAAAATATATGGCAGTAGGTGTTATGCAAAAGCCTATGCAGATAAAAACTTGAACTGTTACATGTCAAATTATATTCACAGATACTTTATTTTCCATCGGTCTATCGGCATCAAATGTCACTGTGAAAAGGTTTTTTTTGAAAAAATCAGGTCATTTATATGATGTAAGAGTAATCTTAGAGACTTGTGAGAATATTTTTAAAACCACCGTAAGGCCTTGCTCAAGGCAGCTTTCAAGGAAACTGTGAACGTATATGAAAAATCAAACCCCAGGCAAATAAAACCCACACTCAATGGTTTGAAACACGGAGAAGAATCTTACCAGGTTTAGGGGAAAGATGACATATAACAGTTTGCCTGAATCCTTTTTAAACTTTGAAAAACAGTTTCTCTGTTTTCAGAATACAATAAATGTGAAAAAAATTGTAAAAAATTTAGCCTTTTTTACAAGCATCTCACAAAATGAGTCCATGATTTAATGCCCCAAATACATACTCCTTATTTGCACTATTACTATGTGTAAGATACCCTATTTTATTTTTTATCTTACTAATATTTTCCTTTCTTTCTCAATTCTTCTCTTTGCCATAAAATTTTTTATACTTTTTCATTTTCATAATCTGAAAATAATTCTTCATAGACAGAAGAATGGAGCTCTTCATAGAGCAAGTTGCTGAAACTTTAAGTGTGTATAAATATAAGATGCACATTTAGCAAAAAATAGTAATTTTGTTCAGTTCTGTCTTTGTCCCTGAAATGTATTGGTCTCTTTTTTTTTCATAGAAATAATTCAATAAGTTAATAAAACACATTTGTGTTGTGGTGTTCCAGACATAAATGGTGGTATCTCCTAAGATAAGCAATTAGAAAGAATTATTTTTATTAAAATTTTAAATTGTGTTATTTTCTTAAGGTATTAATACATTGGCTTTCATTTTAGAATCAAAGAGCTGGGGGAAAAATGTATATAATAATCAGCAGTGAGCTAATGAATATCCACAGCAGGTTCTCCTATCCTCCTTTAAACTTTCACTAAAGAATAGAATATATCAATTAACAAACAACTGTGGAGATTACTTCTGTCTGTGGCTGGTGGCCCTCTTGGATGGATTTCATCTTGCAAAATGCAGATGTATATGTCACAGAGCCAGTCACTTTAAAAGATGCCCTTGTGTGAAGGTAAGGAACACTTTTAGGTTGAAGGTCTTCTCATCCTAAAACAGAAATCTGAAACTGAGCATTTGTCTTTTCAATGAGTCTATTTTCTCCATTACTTCTAAAGAAAACTTTTCTGGGGTCCCACTCTTGAAACTTGAAAAACCAAATGACCATTATAATCCATCAAAAACTCAACACACAGCAAGAGAAAGTTTTTATCCCTTTAGCTAAGCTGCCTGGCAGAGAATTCAGTATATTTTTCTTACAAAAAGCTCTAACTTAATCTCATATTAATAATATATTTTTCTAGGTGGTGGCTTGGGTGGTGATTTTAGAGAAAAAAGAGAAGCAATTGCTTCAACTTTCCGTGGTTCAAGAAATCACCAACTACAAAATTCCCAAAAGATTATAATGAGGAGGAAGCTGGCTTTCACTATTGAAGAAAAACAACATGCTCCATTGGAAATGATCTTTTGAACTGTTCTTTGGGTTTCCAGAACTGCAAACGCTGGTTCTGAGCAGGACAGAAGATGATGGCACCTTGGGATTGTTTTCATTGTGAAAAAATCTGTTCATACCTCAAATTCAGTGTGTTCATTTTGTTCCTTTCTCATAGAAAATTGTGTATCTGAGAACGAAACAATTAAAATGAATTCATTAACATGCAAAGAAAGAATTTAGCTTTTTCAGTTTTTTTGATGAATTGTGGTATTGATCTACTCAAGAGACGAAGACTAAGAATCATCATTTGAATTCTGAGTTGCTGCTGGTGCTAACAGAACTTCAGTCCAAACTTTTTTTGCTTTGGGTGTCACAAATATAAACCATCTGGTATGCCAGCTGCCCATATTTCGTTCTACATATACAGCAAGAGAGGGTGGAAACACTCCAAAATTTCAGACATCATCCTTTTTCTGTTTATCATCATCATCCTCATCATTATAATCTTTTTATCATTTTGCTATATGACATTTCCTGCTTCTTGCCTCTTAGTTCTCTTGATGTTCTGTATGGTAGAGTTTGGTTTTGCTTCCAGTGAGTGCTCTGTGTGATTTAAGGGAGTCAGAAATCTGGAATATATATTATTACAGTTTTATTTGTTGTAATTTTTTTTCACAAGTAAGCATAAATTTTATATTAAATTTATCTACGTGTTTGTTTTTAGAAAAGGTTAATTTCTCAATGCAAAACAATTTTAAATACAGTTGAAGAGTATATTAAGTTTAACCTGAGGTTGTGTTTTGTTTTCTGTATTTCATTTTGCTTACAATTTTTTACCAAAACTACTCTAAGTTGCATATTCTGCTTGAGTTCTTAGAGCTAGCACCCTCATTTAATTACACCCTAGGTCTAGTTTATCACCTTTCTCCCTGAGAAAACAAAGAAGTTGAATTAAGAGTCAAAGGTTTGGTCATACCAGCAAGCTGTTCCAGGCACAGTTTCACTCAGTTTAAAGAGAATCCTAGGATGCTGGTCCATCATTCTCAATAATTGTCCTGAATTATTTCAAGGTTTTTCCAGGCAATTCTCAAGAAACCAACTTTTCTATAGGTAACATAAAGCTACAATTTTCAACATAAATTCTTGTTAACGCATCAGGAAAAAATATATCCAGAGACAGACTTGTTTTTCTGTTAGAATCATCATCATGGATAGAGATGGTCCTTGTCTTAAATGGGGTCTGTGAATTTGGAGAGGCAGAGGGGGCAAAAAATTTGAAGATTGATTTTTGTGGGTAGCTGCCCCATACTTGGGAGCACAGCATGGAAAAAGCAAAATGAGCAGCACACCAGTCCTTCCTTTGGGAAATCCACACCTTCAACAGAGGGAATCAAGGGAACATTATACATCAAAAGCAAGCTACAAGATAATCTTCCTTATCAGTAAAAATCAGAGCAATTGTACTCACAAACCAGAACCTGATAGGATTTTTCTCTGTGCTTGTGTACTCCCAATGTTAACCTTCTCTGCTTAGCAGAACAAGATATTTAAATTCTGAAGGATCTTGGAAAAACAGTTGATCTAAAACACTTTGTCATAGTTCACTGTAGATGATATCAACCAGTAGAAAAACTGATTTGAATTAATTTCAGAAAAGACTCTATAGAGGCAGAAATATACAGTGTGAAAGGTATGTACATATTTAATCACCTAAATCAAAATTTAAATAAGTAAATAAAAAAATAAATATTCTCAATTTCTTGGAGGGAGAATTTTTAATTAAATAAGAACAATAATTGGTAAAAAGTCATATGGCTTTTTTGTGTTATATCTGGGGAAAAAAAAACCCTGCATAAAACTCCAGAACACAAGTTATCATCTAGCTATCTGTCAATGGTTAAAAAATTAGTATTTTATTCCATTCCTCCAGTATAATCAGGGTGTCGATCCCTGTTTATTATCTACTTTAAATTACATAAAAATTATATCTGTTGTTATAATATTACCATGAATGAACCCAGCAAGTGTTTATTCAAATGTCCAGTATGAAAGCCCCCCCTGTTCTAACTACTTACTTTTATCCTGTCAATCTTTTTCATCTACTTAAATAAATATGAGAAGATGTTTTTTTTCTCTTCTGGGACATAAGCAAGGTAATGTAGTAATTGCCTACAGAAAGCCAAGCCCCTTATACCAAATATACTAAGTATCCAAGCCTTTAAATTAATATTATATACAGTGGCCTGAATTTATTTTTACCTTTATTTCTTTATAAACATCTAATATAATCATAATTCAGGAAGATACTAAGCTCATTGAAGAAAAAAGACTTTTCACTCAAAATAACACAATAGTAACTCTATTCTTTGGAACACGATCAGACCTTCTATTTTTTTATCAAATTGATTTAGTTTCTGCATCATTTTAGTTTAGGTTTAGGTTTTTCATCCAGAGGGTGCTTGAACACTGGAACGGGGTCCCCTGGAAAGTGGTCACAGCATCAACCTGGCAGATTTCAAGAAGCATTTGGACAGCACTCTCAAGGACATGGTGTGATTCTTGGTGTGTGCTGTGGAGGGCCAGGAGCTGCATTTGATGATCCTGATGGTGCCCTTCCTAAATCAGTATATTCCGTTCTACTATCTTGTCTTCCTTTAAATGTCAGATCCCACTGATGGCTTTACAGGAAACGCCAGAAATTGCACTAAATGATTCCACACTAGTCAGGGTTAAAACCACAACTTCCAAGAAGGAAAACACAGTTACCTGTTCTGTTCAACAGAAGAGCTGCCTCCAGTTGCCCTTTGAATCTGAATGGTATCAGCTTGCCCAATTAGGCCTCTAAATCAATCAGTTCTAGGAGACAGGGCCACTGCTGACATAGGAGCAGTCACATAATAACTTTTATTTCTACAGGATGGTGACTCTGGTGATCACAGAAAATAAATTTCTGTGAATCATAAAGGTCCAAGATATACTGATAATGTGTTCCCTAGATTCTCTCTAAGAAAGAAATTTTAGCTATCAGTATAGGGTAAGAAGGGATGGTTGACAAAAAACTTACCTTGATTTTTTCCTCATCATTAGTCTTTAATTCTTCTACAAGTATCTTAGCACCAGCACCAATGTATGTTATGCTTCCCTTAAGGAACAGGAGGATTGGAGAGAACTGGGAATTTGGGAAAGTGATAACTGACAGATGAATCTCACAGAAAGTGATAGATAAAACATTCTGAAATGTTAACATGAAGAATAAATGTGTTATGCAAAAGAAGAAAAAGAAAAAAGCATCCTTTACAATGTGTAACAAATAAAACTTTATAGATATGATATCATTTTGCAGTGATCATTTTAGCTGTGGTCTTTCGGTTCAATTGTGCTACAAAAACGAAGCAGTGAGAGCTTGTTATAGCTGCCTGCTCAGACATGTGAGTAACCTTGTTAGTGATGGAATGAAAATTACTACAACTCTGCAAGAAAATAATTGTTTAATAATTATTCTGTATTTTTGCATACAGTCCACCACACAATCATGTACCTTTAATTACAACAACCAGACCTTATCTTTTGGAGTTTAAAACCATGACACAATATTTTTTTCCTCCAGTGAAAAAAAAGAGTCTGGTTAGATAAACTGGGCTCCTGCAAGAGATGAGTGAAGGGATGGATGCAGATGATGGCAATGTTGGCAGGTTTCTAGCTTGCTCTATTACTCACTATTGAATATCGCTCTCATGCTGTTGTTACCATAGGCATTTGGGACCAGCACCATGAAGCTGATAGCTCGCTGTACCCAGAGGTGTTCTAGGGAGATAATTAGCACTGATAAAATGCCAGTGGCTCCTGACTGTGTCAGAAAAGGTGTGTAGTCAGCTCAACAATAATTTGTCATTTTATACTGTATCTATAGGCTAACCTGCCTTGGGAGATCCTAAAAGTTTATTTTTTTAATGAGAGTGGGTTTTTCTTTAAAATGTAATGGCAGCACTTTTCACAATGGCTGCAGAGCCCCTGAAGATAACAGTGGAAGTGCAGCTATGAGTGGGAAAAAAAATTGAAAGCTTTGCTAAAATAAGAATTTCTCCTCATTTATACTGACAGAGATTGCTATAATTTGTTTTTCCAGCGCTTCAATGAAAAGTTGTTTTTCATGAAATATCAGGCCTATGATATAATAGATTTTTATTTTCTTTAGATGTATGCCCAAAAGCTTTTAGATTCTCAAATCAATTTACTGCTAAAATGGGAAATTGTTTTATATCACCCACGCCCAAGAAAGAGAGGTAGAGCTTTTGTTCCGAGTTGGATAGAAGATAAGTCCTGAAGAATAGCTTAATGCAAAAGCTGACAAAAATGCAAGACTTACAAATACTCAGACACTTAATAATTCTGAAGCAGCCAGCCACCACTGCTGTGCTCATGTTGTTTCTTGCAGCCATTTACCACAAGCAAGGCTGAGAGGAGCATCTTTACACTTGTTTAACACCTGATCTTCCTAATGAAAAGTACTTCTTCCCATTACCTACAGTTTTAGCAAAGATTCTAGCATTTTTCTTGATTAAGCTGTAGAAAAAAAGTATGATTTAATTAAGCTAATGATTCTGACAGACTACCGACTTCTCAGATCATTAGAAATACTTTTCTTCAGTGCATTTGAATACTTATCACTATTTAAAAAATTTAAAAAATACTGTCTCCATGTCACTAGCTGTAAAGTGCTAAAGTACTTCATCATATATTCCACAGAAGATGATGTGAGGATACAGTCACCCTGTGTAGAAGATATTTTTTTATATTTTATTTTGTCCATAGTGGTCACTGGCAAAAAGTAAAGTTCATAAAAATTCATATAGAGTGGGATAATTAGACAACTTTGTTCACTAGTAACCACTCAAAATTACATTTATTACTTAAACTAATTTCAGTATTTCTTATCTTTCTGGAGCATGGCCTTGAAATCTCAAAAATACTATATTCACTGTTTAGCATATTTTTAATTCTCTATATATTTTATCTTTTCATAGATTGTTCTTTGAATTTAATGAAATTTTTCTCAGTATTTTTCCAATTTGTTTTATTCTTATCAAATTTAAATTAAAGCCTCCTTAGGTGTTTGCTAACTAAACTTGTACATATTCTGATTTAATTGATGAATTATTGTCAGAGTAGTGGAAAGATGAAAAGAACAAGAGAATATTGTAGATTATCATCTCATTTAGTCTTTGCTGTTGACTGCTTCTTGTGCAAGAAGCACCCAGTTATTTCAACATTATTCCATTGACAAGCACTGCTCTAACAAAGATTTAAATTTCAAAGTGCTTGCCAAGTCTTTGAATTGCTGATTGTTTATTTTCTGCCCTGTTTATATTTGTGCTTCATCTCCCTATGCAGAGTCACACACAGTCAAACATAATTGATGCAAGGGAAGGCATCATAGCAGTCTTGATGGCATGTTTAATGGCATGTTTGATAGGTAAATATTACTGGGGTCTGCCTTCATCAGAAAAGTGCTGTTTTAAAAACCTGTAAAGTTGTATACTTTATATGATCACAGTGGGAAAAATCAAGATTTTTTTTCTCTGTACTCCTCTGACTACAGACCATTATGGTCAAAAATTGAAAAGGTAGCCATTAAAACATAATGCAGAAAACTGTTTCAGCTTGACTTTAACACAAGGAAAATGAGTAAATGAAATGAAAGTCAGACTATTTTCTTCATTGTATAGATATAATGAATAAGATTTTTTCTCATATTATTTCACATCTTAGGCCCTGAGTCAATCTGTTGTTCATAAGTAGTGAGATACTAAGGAGAGAAATTGAGTTCACAGCTAAAAAATAATCATCAGAAAATCTTTTTGGTCATTGACACGTTCCCTCATAACTGCAGAAATCTACTTTATGATAGAGGAAGTCTTCCAGGGAGGGGGTAAAGCATTTACTTATTCTGGCATCCTCACTTCATCAGCTGTTAGATCACTCATTTGACAGAACTGTCTCTCTGGAATAAAGATAGGTGCTTTATTAGCTTCACTAATAACCAAATTCTAATGATTCCCAGAAAGAATGACAATAGAGGGAAAAAAACCTATAGAATAAAAGAAAAACAATTTAAACCATGTCTTGAGGCAAATCAGCAAATGACTCAGTAAATGACTCAGCAAATCATCCTTACAAAAAATAATAATTTTTTAATAGTTCAGTCCTTTGAATTAAATCACTAAAGATAAAAAGAAGGGGAGGCTGACTCCAATAAATGCGTTCTTGTAAGAGCTTTTGCTGTCATTCCTGTTAGCTAATCTAAAGTGGATTTTGGTTTAAGGAATAAGAACCAATGCAAATGTGTTTAGAACATAAGTGAACAGGACAAGGCCAGCAATGGAAGCTGAAGCAAACAGGACTATGATTTTTTGAAGCTGTTTAAATCTGAGATGGGAGAGGGGACATCCTACCTTAGAACAACTATGCTTTGGATCTGAATTAAGGAGGTCACCTTCCTGTAACAGTGTGAATGAGAGAGATACTCTGACTCTGCTGGCTGGCCATGGTGTGACACAGCCCTGCGCTGATCCAGCATCAATCTGCTTTGCTTCACTCCCCCAGCTTCCCTCACATGCCCTGGCATCTCTCTGGGCTCAGGGAGCTGGGTCAGAGCACAGAGCTCATCCAGAACACTGAGCTGTGCTACACCAGTTCAGCTCCTCAACAAGATCACTGATGAGGGTCAGACAAATGTCAGTGCTGACACAGGGAAAGACAAGGAAGAGGGCAAAACCACTCCTTTGGGCAGATTTGATGAGGTTAGCTGCATCCTCCAGTTTCACTGATAAATTCTGTCTCTGCATCAATCTTTAATGGAGCTTTTTGCTCTCTTCTCTCGTTTAGAATTGTCTATCCTAGCTAAACCTTAAAGACACTATGGAAATTAACATGTTAGTTTAAGTATCCTAAAATTAGACAATGTTGCGGCTTTAGAGGTTTGGCCTTTAAGACACAGCTTGCACAGTGATAAATTTGCCATCTTGTGCTTAGTTGCAATGGTCCCATGTCACCCTGTTCCAATTCACCTGCTAAGTTAAATCAGCCATTACACCATAAATCTTTAAAGCCATGTAAGGGACATGTGTGCACAAATCAAATTATTTATTAACAATATACCTCAGCAAAATGTCAGTAAGCACTGAGGACCTCCTGCACACCACTTTAAAAATAAGCTCCCCGGAGCACAACTCAAAGAAATTGATTGAGTGCACTAATGTATTCTCATGTATTTCTCTTGATGCTGAATTTATCTCATGCATGATAGATTTTGCAGGGCAATACACAAGTTCTTTATTCTTTGTTCTCGAAGGTGTTAAGCTAAGAGTTTCCAAGTATACCTAAGCATGTGCAAAAAGCAGCTTTTTGCAAATGCATCTGAAAAAAATGCCAGGGTAAGGAGAGAACTTTTGTCATTGTGCTATTATTTGCTTAAATGGGTGAGAACTATTGAGTTTATTAGCAAAAGAACATATTGCATCATGACATGCAAGTATACCTGAGGTGAAGACAAAAATGAGGACTGTACATGGCTAATGAAAAGATATTTTTTCTCATTTCACTTAAATGCATCTTCCAGTCTAGTTTGTTATTTTGATCTGATTTTTATTCAAAGTGATTTCCCTGGATTTTCTCCATTTATTTCTGGATCCCTTATCTTGTTATTTTCTCCATTTAACCACTTCTATTTTCTCCAGTCCTCATTTTCTATACTATCTTCTCCCTTGTGTTTTGTGACAAGGAAATGACAGATGTATAGTCTGGTTTCTAGTTAAGAAAAAATATTCCAAATTAAACTTTAATAAATACTTAACTACTGGGGAGCTTTATTTAGTAAAACCCAGGCTTTAAAGAGTGCTATATCTTTACAGTATGTGCTTCTATAATGTATGTTTATATAATTCTTAATATAGCTCGGTAGCACACTACAGAAATGAGTAGGTATGGAGAATATATGTTAAAATTTCCCCAAACTATGCCTTCAAGCAGGCACTGAGGCAAGTTTAAATTATGCAGCTCCTGAACTGTTCAGCTTTGCCAAATACTGTGACTGAATTTCACAAGGCAAGACATATGGTAAATGACATTGTGTCTGTCCTAATATAACAAATGTGATTTAATTTTCATGTAAAGCTATTCTGACAACTTCCTTATGTGATTTACATATGCATTTTTTATTAAGCTCTTCCCCCTGAGGCGAATGTTGTGCATTGTATACTATAATTCTATTAGCAAGGGAACACAAATATCATCAAACTTATCAGTCTCATGCTTATATTAGAATGTTCCTTTAAGCATAACTTTTAAAGACTAGTTTATACTTTGTTTATATGATAAACTTTACAATGACATATTTTTTAACTGCGCTACAATATAATTGCTTCTTCTCTTTCTGTCATTTTTTTCAGGCAAATGTAGTTTTTTTTTGCCTTTATGAAATTGAAAAACCAAAAGAAAAAAAAGCCTTTGGCTTTTTCATAAATAATTACACATTTTGAGGGTGGTAGGGTTCTCCTCAAGAGACAGAATACTCCAATTTCCCACCCTCCATCACCCTGAATTCTTTTTTCTTTTCTCATTCTAATTTGGCAAAATTTCTTCTCAAAACGTCAGTCAAACAACTAGCGCAAGCCCCAGAGCTTAGATGCTTCTTCCGTGTTCCTGTAATATCGAAAAGCCTTTTTTAAAGGAAACTCGAAACAGAAAACTCTAATTATCGTGGATCTGCTGCACACAGCTTCCTCCTGCAGAAACCAGGGAAGTGTTTGCACAATCCTTCAAAGGAAGGAGAAGCCTGGGGTGACGCAGCTTCCTCCCTCCACAAGGGCTCCTGATCAGCAGTGAATGTCTTGTGGTGTCCAAGTCCGGCTCAAGCACCTGCATTTCCTCATAATGTGCAATGAAATTCCAACTCCAGTCTTTCACATTTAAGAGGTGTTTTTTTAATTCTTTTTGATTCTTAGTAAATTAAAACCTGAGGCATTAATGCGTTTCTATGACTGAAGTTCACATTCCTTTCAATGTTCTCAGCATTTTGCCACAGCATCTGTAACAATATTTCTGAAACCCAGTATGTACCTTTGGAGAAAAATAGATATGCTTCATAAATGTTTCATAAAATAAAAAAACCCAACCAATAAACCAATATTTTAATAACTAATTAGTTGTAAAAAGTGCACTTAAAACCAGTGAAACTTCTCCAGATGAAATTCAGCAAGAACTCTTCATATTTTTCAAAGACTTAATTAAAATCCTACTAAAGACTGAAGAAAATCAACATGTCTTGGATCCTTGGGTGTTTTGAAAATAGGAGTCAATACAATTTAAATAGGGAGAGCAGCTTTGGTTCTTTTTTTATTTTTAAGTACCTGGTAGTGTTGGCATTAGTATTTCTCCTAAGAAATATTTAGAAACATTTCTATCTAGTCCTTTGTTTCTCATTATAACCTTATTGTCATCAACGTAAATAGGAGCAGAGTGAACATTATGAATCAAGCTCAGGCTTTGTAATGGCTTCTACGGACCAAAAGACCCATCCAAAAAGATCCTATTATCATCAAGCTAAGACATGAGCACCACCTGAAAGCCACCTGAAACTCTGGCTCTCAAAAGCATCAAACTTTGAATAATTTAATTTCCTAGAATTAATTAGGAAAATCACAGCTATTAAATGGATTAAATGAAGTTAACGCAGAGAGCTCAAGAAGGATGAGGGGTCAGACAATAGGTTTTTTCCTGTGTCTTTATTGAGATCTACTAAGCACAAAAATAGGCTCAAAGATCGTCCTACATATGTTAGGATTAACATAGGATTATGAAATGGTGAGTAGAATGGTTTTCTGGATTGTTTGAGCACCTTATGTCTTTAATAGGATTCCTGTTTAATGGTAAAAATCAAGAAATTAGAAACCTAATAATCAAAAGTGAGAAAATATAAGGGAATTATACATACATTTGCCTGATTTGGCCTTTGGAATTTAAAAAATAACTCTATACAAACTTAAGCAATGATTATTCATAAAAAATTTTGAAATCTTCCCTATGTAATTCTTCTATGAGAGTATCAGTGGGGTTTTGGACCTTAATTGTAATTTGTTTCTTGACATGAAATTTATCTTGGTATGTCTTACTGTGTCTTAATGATTCCAACTGCAAGTACAAGCCTGTTGTAGGAACATAAAACACTGTATTGTTAAAGTCTCTTTTAGTTTTTCTTTTTAAACACCTTTCACTAATAATTATTCTTTCTGGTTTGGAAATACATTCATTTTATTACTATGAATAATATACATCAAACTGGAAATTGAAATAATTTACATAAAGGCATAAAGAAAAAGAGCTAAAGATGGCTGGACCATGACACACTGGGAGCAGCTGTGCTGTCCACCTTGCAGAGGGAATTCCTGCTGGATCATAGCAAACATTTTGAACATGTACCTCTGCCTATATATGGAGTGCAAATCGATACAGTGATGTCTACATAAACAGTTATATTTACTTAATTACACTTGAACAGGAAAATTTAGGAAAAGTAATTTGAATATCTAAAGTCAAGCCAGCACATGTGTTTGTGAAATATCCCAAACTACACTTAAGATCGGCAATTTGAAGCATCCAGTGGCTGAAAATACTGGAAGAGAAGGATATTGCACTTGCAGCACTTATCTACAGCCATGATCTTCTAAAGAGGAGTGGGTGTGAAGCTGTGAAGAAAAGCAATTCCATTCTCAGTAGGCTACCACAGTACATTTTCAAAAGTTTCTAATTGAAGACATGCTTCATTTGCCTTAGCTATAAAAGAAGTCACATTTACTCATGATTATGTCTGTAAATGAACTCATAAAAAGTACTCTTGAAAAAAAAACCCCTAACCACAAAATCCATCCAAACAGAATTAACATTTAGAAAGCATTTTTAATTATGTAAAATTGTACAGTTATTTGATCTTATTATCAACCCACCACCAAAAGAGTTAAACTCCATTAAACTCAATAATTCAAAACTAGTTTGATTGCAGGTATATTATCATTATTAGGAATATGCTGCATCCTAAAATGAAGAGGACATATATTAAGGGTCTCAAAAACAATACATGAAAAAAATGACAATATTGTAACTAATGTATTATTAATAGCCAGCGTATATAGTAGAGCCTTCAGAAAGTTATTATAAAAGTGTTTAATAAACTAGAAAAAAATTATCACAAAACATGCAAGAAAAACCAAGAATTTTGATACACAGTTTTTATTGATTGCACAGACAATTAATTCTACTTGAATATTAGGACCTGAGGGCTTTTAATGCCATGGCCTAAGCATGCCTAGTATCATATTTAAGACTGTTAACAGTACTTAAGCACACAGAGATTTATGGTTCATTGTGTTAAAGGTGCTTTAATTTGCAGAATTTTAGATTGGTTAGGGTTTGGTGGACATAGTTTTGTTGGGTTGGGTTGATTTTTATTTTTCCGGGGGTGAAGCTTTTTAAATAGGTGGTAGAAAATAGGAGTCAATACATTTTAAATTGAAACTAAATGTCCTAGGGAGAGAAGAGAAAAAAAAAAAAAAAAGCAAGAAGATGTATTAAAACCTTACAAATAATTTACATAATTGGCCTTCAAAGTAAGTATGGGAAAAGAAAAGGGAACTGGTAATTTATACAAATTTGTTTTCATTATGCGCACAAATAGAACATGTCTGGGAGATCCTTCCAGTCCCACCTCTAATTTTGCCTAAATTTATATTTCTATCAGCTTTAAACTAATCAGTTGAATTTTAGTTGACAATGGTAAGCAATGCTTTCTTCTGAGGTGCTCTTTGTTTATTTAAGGATAGATATACAGAAATATATAGAAGCTTGTTTTTATAAAACATGCATTTCTTTCTACTATTTGAGAAGCCTTCATTGAGGCCAAGCAGATATGTGACATGAGAAAGAAGAATACACTGTTATCTGCCCACCCAAGAGATGTGAGTGGGCAAAGCCTTCAGTGAGAGAATTGGCTCACCTTTATGGCCACAGCTTTGCCTTCCACACAGAATTTTCAGTCAACTCAGACAGAATAAAGCACTGCAAAATCTACACAGAGGATTGGCTTGCTTCAAATTAAGGAACCAGAGCAACTGTGAGTTTCATGACATTTCACTCAAAAATTTTTTCAGATTTCATATTGGGAAAAAAATTTTTTTTTTCCTGACTTAAAACAGGAATAAATAACAAAATATTGCCAATTTGAATACTGATTCCCATCACATTCATTTATAATTTCTTTCAAGCTTCTAATTTCCAATTTCTCTATGGACAGTCTCCAGGAATGTTGCTGTAGTGTTGTAAAAAAGTTATCAGAGCTCAGATTTTGCTGACCATAAAGCAGTGTGGTTCAGTGCTGATGGCTCTGTCTTTCATGCCACTTTCCCTCATCTGCCCTAGCATTCCAAATGGATCACTGTTACCTACTGAACTTTACTTCAGCAAATATGTACATATGAGCCAAATAAGCACCTCTCTACTACTGTATTTTAGAGGTCAATTCTCTCTGGCCTTAGAAAAAGAAGGAAAATGCACACAGGTTCCAGTATTCCTTGGCACCTGTTCAAATAAAAGCAAATATACTGTATATGATTTTGTATCTGCATGTTGTTCAGCGTACAATGTTTTTTCCTACAGAGTTTAAATTTGTGTTGTTTCTTTATGAGTTTTGAGCAATCTAGATATATTGAAAAATAAACTTTTAAAGGAGATACATAAGCAAATCCATAATTATAATAATTTAACTAACAACAAACCATCACTCACTCACTCATTCACTCACTCCCCAGCCCCTTCACAGGGCTGAGAAGCAAAATCATTCAAAACACAGCACTGTATCTCTAGCAAGAAGAACATAAACTATATGCTGGCTGAAACTAGGTCAATGCTGCTCTAATTTTGCTCATTTTATTATTAGTTATATTTTTTTTCTTCTCCTGAGGAAATTTACCTTCTCTCTTCAACAATTACTTGAAAATACTGTGTTAGTTTTGAACTCGCATGTTTGAAGAAGAATCTATATGAACTAAATGGAATTTGTGTGTTTGTTATATGCAGTGTGGCCTTGTGGCACTAAATATAATTGGCATGATAAACTGTGCATAGCTTACCAGTTTTTGAACAGAGATTAAAAAAAAAGGGTTGGGAAGCTCATTTTCTTCACTGGAAGTTTTAGTAAGATAGTCATTCTTGAAGCTTGTATGCTCTTTTCCTTATTTATTTAATTAGGGGCACCCAACAGGCCAACATATGCAACTTAATGGTGCAATTTGCAGAAGTTACAAAAAGCAGAAACCCTGCTGAAAATTTAAAGAGGGAGTGTACCTATTTTCTGCCTCTATTACTTGATATAATGCCTTCCCAGATGATACAGAATGGCAAGCAAGCAAAATGCTGATGATGCATGACTTCCACCAACTGCTTGTGAATTGAAAGCAGATGTGGACAGTGGGAGGCTGACCATTTCTGATTCAAGTTGCAATATAAGTAGCTGGGGAAAGAAAGCATAACAAAGTCTACCAGTGGTGTTCAAGAATATATGTCATAGTTGAAATATCTCCTTTTAAGAAGGCAGAAAAAATGACAGCTACCACAATAGTAAAAATGAAGCTGTATCAAACATAGAGTGCAATGAAATATAAAATATCAATATAATGGAAATAGATAAAGCACAATGTCATTGCTGTGATCATGTATATTGCCACGTATATATCAAATTTATTTTGATTTTCGGCTTTACAATATAAACACCAATAGTATTCAAACCTAAATACCTTGCAATGTTAAGTACCCTTGTTGTTGCACTGGTATAAATCCACTGTTTTGTACAGAAAAAAATCTTTGTTAACAAAGAAGCACATACTGCATACACACATTGCTTTTAACTAGATCCTTGATTGCACATAATGTGCTCTGGAAAAAGGGAAAACAACCAAATTTGACTCTACTAGCACAAATTCCTGAATCAGTACACTATTCATTACCTATATTTTCATTACAAGTTTATTCATTTTCAACTACTCCTTATCATAGTACTCTCATTATTTGCTGTGTCTTACCTTCTCAGGCACACTGTATTTCTCTCTTCCTGACTCTCACAAATCAACATTATTTATGGGTCCTTGGGGTTTTATCATACCAAAACTTTCTCTAAAAGAAAGATACTCTAAGGGATATTCATAGCTTTTATCTTCCCAGTTCTTTTTGGTATTTAAATAAAATAAACTCTTCTCCATCCTCATTTTAGTAAACTTCTTTATTAAAGATCAACTCTAAATACCCTTAATTAATGTCAAAGCTCTCTTGGTGTTTTCAGGTTGTACCAGATCCAAGTTTGTATTCAGTGTACTGCAGTGAAGGTTATTGGTCATCTGAGACTATTTTACTAGAGCCATGTTAAATCACTTTATACAAACTGTGACAGCATTTAACTTTCTCTGCTAACATTATTTTTCCAGCTTTCAACAAGTTTTTGGATATACTTCTAAGAGTTGCCTATTTTTTTTCCTGCACACTTCAGGTTAAAGTTCCATTTGGCTTGGGTATTTTGGCACCTTTCAAAGAGTGAGACTATTCATCCTGGTTTGATCCTCATTCCAACTCCATGGTTTTGGTTTTTTTTCTTTTTTTTTTCCTGTGAAATTTATGTCTTTTTCTGGAATATGGAACTTTTCTTCCTTTCCTAATACTGCATTTAAAGATTTATATGACATTTTTGGATCAGCAGATTCACGATTCAATAAATTACTTAGAAACTCTTGAAATCAATCTTGCCCTATCACTGTTATTCATTGGAATCTTTGCCAGGGGCTTCATTGAAGAAATGGCATCAATATCATTCACAAGTTTTCAGTATTACTTAAACCAGCAACCCTTTTGACAGGGGAGGAAAAATCTATTTTCAAAGTTAAGAAAAAAACTAGAGAGAAAGTGCATAAGAAGTTCTTGAAATACGCAAGGGAAAATATATTTCAGGATGATATTATTGTCTTTTAGGATTAAAGAACTTGGTAGAAATGCAGCTGTTTTCAGTTTTTCTGATTGTATGTTTAGATTATTAGTGGAGGACCAGATAACAGTTCTGGTTACTTTATCCTAAGGTTTTAGAACCAGTATTTATCATTTTTGCTCTCTCAGTCTGCATGAATAATCTACAAATTATCTTCTTTTTCTTTCTGATTTGGTTCCTCAAGTTTGAGAGAACTAGTCAATGAATTGATCTACTCAGAAAACTTAGAATAAATAAAATGTTCTCTCTGCACCTGGAGAAGGAGCAGATGCTGTCAGGAGTGGTTTAGTAGTTCAGCAGACTGCTCTGTCTGCATACCCAGTGATTTTGCTGGTTCACTCGTCTGATTTCCTTAAAGTATTGGCAGAAAATATGTTCTCTTTCATACTTTTATCTTTTAAATTAAATTGAATACACTCTAATGAGTTTAGGCCTAACTGTCATAGTAATATTATCTCAAACTAAAGGCTTTAATGTGTGAAATAATTACAACTGCTAATTTAAATAAACAGCTCTGCATCTGTTTTGTTACATCATTGCTTTTTTTTTTTTTTAAGTCACATTTGGTAGTTTTTTCAGTTTCCTTAAGTATATTTTTTTCAGATAATGAGCTATGTGTGACACAGTGTCACACATTTACATTTTTTTTCTCTGCTAATCAAGGTGCTGATTTGTCTTCTACATAAAGTATTGCTTGTCAGCAGTGGAAGGGTAGGCTACCCTCACTTTCTACAACACTTTCTAGGAGGGATGAATGACAGGATGAGCAGCCAACTCTCACTTCTTCCCCAGAAGAAGCAGGGGTATTTAGTCTCACAAAATACATTGGTTCACATTTTTTTTTGTTTTGGGAGTTTTTTTGCTTCTTTTCAAAGTTTGCCTTTCTTTCTCCTACAGAGCGCAAGATGAACTTTCTAATTTTTATTCACTACCATGATAGTTCAGGTAGATGAGCCAACACATCTGCCTAGTACTCTGCATTGTAATTCCAAGTTTTGTACCACACTCCTTTTCTCCAAGTAGACATGATCTGAATCTTTACAGCACCTCACAGAAGGTACTTAGATATCTAATCCTCATTGGTTTCACTAAGATTCTTGGTTTATGGACTCACCTGAATGCAAACATTTCCAATCCCTGATCCTGCAGCAGCAACATTAAGAGTTCTTCATCAGTGAACTAACTGAGGGTAGAACTTGATACAAAATATTACCATAATTAATTATTAGGAAACCTTATTATAGGTTTACCATAATATATTTATGCAAGGTGTCAGAAAATGGGAAATTTGCACCTAGTCTTCTTAATTCCAAAATTCAAAGTAAAAAATTTTCAGCAATTTTCCCTGAGTTATTGTATATTATGGATACATTAATTGCTTTTGTTAATTCAGAGTAATTAGCAATCCTAATTTTTGCTCATGTTATGAAAACAAGTCAATTAAAATGTTGTCTAAATAAGGGGAAGTATTATTCAGTACAGAAGTGCTCATCACTTGTGAAATAAGATCTTTCATTTGAAACATTCTTCAGAATTCAGTTAAGCTATAAATTGCATCAAGCTTGGGGTTATTTTTCTGCTTTTTTATCTAATTATGCTTTATCTTTCAACAAACTGCTTCTCAATACCTTTTTTATACTGAAGAAAGCCCTCCAGAAATCAAAGCTGCTTATCTCCATCACTGTGGCTTATTTACTTATCTTCATCTGACAGAAGTGTGTGACAGACTTCTTGTCCCATTGCTGCCTCTGTGAATGACAACTGGATGTTTATATTTCCAGTCCATAACTGATGGATTAAATGCATCTAAAACTTCTTTTTTCTCTGGTATTTGAGGTGTCCATTAATACATGTGTGACCATATTAACTCATATAAATATTAATTACCAACACGTTCATACACTATCCCTTTATATTCATATGAATTGATTACTCATCAGCTTGGTTTCCTACAATCTTTCTAATCTTCTGGTTAGAATGCTTTAAAATGTCCTAAATATGCATTTTTTATATTTACAGTCCATGTAATGAAGTCAATCTCTTTCATGCAAAGTTACTCCTTTATAGATTCTGCTTGACATACCATTTCAAGAATGAAGTTATAACCATGAATATCCATATTGCTGATTTAAAACTGGATGGTGCATGTGGTCAGCTGGACTTTGATCTGTAACCTGGTGTGCAACACCCAGCTCTGAAGTAGCCACTTTCTGTATTGCAGTGAGGTTTTGTAGAAATTAATATACTCCAAGATTATTTTTAAACTCAATCCCATGCAGTGGTCAATGATATATCTATTTAAATCTGAATTTCCAATATAATAGAAGTTCCTATTGTTGCTTTACTTTTAGAGATGAAAATATGGTCATACAAAGACAGCTGAATTTCAGTTTTCAGGAGAGGCTTGCTTTCACACTATTTTCTGTTTTACAGTCTGAACAGAAGAATGTAAGGTGGCTTGCAACCACACAGTCACAAAATGGTTTGGGTTGGACAGGGCCTTAAAAAACATCCAGTTACAACCTTTCCCTTGCCATGGGAAGCCATTCCACCCACGAGAGCAGGTAGCTCAGGTCCTCATCCCACCTGGCCTTGAATTGTCATGGTTGCTCCTACTTTTATAAGAAGATTTCACATCCCAACTATTACTGATGAGAAGATATTAAAAAAGGAAAAGTTCAAAAACCCAAATAGTTAATAGTGGCTTTTTTCTGCCAGGTGTAATCATGTGAGTTGAATAACATTGCATGCTACAATTCAGGGAGACTCTTTTTAATAAACCCCATAAATAAGAATGAATACTGTAGTTGTAAAGAAGAAAATATTTCTGACTAGTGTAGATCCTGCAGGTGGTATGTAGGAGTATACAGTCCATTATCATTACAAAGTGCCTTAAAAATACATTAATTAGTAAGAAATGTCTACAGAAAGACTTGTATATTATATAGGTTTTTTCTGAATTTTACTGCTAAGATAGTTGAACTGAGCTCACTTGGAAATTTTTTAAGCCAAGTATATTAAATTGACACAAAAGAAAACTATATATATAAAGATTTGCACTTAGTATACTAATATTGTCTCAGACCTGAATGAAATAACACTCTGAGGAACAGCTTATAAAAAACAATTGATCTTTCTTTTCACTTTCCTCCTCCACCTTCTCCCACAACCCATATATTATTGCCTAAAAAAAAAAAAATACATGTGTATGAAGGAACGATTTGATCTATTGTTGGCTAAAGATGGACCATGAATAATTTAAATTATATGAGAAAACATTTTTGGTTTCTATTTTCTGCTTGTGAAGAGCTGCAGTTCCACTGCCATGAGTCCATAGGTAATTCTCAATTAATCATTTCACAGCCCTAAATTAATTTTAAATGAGAGCAGATGGAATGTGTTAGATTCCTTGGGAGGCCATGAAATGTGCTGAGTTTTTTCGGTTTCTGTGATGCTTGAGAGGTTTGGCTGAGTCTGGTTTTATGTGTCATTATAGCAGATTTTTTTGTTTTGAGGGGGTGTGTTGTTTGGGTTTAGTTGCTGCTGACACGTATAACACCACTAATAATCCCATAATTTACATGACAGCTCCTAGACTAGTAATATTTTGAAAAAATATCTTCCCTGATTAATTTTGCCTGAATCTTTATGGCAACAATTCAATGATACCTGGTAATGTTCTAGAAGACTCAGTGTGAACATGAGGAGGCTTAGGTAGATTGGCAACCACTGCACAAATTCCTGCAATCCATTTACGCTGATAACGGACAGAAAATATTTTATATTCTTTCCTTTAAAGTTTTGAGGTTGGGAGTCTTTGGGGGGCTTTTGTGGGCAAAAAACAATTAAGATTTGCAGCTTTCTCTACTCTTTAAAAATCCTCATGAATATGAAAAATGATTCTAAACAGATTCCTAGATTAAGATTGATTCAGTATGTGAATTTATATAAATCTGAATATATAATTAAATTAAAAGGAAAAAATTATACTGCACTTCAAGATATCAATTTAGATTATTAAAAGCAACAAGATGTGCAATAGTATTCGTATTATTTTATTTAAAACTTTTTTTTGCTTTTAAAGATGGGTGTTTGGTATCATTTCATGTGTTGGAATGAGAGGACCAAGTAGAACAATAACTCGAGCATCCCTTAGTTTCAGATTCCTTAATTTCAAATCCCATTGTCATTCTCTTTAAGGTTTCCCTTCAAGCAAGGAATAGATAAACATAACATTAAGCATCAGAAG
Organism: Zonotrichia leucophrys gambelii; assembly: GCF_028769735.1. NCBI lineage: Eukaryota > Metazoa > Chordata > Aves > Passeriformes > Passerellidae > Zonotrichia > Zonotrichia leucophrys. The sequence goes on along the minus strand of NC_088172.1, from coordinate 552,516 downwards.
TGTTCTGACTCTCAGTTTGTAGGAGATTACTGATTAATAGGAACAAATTGATATGAAGTAGCTGTTGATTTAGGAAGAAAAAAAATAAGCACTCCTATTGCATATTGAAAATGAACCGAACCACAAAACAAACAAACAAAAAACTCCCCAAAACCATTTTGAATAATGTTATAGATACTGAAAATTCAAATTCTTGATATCTAACTCACTTGCTCCTGATAAGATCTATAGCCTATTCATAATTATTTTTAATGTTGTAGTAGCTAGGACTTTTATTGCACTAAAAGTTAAGGGGACGCATCATTTTAATAATAGCAATGATTTTTATTTATCCTTTAGCTTAAGTAGGAAATAGTTGTGAAATTAAATGATATTAAACTGAGATTTCAAGTTTTCTCATGTTATTTTAGAAAGAGAAAAAAAAAATACTTTTGGTGTTTTTCTGACAGAAATAATAAAAGAAAAACTGAAAAGTTCAAAATTACAAGTATTGCATAGGTAGGTATGGCACCGGAATGTGAGGTACAGATTACCTGGGTTTGTAAATTGGAAGTAAGTGGAGCTGGAAGTTTCCTACTGAGTTTGTTTAATTTCCTTCCTCTAAATAAGGTTCTACTATACCTTTCTAATAGGCCTAAATTTTGTCCAAATTGTTGATAAAGTAATGACAGGTCCATGACAGTGTTCAAATCGTTCCTTTGTTAGCTTGCTTTCTTTTCCCCCAAATGGATCATAAATGAATTTTTCTGCAGATTGTATTTCTTGTTCTATGGATGTAAAGAATAATTATTTCTATGTCCATTGCATCAGTTTATTATAGATTTGGTTATTATGTTTCTCCTTGAACTGTGTAATAACTTGCACTGTGTTCCTGTAAAAAAAGTAAATTCATTATTTATTTGAACATACTATATCTATTTTAATGACTTTTCCAATGCTTAAATAGTCCAGACAAAATTACAAAACAACTCTGTTAGAGATAATTATCACTGAAGAATCTTTAAAAAAATAAAAATTGAGCTTTGCTGCCAGTGTTGTAATAAACACAGGTTTGAAATTGTGGTCATCTTCAGAGAAAAACCTGACTCCTGACCCTAAACATATGTATGGTCTTATCTGATGTAACAGAATTAAATTTTTTGATCTTGCAGAGAAAATAGAATTTCACCTTGATTCAGCTGTTTAATCTGTGAGAGCTAAATTCTGCTTCAAAATTTGCAAGTGTGAAAGTATTCAAAAAAATGTCTGCAAAAGTCTGCATGAGTGAAAAATGTAACCTCATCTCTCTTAGATGTGCAAAGTTATTTATAACTTTTTACTATTTATTTATTTATTTGGTAAAATACCAAATACTTTGGTATTTTATGCTTTACTTTTTATTTTTTATAAATACTTATTATATTAAATAAGTATTATTTAATATAAATAAAACTTATTATAAAGTTTATTTATAATAAACTTTTTTATTATAAAAAGTTGCTCTTTTAGCAACTGTTAAATACGTTTTTTTTCTATCTGTATGTTTATATAACCTAAAAGAGGTTAAATCTTCTGGGTGTACAAGAGTTACAAGAGTGACAAGCAAATGTCAATCTCCTAGTTATTTATATTGGCTAGGGTAGAAAAACATGGGCTTTTTTTCCCTGAAGTAAAAATTGAATGTTTCTGAAAAGCCTTCCATCAAACACTTTCCACTCCATTAATAATAGCAAAAATTCAAAATTAGGTAAATCTAACTAATTAGGCCTTGGAGTAAAGTGAAGAAAAACAGCAACTATGAAGTTCTTACTGCATTTCATGACTCTGTCAGCATTGGAAGGCTCTTATAATAGCTTTGCTTACAGATATGTCATATATGTGCCAGCAGTCCTGGTGTCAGCAACACAGGCCCTTCTGAAAAAGGGGAATTTGACCTCGGGGTGGATGTGTCATTGCACAACTAACAATTGAATGTGAATGCACAAGAGGTCCAGGGAGGAAAAACCGTGAGAAATATTTGCATTCAAAAAGGCTTCAGAGGGTTCACTGGATCCTGAATATGTATACACAGGAAATTCCATCTTACAATCGTGTTTCCTCAGGAGTACTTTGAAAAAAAAGGTTGCATCTGCCAAGCTTCTTTGTCCAGTGACACTTACCTTGCAAATGTGTAAACATCAAGTATTTGACAATTATGACTGGTTGGAGTTTCTCTTAATATAGCAATATAAAAACTTAGCTGAAATCACTTCTCTATTCTGCTATGAGAAAAACAATTTGTTTATTTTTATTTTTTATCAATAAGAACTGCTTTGAGGCTTTAGTTTTCAATATTCTGATCTTAAAAAGAAACTTAATTTTTGGTAGCATTCATGGCCATGTCTTGTTCTATGTAATTTTCAGTTATTGCCTTTGCAGGTTGACTGCTTTTATCAGAATTTCTCTGCAGCAGTAGCATGCTGTCAAGTGCTTAAAATCTGTCACTGTGTTCTTGATTCAGCTGTTTAATCTGTGAGAGCTAAATTCTGCTTCAAAATTTGCAAGTGTGAAAGCATTCAAAAAAATGTCTGCAAAAGTCTGCATGAGTGAAAAATGGAACCTCATCTCTCTTAGATGTGCAATGCTGTGATCAAAACCTCAATCAAGACAGACTCCCAGTCAAAGCAGACAGAACATGGCTGGTTGTGTCTTTGTGGTCTTTGATACCTATTTCTTCATTTTAGCTAGAGCAGACACTGAAATTCTTCTTAGAAAAAATTTTGGCTTCTAGATGCCCCTGTATTTATTCATTATATATTTATTTGTTATATAGTTATTTGTCTATATATATTAAATATATATATATATATATATATATGATCACTTGTTGGAATCAAGAGCATAAATATTCACAGGATTGGGAAAAGTTACACCAATTTGAAGGAGTCCAAAAAAGAAAATTTCCAGAATCATAAATGGAATAAATGGTTTATTCATGTCTTAATTCACTAAAATATTGTAAAAAACCTAGAAAAATCAGTACATTTCCACACTCCTGGTATTTATTATCTTTTTAGCTATTTTTACTAAAATAATTCCTTGAGAGTATAATTATCTCTTACTAAAAATCAATAATTCAGTTCATATTTTTACACCTTCTGATTCATAGGGAATTTATTTTATACTTTTCAATTCATATTGTAAAAGGAATACTTTTTTGCTACTGATTTCTGTCTTCTGAGTATTTTCAAGAATTACCTACTTTTCATTTTTTGCCATAAAAACTTTATTTCTGCAATTTCAGAAAGGAAAGAATTATCAATAATTGTTTAAAAAAATAAGAATCTGGTTTGGACATTACTCTTGGTTTAATTCCTGAATACCTTTTGTGATAAGGTTTCTACTTTTCATTGGGAAAGAGGTTAGGCTGATTACTTCAACAGACGTGAATTTTACACAGATAGTGTGCTTTAATTCTGTGTACCAGACGTTAATTTTCAGGTTTGAGTGCAGCTGTCATGTTTTATAATTATAATCTCTGTTAAATACTCTATGTTTCTGCATTTGTTTTTTTTTTTTTTTTTTTTCTACTGATATTTCTTAAAAAAATTTCTGGAAAGATTTTCAGTAATTAACTATTTTTTCCATTGTTGCCCACCTCCAAAGTCAGAATACAGGTCTGAAACCCTCAGGAAATTTGCTGATAGCACCAAGCTGTGTAGTGGAGTCAACACGCTGGATTGAAGGGATGCCATCTATGGGGATCTTGACAGCTATAAAAGGTGGGCCTGTGTGAAGATCACAAAGTTGAACAGAGCAAAGTGCGAGGTGCTACACCTGAGTCATGGAAATCCCAGACACATCTACAGAGAAGTGACTGAGAGACCCTGCAGAGAAGGACTTGGCGATGGCGGCTAAAGAAAAACTCAACGTGAGGCCTGCATTGCACGCTCACAGCCCAGAAAGTCAGCAGCGTCTGGGCTGCATCAAAAGCAGTGTGTCTGTGGGATCTCAGGATCTCAGTCCTGAGGTGCCGAGCCACCGAGACCACCCCTGGGGGGCTCGGGAGTCCTGGAATGTTCCAGAAGTGTCTGGTGGCTGGACTTTGATCCTACACAGGAGACGACACCTGTATGAGGATAGGAGGGTTTCACCGGGGTGAATGGTGAAGGGATTGGTTAATTAGAGGGTGAGACACAGGGTTTAGGATTTCTGTACAGGGGGGTTTAGAGAAGTAAGATGGAGGAATTGGGGCGTGTCCTGTCCTTCTTCTTCTTCTTCTTCTCCTCCATCTTCTGTGGTGATGGTGGCACTTTGGGATTGGTCATTACTGAAAGTGCACCGGGCAATAAGAATAAATGGTATTGGGGAAAAATGATAAATATTGTACACGTAACCATGGGTATAAAGATAGGTGACTGTCCGGAGGGCAGCACAGTGTGCTCATGGCTGGCTGCTGAGCAGAGCTCTGTCGGGCCGAAAGAAAATCTTTTAGATAAACAATTAATAAACATAAAAACCGAAAGAAGAACTGAAGCCTCTTCTCGTCCTTCGATACGCGGGCTGCCCCAAGGCCACTCCAGGCCTTTGAGGGCCCCCCAAACAGCCGAGAAAACCGGACATGTGTCCAGTGAGTGAAGGCAGGTGATTCTCCCCCTCTGTTCTGAAATCCCACTTGCAGTACTGTGTACAGTGCTATGTCCCCAGCCTAAGGACATGGAACTGTTCTGGAGCAAGTCCAAGGGGACACAAAGTTGGCAAGAGGACTGGAGAACCTCCCCTGCAAAGAGAGTCTGGAAAAGCTGCTCAGCCTGGAGAAGGTTGTGTCTGCATCTCATGGCAATCTTCCAATATCTGAAGGGGGCCTACTGGAAAGGTAGAGAGGGGCTCTAGTTCAGGAACTATGCAGATAGTAGAATGGGCCGAAAAAGGAAATTTAGCAGATAGTAGGAAGAAATTTTTCACTTTGAAGATGGTAAGACACTGGAATAGGTTGCTGGGCAAGATGTGGATGCCTCAACCCTGTCAATGTTCAAGGCTGAGTTGAACAAAAGCCTCAAGCAACCTGGTCCCTGCCCATATCAGGTGTGGTTGAGACTAGATGTTTTATAGCTTACATTCCAATCCCTGAACATTTTATTACCCTATTCTTTTTTTACTTTACCGAATCAGTCTCTTTATATAAAATTTTATTTTCCTCTTATAATTTCCCATTCAATTTTATGATAGAAGAAATGATGCATTTAGGTAAGTGTAAGGTAAGACTTTTTCTATGGTCTGTGAAGAGTTTCTGTTACAGTCAAGTCTTCAGTGTACTGTTGTTCTGGAGATTCTGAAGGGTTTTTTGTTTGGTTGGGTCTTTTTGTAACTTCAGGAGTTAAATATTTAGGCTATGAAAGAAACCTGAGTGAGACATTACAAATCACAGTCATGTTATGACAAAGGACTACTCAAGGTTATTTTTCATTTTGTTCACGAAAAGGAGGATGACAATAATATCTATTCCTATACAGACAATGTCTGATTCATGCATGATTCCCTGAAAATAATTTATAATAAAGATTATTATTCCATATAAACCTCCTCTTACATGCTCCAAACCTGTTTGTATTCATCTGGCTGGTCAATGTGTTCTGCCATACCATCTGGGAACTTGTCATTTCGGATCATGATTTGAAATGTTGCATACAGAAGTCGCAAATAGCATTGCACAATACCTTTAATTATTGGTAACACATTCTAGTCATCTAAAATAAACATTAAGTTAGTGATTCACAGTTCATGGTGTTGGGTTGATGTTTCTTCTAATTGTTTCTCTCTCTATGTTATTATTATGCGTGTTATAGAAATGAGTTTGTGAGAATTCAGTCATTACTTACTGACACTTTCTACATGACCATATCAAGCTCTTTTTTAAGAGTATAGCTGTGCATTTTTATACTTCAGAAATAGAGTTATTTCTTTAATATGATGTCTTAAACATGAAAGACTGAACCTAACCTTAAAATACTATTTTTTACATTCCATAAAAGCCTTTTCAGAATAAACTTTATAACCAACATTACTCATAATTGGTGAGAAAACAGAAACTATTTTTAAGTTTTTAGATGCATTATCAGCAGTAAAACTGTGAGTCGTAGGCTTCATTTTTTCCTAATGTTTATTTGATATGTGACATGATTGATAATGAAATGTCATGAAGAAAGATGTTTCCCTGATTTGCACAATTAAAAAGTTTAAAGTATATGATGAAGTCATTATCAATTAATAGTGTATCGATGGTGTATCACTTCTTAGAATTCTATTCTTTGTGCATTTTTGTCCTGTCTTTTCAACTGTTTTGGAAGATTGGAGAGCTTTGAGCACACAATGCTGTGGAAGTGGAACTTTCCTCTTTATCTTGCTAACATAAAACAAATATATCAACATGTATTTAAAAATGTACATGGTGGACTGAAAACTGATGAAACTATGCAATGTGGAGTTCATACCACGTAATACTTACTTTTTTGACACATCACATTGTTTTTTTTGATGGCCAAAAATAATGCTGTGGAGAGTCTGATCGGTCAGGTTTGCAGGAAATAGTTTTTACAGAAGCTGTGAAAAATGGAAACACAAATGTGAGCTCTCATAAGATACATCAGCTGCCAAAATTAAAGTGGATGCATTATTCAGTACTGAAAATGTGATCCTGTTTTTCTTTGCTTTGGTTTTTCAGTTGAGCTACCATGTTAAAAAATTTATTAGAAGAAATAAAGTGTAAGATTATTTTCTTCTAAAAACACCTGAAAGTAAATGCAGCAACAACTGAAAAGGAACCAGGTGCAGGAGGAAAGGGAAAATTTTATTGCGAGCATGTGGCATAATTAGGAAACATGGCTGAATTAGTTAGGAAAATTGCTAAAATATAAAGAAAGTTTTCCATAATTTCATTATCCTGTTTTGGCTGCTCTTTTCTGGACATCTTCTTGTCTTAAACTCATAAAAATGAAAATGCCTAGCAATAAATTATCACCTTGTATTTGGACGCAACACAGTATAATAAATGTAGCCTTATTTTGCAATAATATAGTAAAAAATATCCCCTGGTGTTCAAGAAAAGGCTTCTTCTTTATTCATGGAGTAGCTGATCAGTACACAATGATTACCCCACAAAATATTTTTATTATTTTTTTAAAATTCCTGGCAGAGAAAAAAAATAAATGAGGCAAAAAAAAGAAACCAAAACAAAAACCAGGAAAAAATTTGAAAAACCCCCACAAATATTGGAAGTGCACACCTTTTCCCAGGAAAGTCTATGTGTCAAACATATAGTACTATTCTTTGTTGTAGCTCACAATTATTTATATTTCACTATAATTTAAAACATAGAAATTATGTCTTATCATTAAACAGAACCCATTTTTTTCTTTCTGCCAAACACAGTAGGATTTAGGAATTTATAGTTAAAGTGTCACTACTGTCAAATCTAAATGATATTTCAGAAATAAAATAATCTATAAGCGAAACAAAATAATTTATTTTGTCAAGATGTAGTTTCAGCATTTATTTATTGCCATAAGTGTTTTTATACCAGTGTATGGGAACTTTTTGCATGACCCTTTTACAATAACTACCAAAATACAGCAAAAGAATCTTGGGAGTATTTTAGGATGTTTTTTTGGTTTTCTGTCTTGCTACTATCACTTTATACTATTAGATATTTTTTTTTAAATTAAAGCTCCAAGTTTAGATATTTCTTTGTAACACTTAGCTATTTCTCATGTTTGCTTGAAATACTGAGGTTTTCAGAGAATCTCACAGAATCCCAGCATGGAAGAGACCTCTGGTGGTCATCTGGTCTATCCCCTCATCATGCAGGTCTGCCTAGAGCCCGTTGTTACCCAGGACCACCTGCAGATAAATTTCGAATAACTCCAATAAGTGATGAAAACTCCATAACGCCCCTGGGCAGCCTGTGCTGTCACTCACAGTAGATGTTTACTGATATTTATGTGGTATTGGAATAAGTATCCCAATATAACCAGTCAGATGGTGCCTAGGCCAGTTCTGACCTTCGCTGCTTGGCCAGAGGCAGCACTGTGGTGTTTTACCCCAGAGATACCTTGGCTGGCGGCAGAGTGCAGCGGGGCACAAGACAGGACTCCGTTCTCCTCAGGAGAGAGCTTCTGGCGATAGTGGAGAGGAAGGGAGCGGATTCTGCTAGAAGGTTGCCAGATGTTTATTCCATTGGTACAAAGGTCTGCACTGGGCCACTGCTGCTAACAGAATACCGGCCGCATGGTCTCACTAACTTTATAAGCTCGGGGACAGGGGAAGGGGAGGGGACAGGTGAGTTACCAACCAGGTGAAGGGGGCAGGGTCTCAAGGGAGGATGACACTTAGACAGTCCAATGACCCCCAGGCCTGAGGAGCATCCTTTGAAATCGACGAATCACACGACGCCTTGCTGGTATGTTAGCCTGATTGACAGGGCACACTCAGCAAGGGGTGAGGGGGAAGGGAGAAGGGATAGGTACACATGGGAAGGGCCCCGGAAGTTTAAAACCGGACATTGCAACACACCACAACAATGTGGGACATTTGTGCCTGTTGCCTCCTGTGCTGTCACTGAGCAGCACTGAGATGAGCCTTGTCCCCTTTCACCCTCTCTTCAGGTATTTATATACATTGATACTCTAGGCTAACCTGTCCCAGACCAAGGTATGTCTGCCTTTCACACTGGGCTTCATGGACACTTGTGACAACAGATGCTCAAGACATAAACCTTAATCTGCCTGCACTCGGCTGGCTAAAGTGATCCCATCTCTAATATTATCAGCATTATTAAATTTTCACAAGTAATACAAAGAAACTTAAAGCCATATGGAAACATCACTGTTTTGATCCAATACAAAGAGAATTTTTCATTGCCTTTTATCAAAATTAACCGATGCCTTTGAATGTCATGAACCAAGCAGTACTTGCATATAAAATTTGTTAAGATCAATAAGTGCAATGTAACATAATCCTACATCTGTTAGAAACAAATTGAGATCTGATAAAAGCTTCAAACTTAAGACTAGAGATATAAAGGTAGCTGCTATCTGCATCTGATGTTGTTGGTTTTTCTTCCTTATAATTCTTATAGGTAGGAAAAAGATCTTTTAAGAAAAAGAGGATAAACATCAACTGCAAAATATAAATATTGAATTACTCCTTTTACAAAGGAAGTAAAGAATGCAATACTTCTGTTTTACTCTTCTTAGGAGATGTAAGGAATGTAGTGAGTAAGTAAATTAGTCTTTGTGATGAAATCTGAACACATATTTCACCTTCTCACAATGGTGAAATGAGGGTGAATTCAATCCCTTCATTTCTGTCATTAGTTAAGGTATTAGGTAACATTGGTCCCGGTCTGGACTGATGAGAGAGAAGGATGTTGGGGGGGGGACTGTTTCAAAGGCTTTACAGAAGTTCAGATAAATTCTATCTGTGCCTTTTCCTTGTTCACTGACATTGCCACTCTGTTATCAAGGGGTTGTTTCTAAAAGAAAAGGCAGTGAGTTGAGAGGAAGTAGATCTGTTCTATAAGGCTGTGTGCTGGGTTTGCCTGGGATAGAGGGCCCTGTGTGGGACTCAGCTGTGGTTAAACAACAGCAAGCCATTAAAACCACGTCAGTAGGAAGACAGAATTTAGGAAGTGGCTGAAAAACTCAAGGCTAATTTGTACTTATGAAGTTTCAAGTGAAAAGAGAAGTCAAAACACCTGTTTCACCCTTGTTCAACACAGCTCAAATTCCAACACATTTTTTAACTTTAAGTACTCTGGGAAGATTTTGACCTTTAGTATTGTGTGATAAGGCACACTTACCCACTGCAATTCCAAGTTTAAAATTGCCTTTAATATTTACCATCTTCACAGCATAAGAATTAAGGGGGCTTTATTGGATATTATACAAGTGATTACATTTCTATTGTACACATCTTTGGGAAATCATGTTTATACAAAGATATTGGATAGATTAATAAACCCTCACATGTTTGAATTAAAAATGGTTGGGTTGTTAGCCAATAAAGCAGAGTTTATAAAATGGCTGAAATTATTGGCAAAAAAGATCTACATAGTCATCTAGCACAGTCTGTTCTCTGAAATGAATTCTGTGCAGCGTCATTACAATGAGGGTCAAATGACAGTCATGGGTGGCTATTTCCCTTGGGTGGCTTTTCCACAATCTAAACAATTTAATTGTTCAGAATCTGTGTGTGAAATCTAATTTTCAAATGAAAAACTTCTCCCAACATGGGATAACTTTGATCAGTTAAGAAAAATCCATTTCAGTACTGTTCACCTAGTAGTTTGGGTTCAACAAGAACTGAAGCACTTAAGAGCTGATTTATAATGTGTTTTCCATGCTTTGCAGCCAAAGTAAACTCCTCATAGTTTTAATGTTTTGTTTTCCTCTTAAATTTCCACAGATATCTTTTCCTTAATCTATTAACAGCTGGATGTGTCTCATTGCCTTTGAAAAGTGCTTGAAAAAATTAATATAGAAAGCAGCTTTGGTGAACTTATCACAAGTAATCAATTTGTCAAGACTATTCTCTCTACTGACATTTTTAAGCGACATTATTCAAATTAATTTTAAAGAGAAGGGCCTAAAGATTTTCAAAATCTTTAAATAATATATTTTAAAGCAATTTCAAAACTTTCAAATAATATATTTTATATGGACTCTTTTATATGAGTTCAAAGTGTTACGTTCCCTATAAGAAGCGAGTTAGTGAAATTAGATTGGTTTGGTTTCTTTATCCAAGATGCAAGGAAAACAGCAAATCAACAGAGCTTATAGATGAAAAATAAATGACATGTTATCATTAAAAAGATGTATTTTTCTGCTTCTAAAATTTGATTTGGCCAAAGGTAATACTGTGTCCTGTGCATTTTGGTCTATTTTTTGCTGTTTTCAAAGCTCATAGTGTTTATGTTAGAAAGCTTTGTATTTAATTTCATAGTATTTTGATATCATTATTGATATTATAATTACGTTTTGGTTTTTCTTAATCAGTGTCTCACGGGGAAAGAAAAGACAGAAAAATAGATTAATGTTTTTCACATCTGATAATGCCATGTGATCGACAATTTTATTCATAACCCCCAGTCTGTGTTACCCACCCTCACTGCAGGTGAGCTGTGGAGAGGAACAGACTTGGAAATTCAAGGAGAGCTCAGCTATTTGACCTGTGATTATAACTTTTGAAGTTTTGATCTTGGAGTTTGATCAATATTTTTCTTTTGTCAAAGGCAGACTGAAGTTTGCAAGAAGCAAATTCCATTTTCTTGGAACTAGTTCAGAAATTTTAAAAATATAGGAAATATTGTATTTCCCTGAAACATAATACTTACTCTAATTTTATGGATTTAAAACTTCTTTTTTTTCCCCTTTGCATTCCATTACACCCCCTTCCATTACACCATGAAGCAAAAACTGAGAAAAATATGAGTAATTTCTGAAATAAATAATTCCATCTTATCTGGCATATAAAAGTATAACAACATCAGTTACATTCAATGCTACTTTAGACATCCTGAAACTTCCTTCTTCGTGTCTATTCATTGTCTGTAAAGACTGGCAAGCACTGCTGGTCTAGATCAAGATGGCTAAGTTAAGTTAGGCAAATGTTGTCCAAGAAATCTTTGAAAAAAAAGTCTTTAAGTGTGTGCTCCTATACCCAACCTTCTTCCATGGTACCAGACAGAAGAATCAGTTTCCCAAAATTCAGGCTTGTGAATCAGAAGTCTCTTTCTCATACTGTTTACACATGTGCAAAGTGACATTTCACCACTCACAACCAGTTCTGTACCGGTGACTGAGAAAAGAAATCAGCTAGCAGCAGATGGAAGGAAACAGAGTTATTTATTAATTAAACGTATATACAATTAATATACAGCAGTATAATAATATAAGTACTCTTTATTAAGCATTGCTAAATTAAAGTCAGAGTATTCCCTACAATTGTTTAGGGAAAAGTAATTGATTTATGCTTTATGCAGGTAGAAAGATAAGTATTACAATGCATTAAAATATGCACACAAACAATGCTCCTAAAATTACTTATCTTAAAAAGTATATGTAAAAAGTATATTACTTATCTTAAAACAAGTATATCTTTTCCCACTGCAATTCAGTGCACTACATAAGAACTTTCTATTTTCAGGCTGCAAAATGTAGTATATGCAGAGCTGAAAACTAATAACTGGAGTGCTCTGTATGACTTTTTCTCCCCAATAAGAATCCAAGTTATGTACATAATTGTGCTGTATTGGAGATAGCAATGGACTGAACGCCTGCAAAGAAATGAACTCCACTTCTATGGACTTGGAGAATATTACTTCAAAGCAGCTTCTAGCAGAGAGCATCATGCTGCCAGTCATTAAAAATTAACTTCAAGGGACTCATAGGTGCTGTGTATAAATGAATTTTATTCTATAGAATTAAATTGATCCATATTCCACAGAGGACAAATATAGAACGTGAATAAGTCATTGCCAACCCTAACATTTCACTACACTGCATTCATAGCTGCAATCCACCTGCTTTTCTCTACTTATGCATCATTTATGTGTTATTTATTTCAATCAGTTGGGGAGTTATAGCTTTATTACTGCATTCCTATTCTACATCTGAGAAACACGACGTGCCTTAATTTGAGAAAAAGCCCATTAGTATAAAGTTTTTTTTTTATTTTGTGCTCCATACCTTTGTTATTCACAGTAAGGAATTATGCACTGAAGCAGACAAGTAAAGCAATCTGTATTTGTTTTATAATAAATTGCATCATATTATGCCCAGAGGCTAGAGTAGAAAGAGTTTGTTCAATAATAAGGTCGGTTCATTAAACATTAGAGTATTGTGTTTTCTTCCAGAGTTACATGCTGATTTCATACAGAGTAATAGTGTTTGCTTCTGTAAGTACATACTCTTACAGGCACGGATCTAGCATCTTATATACCACCATCAATCATAAAAATGGGGGGAAAACACTTCTTCTCTAAAAAAACCATAATTTTTGTAATTGTAAGTACCTGTGGATTACTAAATTACTTATTCTGAACTTCAGAGGAGGGAGGGAGAGGGGAAAATATTAGTGTTGTTTATATATTTTGTGTGATAGAGTGTCAGCACAATGTAGAGAACTTATATTGTCATTTTTACTTTCATATTGCATAGCTTAAAAGTGGAATGACAAAATGGTTCACTGATTTTGAAACCCAGCTTCAGTTGGACTTTTCTATACCGTTCTGTTATTTACATTTTTTTTTAAATTTTCTTTGAAACATATCATGGTCACTGCACATACATGGATAATTAGCAGCATTTCAGCTCCCTAGAATGAATCTGAGCCAACAAAGTTATTTTCCCCTGTATCAAAGAATTGCCAAGCTTGATATATGGGATGGACATAGAAGCTGTTGAAATTCAGTGTTCTATTCGCAGCTCACTGCTGAATACCTCTAAAAATCAAATGTTCTTCTCAACTCTTATTGAACAGCATATCACACAAGTTTCAGCTTCTTCTGCTGGTCTGACACATACTAGACTGACAACATTTTTCTGTGAATAACTGTTTTCATTATGCTCTTTGAAAAGTGCTTTGGAAAAAAAAAAAAAAACCCATACAGTATATTTTAATTGTTAAATTTGCTGAATAGCAGTTGCCAGATACGCCACAACAGCCTTTTAGAATGACTGTACTAAATGAATGAGGCTCATAAAAGACAGCTATGCTAATTAGACTGTTTAGGAAAGGGAAAATACTAACACATATTTACTTGGTGATGACTAAAGACATTCAAAATTGCAAAGCAAGGGAGCTGTTATCTCCTAATTTTGTTAGAATTCAAGAACTTTTTAAAAAGTCTGTGAAATTATGTTTCAGAAATGCTAGTCCATATGCTTGTTTAAAACCAAAATATATAACTCATGTCAGGCAGCCTGCAGCATTTTCTATCTCTTTCCTCTGCAAAAACAAACCACAAGTCCTCATCTCATGAATTGAGCTCAGATTCTGAAGTATTCTGGGCTAAGGGCAGCAGATAAAAAACAAACGTTCATGTACAGTTAGCCTTACTATTCTGAATGTCATATAACCATTACTTATTCAAAGTTTTACAGACTGTGACTAAATATGGACAGAGACAGCCAGAGCCTGCATGAGTCTGCTTTGCTGGAAGAAGATCTAGAATATAACAAAATTCAAGCATAAATCATTTACACCAGCACAGAGAGAAATTAGATGGGTTGCATTCATGTCTGATAGGAAGAGTTTATAAGATCAGTTTACAAGTTTGCATTGCCCTGTGGCCTACTTCAGCTTAAAAAGAATATTCTAAGGATATTCTATGGTTCTAGCATGAAGTATGTGAGGAGGCAATCTTCTTTCTTATCTACGAAAACCTTTTCATCCAGATCACAAGAGAGAATAAATAACAACACAATAGGGAAAATGATGCAGTCCAATCAATTAATTGCAAAAAGAATAATGTTCAGAAAAGGTTGGGAATTGCCCTGTCTTGGAGAAGTAAAGTGGCCTTGACTGTGGGAATGTAAAAGCATTTCCTCTGCAACCAGCTAGAGGTGTCATAAAGTAAATGGCAGATGACATAAATGAATCCATGTTTCACTTGGTGATAAAAGAAACAGTGTTGGATTTTTTCTTTTTTAATTACCATGAAGGAAATATGCAAAGAGTAGATGAAGGTGGTGAGGGGAGGAAGGTGGAACTGAGATGTCTCAAAGATAAAGGCATATTTGTCACTGCATTTGTGGGAGGATTGTGCCTTTTTGGAGTGGCACTGGGAAGAAATGGAGATGCTCTGCAACTCCTGAAATAGCACTAGAAATGCATGTGGGGAAATGACTCAAATTTGATGAATATAATAATTTTTAAAAGGGCAGCGGCAATAGAGTGAGAGCATTAAGCAGAATCTATGTTTGAATTAACATTTTCAGGGGCTAACCAATGAAATAGACCTCCAAGATTTTTTTCATTTCTGTAATTTATGACATAGTTGCCAAAAATCAACCTAAAGAGAAGGAACATGAGCAACGGAAGGTTTGAATGTAACTGTTCCCAACCTGATGTAATCTATATTAAATTATAAATTTGTAAAATTAGCTAAAAAACTATCCAGAAATCTTAAGAGGATAATTTTTTTGCCTGTGAATTTCAGCTGCAGACAAAATCAGAATTCACTTTTAGCAAGGTATTTTGACAGAGATACCATTGAGAAATGTTATTCACATGATGAAGAAGAAGAATTTTCTTTTTCTTTTAATTACACTTTGGGAGAAAAAAAAAAAGGACTGTTAGGGAGCAGCAGTGGAGAAAAGAAGGCACCAGCCTGTTAGATGCTTCATTAAATGCAAGAAATTTTCAGGTAGTCCTAAGCTGAAAAATAACAATAACACAAAATTACTGGCAAATACTTGTTCCTCTCAGCACTAAACTGCAAACAAGGTAATACCAGAATGTTTGGGTCATGTGCTTTTGATTTCCATTGTAAATGAATTTACAAAATGTGATTAAACTTTATCTGCAACTTTTAGTTAGAGGGCAAATTAAACCCAAGTTATGTACAAAGATCTCAAATGAGGCTGAACAGAATCTCCCAGTGAGAGTGACAGCATAATTAAAAAAATAAGTATTCAGATGAGAAAAAAAGATCAAGGTCCATAACACTAGAGGATAGGCAATAGGCAAGGAAAATTTGTAAATACTAGGAAAAGAAAGTTGAAAACCTTAAGATTAACATAATTCATATGTATGTAAGTATATATTAAATAAAACAAGTTTTCCCAAATGCAGACTAAGGTATTATGATAAGTAGGAGTAGAATCACTGAATCTAGGTATCATCTATTTCAGAAAAGACACTTAAGATCAAGAAGTCCAGGCATAAACCTAACATCATATTATCATCATATTAATATATTCATTTAGAGAATATTTTACTGCCTATTGAGTCCTCTAATACCACTTTACATTTAAAATTTAGCATTATTAATTTGTGTTGGTAACCCTAGCAGTATTCATTAAATGAATAATTTGTGCATCTGTGAGTTTCTATATCATGCTGCTTATTTACACTTGTGACTTGTCTTATTCAAGTGCAAATAATGAACAGAATCCAACCAGAATGTTAGATTCTATATCATAAAGTAATTGAAGAGGAAATTTTGGTGAACTTTCCTACCTGAGAAGTTCTAACAAGATATTGAAACCAAGAAGAGAGTTTTTCAACGTGTACAGGTTGAGTTCTTTGCAAATGAATCAAGCACAAAGTATTACTCCTGTACATTTACAGTTTTTTTGGGGAAAATACTTTTATTCTAATCAGAAACAAGTAGAACTGCAATAAACATATTATTGTGCATCTAACTAGATGATAGCCCAGAGTATCTCAAAAGTTTTACGCTGTAGCTGTTAAAGAAATTCTTGAACTGTACCCGCAGGTACACTTGAAAATAAATACATGTACAGAGTGTCTAAGAAAGCCCATAAGATGTTTTTTTTTAAGTAAAGGATTCAATATGTTAAAGTAGGACATCAGTGTTAAGAAATTAATATAAGTGTAAAAAATAGTATTACTGGATTATGCTGTTAACATTTGCTGCCTTTAACCCTGTTTTGATAGTTGCTAAATTCAAACTTACACAAAAAATTTATTACAAAAATATACAAAATACAGACAGCGATATGTTTAAATGAAAGAATATGAATTTTATTTTATAAATAAGGAATTTAGATTTCTACTAAATATGTGGCCAACCCTTTTTGCCTGTTTCATGGAATGAGTCTTCTTGACCTGTTAAGCCATTAATTTATATTCCAGACATTCAAGATTTTATATCAGAATAATGACCCTGTTCTGTCTCCCTTCAAATCCTATACTGAAGCATAAATTTATTGTGACTGAATATGCTTTTTTCTGAATAACATGTGCTAGCCCTGCAAAACCTAAAATAAAATTAAAGGAAGCCACAGTGGTTGCCTTATGATGATGACTAACCACTAGAAAAATAGAAAGAGACAGCTTTATTTTTTTGCTTTTTTTTTTTTAAGTACTACCAATAGTATTTTCCTCTCAGCATTTCCAGAATGGAAGAAGCCACAACATTTTTAAAATATCTCTGGTTTGATTTTCTTTAACAATAAACAAAGACTGGAATAACAAAAATCTGCTGCTGCTATTGTCAAGAAATATTTTTTCTGTGCTTCTTCATAGGCCTAACATTTTTAAGGAGACTTTTTTGCATGTTATGGCATATTGTTGTGTATTTTTGTGATATCTTTCTCAATAAGAATTTATTCTCATTTAGTGAGTGCACCTTTACAGTGATCAAAACCTACTTAATGATGATGGCATCAAAAATGAACATTCCAGCAAATGCACTTATCACTTATGTCAAGTCAATTCAAGTGTTTTTTCATCCCTTATCTCAGGCTGTCATGACTTAAACTGCCCTTGCCCATAGCAGAAATAAGGCTGTCAAACTAAATTTTCAAATTTATCAGTTTAAAGTGTGCTTTTAGGGCAGTCAAAGTTATCTGTGTTGAATTAATTACACAAATGCAGAGATCTCTGCTTTATCTATGTGCTTGGCTGTAAAACCATCAGCTGTGTTTCAACTCACTCTTAAGTCTGACGAGGAAAAAAAAAAAGATTAACAAATATTTCAAAAAAGTTTAAAATGCAGTGTGGTGAGTTGACCTTGGCTAGATCCTAGGTGCTCACCAAGCTGCTCTGTCACTCTCCTCCCCAGCAGGATGGAGGAGGGGAGAGAAAATAAAATGGAAAAAAACTCATGGGTCAAGATAAAGGTAGTTTAATAAAGCAAAACCAAAGGCCACTTGAAGAAGCAAATGAAAACGAGATTTATTCTCTAATTCCCATCAGCAGGTGATGTCTGGTCACTTCCCAGAAAGCAGAATTTCAGTATGCATAGCAGGTACCTGTCAGATGTGGGATCTCAGCACCTCAGGACTGAGGTGTCACCGAGACCACCCTTGGGGGGCTCGGGAGTCCTGGAATGTTCCAGAAGTGTCTGGTGGCTGGACTTTGATCCTACACAGGAGACGACACCTGTATGAGGACAGGAGGGTTTCACCGGGGTGAATGGTGAAGGGATTGGTTAATTAGAGGGTGAGACACAGGGTTTAGGATTTCTGTACAGGGGGGTTTAGAGAAGTAAGATGGAGGAATTGGGCGTGTCCTGTCCTCTTCTTCTTCTTCCTCTTCTCCTCCATCTTCTGTGGTGATGGTGGCACTTTGGGATTGGTCATTACTGAAAGTGCACCGGCAATAAGAATAAAATGGATTGGGGAAAAATGATAAATATTGTACACGTAACCATGGGTATAAAGATAGGTGACTGTCCGGAGGGCAGGGAAAGTGTGCTCATGGCTGGCTGCTGAGCAGAGCTCTGTCGGGCTGAAAGAAAATCTTTTAGATAAACAATTAATAAACATAAAAACCGAAAGAAGAACTGAAGCCTCTTCTCGTCCTTTGATACGCGGGCTGCCCCAAGGCCACTCCGGGCCTTTCCAGGCCCTTCAAACAGCCGAAAACCGGACAGTCAGACAGACAGCATCATCAGGAATGCCCCCATTCCTCCTCCTTTCTCTGAGCTTCTACTGCTGAGCAGCCGTCACATGAGACAGAAACCCCTTTGCTCACTTTGGGTCAGATGTCCTGGCTGTGTCCCTTCCCAAGATTTTTCCACCCCAGACTGCTAGTGAGGGGCAATTTCAGAGAGCTGCGCCAGTGCCACTCAGAAGTAGACAAAATGTGTTAACAAAACCATTATAGCTGCCTGCATAAAGAATAGTGGTATGGGAACAGCTGTGGAAAATTAATTCCATCTCAGCTAGACCCAATACATGCAGTTTTACCATGAGAAGGCATTCTTTGATAGGAAAAGAAGAAGAAATATCACTTCAGATTCACTGGACTTGAATAACAAAAAAAACCCAAATACTGAAATATTTTCCATTTATTTTTATGTAATTAAGGTTCATTTGAGAACAAGGGTTTTTTTTAATTCCAGTTCTACTATCAGAGATCCCTGGAGGTTAGAGATGGTTAACTCCCACCTTGTATTTCAGTCCATCAAAAATTCAATCATTTACCCTCCATGGGAATAAGTTCTCTTGAAAACAATCTCTCTTCAGCCAGCTGTTGAAAGGTAGCCTTTAAAATGAACATTATGGAATTTCACACTTCAGCAGTTAAATGTAGTGAGACTGGTGATAACATGACAAAGGATTTGGTATTTTCCTTGTAGATATATCAACTTTTTATTAATTAGACTTCTTGTTCATTAGTGTTGATCACCACCAGCATCCCCAGTAGCATCCATAGGTATCAAATAGAATGTTTAAAAATATTCACAATACATTATTTTAGTAGATTGAATACACAACCATCACAAGTAACAAAGCTGTTTATGCTCTGCTTTGGGATTTGATTAATGGAATCAGAAATTATCAATAAAATAGCATTATGAGAAAAAAGAGAAAGGATTAAATTCATATCCATTTTCTATTTTCAGTCCTGTTCTTGTCTTGGGATTGCATACATTTGTCCCCATTTCTGCTCTTATTATAGCATAGCCTTTCAATTCTCATGAGACCACATAAACCCTTCACCATTTTTCCTTTTATTTTAAAGAGGGATCATTTATTAATGAAATGAAGCAAAACACTGTGGAAATAAATTATGTATTACGATTGCAGGCAAAAAAGATTTTAACACTTAGAGAAAACCAGGAAAGATCAATTGGTTTTAAACCCGTAAAACTCTTGGTTGTCGTGATCCATTAGGCATGAAGGAAATTTAGCAGGGGTGAAACAGTGGTGTGGTGGCACCTTTGCCAACAAGCAGATGCTTACCCAGCCTTTCTCACGCCCCATCCTCAGCAGGACAGAGGAAAAAAATAGGATGAAAAGCCTGGAACACCTGCTACCCAAACTTTGCCATCTACACCCAGTGCAGATGTGAATAATGTTCATTTGTTTGTTCTTTGCTATGATGTGTCCAGATACTGTTCTCAGAACTCCTGGGGTTTGCACCATTCCCAGTGGGTACCCATGGATTCGTGTTTGTGCACCATGAGTTAGAATGAGCAAAAGGAATCAGATGCTTTGCCCTAGTTAGGGCAATGTCAAACATAATTATTCATTTTTTTGTTGGTTAGTTTTGTGGGGTTTTTTTCTTTTTTCTTTTTTTTTTTTTTTTTTATGGTTTTGTTTTTGTTTTTGTCTAGTTTTATGGTATTAGTAACATTGAATATGACTTTGGAAAACATAAACTCATTAGGCTAAAAATGACCCCACTATCTCATCATCAGCGAGGGAGGCAGACAGTGCTTACACATTTGCAGTCTCAGAAGAACACGGATAGAATTTTGGATGACTGCGTGTTTTCAATAATGAAGCTCCTTCTCTGTGTGCTATTGAATGTACACTTACACCTGCAGCTGAGGGCTAACCCTGAGCCGCTCAAAACCTGCCTTTGGATTAATTTGGTGTACAAATGCAGCTGGACTGAGTGGGCAGTTTAATTGGTTTGTTTTCTCGGACTGAGAAACGTTTGCTGCTCTGTTTTGCCAAAATGGATGAATATTACAGTGACTAAAGGACCATCCTTAATAAGGCAGATGCCAGAACCAGATGTCATTAGTCACCTGTTAATGCCATGAATTTGTACTGTCCCAAATATAGAAGCTTAATGGAAAATGGAGTAGCACACTTAATTTGGGGCTATATTCAGAAGCAGGCAAAAATAACAATTACCTGTTTCCTTTTATAACATTTAGCCCATTATAAGGGTAATTTGTAAAATAGGCATAAAAATTATTGAATAATGGAAACTTTTAGCATTCTAATCTAAGACAAACTAGCTTTTGTTTGGTTTTTTGATATCTTTTCAATGCAATGGTAATTTTGAACTTTTATATGTGTTTCTACATGTAGAAAAGATTTTTGTATTAAAAGCTCTTAATATTGAATGGCAGTGACCGACATAAAATGGGAAGTGCTCTGCTCTTGAACTCATCAGCATTTCCTAAAGCTTTTGAGAGGTTCATAATCATGCAGAACCTCAGATTTTTGGTATCTGATTATTTTTCTAAGTGTTCTTTTGATATTAGGATTTATACCTTCATGAAAGCAAAGTAAAAGATTATTTGACACTTGAATTATGTATAGACATTCTTATAGCAATTGACAATAGAAATCAATAATTCAAAAGTAGAAGTGTCTTATTTACATTTTATATACTTGTAACGACATTTTTCTTTTTCTTTTAAACTTAATATTGATAGCAAAAAATGTATTTTTATTCCCAAAATATAAACAAAATGACTCTTTTTTCTCTAGATATTGGGAAAAATTAATAGACTTTCTTTTCAAATTCTCTTGCAAATGACAAGTCTGACCATGTCTGAACCAGAGGAGATAAGGCATCTTCAGTTCCTTCAGTACTTCTGCCTCAATAATGTTTTCTCATCAGTTCTTCTGCATGGGTAATGGTTTCCAATCATCTATTGACTTTTAGTCTTCTTTTCCAAACTCTGCCAGTGGATTGAATTCTCAGAATATGGTGCCCAAAACTCAGTGAAGACCATCTGTGCAGGATATACCAGTACCTAACAGAACAGTAGCATTTCACACATTACAAACCCACTTTTACTCCCTAGCTTGGTATTTATCTTTCTTATAATTTTATGACAATGTTGTTCTATGTCCTTCTTTTTGTCGATTTTAATCACACCTATTTGCAAGATTGCACCTGGCCAGCTATTTCTCACCTTGGTTTTATGTAGCTGAATTTTAGCACCTAAATATAGAAGTTTTCATTTTACCTTCTTGGACTGTGGCCTACTTTTCAACCATGTCTCCAAATTTTCTAGATAATTTTACATTTTAATTTCAATATCCAACACAAAGGAAGACCATCACAGGTGAGATCGTCCAAAAATTAAAAAGAATACTTCCTTTGCCTTTAACTTAGTTACTAATTAAAACCTCAAAGAGTACCAAACCTAGAAAAAAACCTCTGGATCCTACTAAGTACATCTTTTTCTTTGACAATTGACAACAACAGCCTATCAACAAATTTTCTGGTTTTCTTCTCCCATTTGAAATGATTTGATTTCCTTATTTCGCTTTCTGAGACGTCTCCTACTTCACATGTAACAAAGTTTTATAAGGATGGATACTCTTTAGTTTAGATTAAAAATCATAACAAAAATATATTGATCATATATATTTCTGAAAATAAACTAAACTGGGTATTACTTCTTTCTTGATGTCTAACTGCTTCATAATTATTTCATTGCATGATAACAGCTGCCTGCGTTCCTTATTATTCTCTCTAGTATGGGCATGAAGCTTATTTTGTTCAAGTCTTCTAGAACAGTTTCCTGTCTTCCATAATTTTTAAAAGAAAATTTATGTATTTTTTAGGAACTCCATTGTGAATTTGACCAGTCAAAACTGCCTAAGCTGCTTTTTTTCTATTTTACCTCTATGTCCTTGGTACTGCTAGTGAGCTAATCAAAACTGACTTATTTTTTGAAGAATGAATTTAAAAGACATTAAACATGCTGTCTCCTCAGCCCTAGATTTTGATTCCTGCTTTTCATCAAATCAACATGTCTGCCTTTTCCAGAAATATTTGCAAAGAAACCATTTCTATACTACCAAGTCATGGGAGTTTTAAAATAAATTTTCATGATCATTTATTAAATTTCTCAACAAAGTTCATTTTATAATATTCATCCCTACAGCTCAAATTTTCATTACTTTTCCATTATGCAGAACTTCTCAATACAGCCCAGCTGATGTCTCATGACCAATTTAACTTTATGCTGGTTGAAATATGTTACAATTATGCCCTCGATTTTGTTTAAAGAACTCCAAACCGCCCTAAATTTCTTTTCCCCTTGTGTATTCCACAGAAAGGTCTTCACTGATTCTCTTATTTCATGATTTTTACTCTTGTGAAGCCTTTTTTTTTTCTTTTCCCTCTTTCTGACTCTATACAATCCTTGCCGTGTCACTTGAGTTCTGCTTTCCCATTCTCAGCAGCAGCATAACGCCAGAAAGGGAACATTTCTGGGACTGGGTCCACACTTTACCTGAAATGAACTGTCCTCAGTGAGCAGCTCTTTCTGGGCCAGGGTCCCAGGGCTCTTTTTACAGCCCAAAGTGATCCTTCTGGCATCTGTATCTGGGTGTTAGTCATAGAAGCATTCTCTATGCAGCTCACTTTAAGAACATGAATTTAAGTTGGTTTCTCAAGATTACCTACATCTCTAGGTTTTTCTCCATATTCTATACAGATCAAATTTTGTTTTGCACTCTTACAAGGAACTTTTTCTAGCAAAATAAAAATACTTTCTTCAAAGTGTGACCTTGTCCTTTTTCCTGGAATTTGGACTGCTATGAATATAAACATTTTTTGTAGTCTTGGAAATGTAGGGGGTTTGTATTTGAAACTATCTCACAAGCAGAAATTATATTATCAACACCCTTTCAGTTTTTAAAAAGGAAACAGGATAATAGAAAAAGTGCTGCATGTTGTTGAAAGTTGAGTTTCTGCTACGATTACGTGAGAGTTTTCTCCACAGTCTTACAATTCCCAGTTGTATTGTAAAAGTATTCACTAGAGACAAAATGTAAATGGTAAAGAACATTTCTCTATCTAAGAAAAATAAGTCCTTATACACATCCTTTCACTCTAACGGAAGATACTTTTCTGCTGCTTTTCCACTTCCTTCTCCAAAAATAACGAAAAAGCCTAAATAGTAATAGTTTCTTTTTTTTTTTTTTTTTTTTCACAGCTCAATCACACAAAGCACCTTTTCAGAAACAAGTTGAATTTGTATCTAAGTGGGTGAAAATCTCATCCTAGTCAAGACACTGGAAATGTCTATCAACTATGTCTAAATTTAGGAGATGTGCACAAGGTAGACAAAGACAGCAAAGTTCACCCTTGAGGATATTTAGAAGAAAATCTGTCATCTGTAAAACTGAAATGATAACAACCATTAACTACTAGGGATGTGTTTCTTGTCAACTTTCCTGAAAAAGGAAGTGCATTTACCAAAAAGATAAAATGTGACTGTCAGGCTGAAAAAACAAAGAACCCAGAAAACTCATGAACAGCATGATAAAACCAACCAACCAACCAAACCAACCAACCAACAAAAGCCTCACGGAGAAAAGAAAAAGAAACCTACCACACACACACAGACACACAAAGATGTTTTTATCTATACTGTGAAGTCCCATTTAATGCTAATATGGGCTTTGTTTTTTCTCCTATTCTAGTATAGTATTCAGAGACAACAGAAAACATTGAAAGAAATAATGGCTACCTCTATTCAAAGCAATTACCTTAAAACATATAATTAAGTACACGATATGTGTGTGTATTGTATATATTTATATGATTTATATTATAGAAATAATGCCCAGTGCAGGATTCCTTATTCATTCCTTTATTTAAATTTTGTAAGGCAGAAGTTCAAACCCTCTCCATAAGATATTGAGCACACAAAAAAGGAACTTTATCCCTCTCCCAAAGTGCTTGGAGTCCACAAGTATTAACAGGCAGGTCTCCAAACATCTTAAGGTATAAGACAAGTCGGAGGTATTTACAGATATTTTGATAAGCAGAAGTCACAGAGCATCAGCAGGATTGTTTAAAACATGGATTGATTGACAAAGAAAGCTCCAGGGACTCTGAGGATTCTAAAGAATAACAACACAGTGACAGTTCTTTTGAACAAAAACACTAGAAATGGGAATGGAAATTAGCTTTGCTCATAACAGAGACTCCTCTGGGGAGGCAGGGGAGGGAAGTCCTGTGTTAGTGCCTGCATTAAATCTCCTTTCACATTTAATTTCCTTTCTCTGGAAAGTAACTGAAGGAAAACATACTTCAAAGGCCCTTTTTTGGCTAGAAAAGAGTAAAGTGAACATCTCAAGAAACTTTGAATGAGGCTGATATGAAAGCCACAGGCACATGAGTGTGGCAAGTCTTTATTTCTTCAAAAGGTTTTCACAACTTGTGGTGGTGACTGGAATGCCCAGGTGTATGAACTGTCAAGCAAGTTTTGAAAAAATTGCATGAGAATATACTGCCAAACTAAAACCAAGAAGCTATTATGATCAGTGACTGCTCCTTTATCTTTTTTAGCTGATGGGAATCAAAACAGAAGATAGTTCATCAAATGAGCACCTACCTGAGCACGTAGGTGGGTGTGTGTGCAATTTAATAACACATGAGACTTTAAAGTAAAAATATAATGTAAGAGAAAAAAAAATGTTGCTCATTATAAAAATTACTGTGGTAAGATAGGGATATTTAGTATCTGAGTGTTGAAAAAATGAAATTTGAAATACACATAAACTTGAAAGAAGCCTTGTAAGTATATGCTCATGCCTAGGTTGCTACATAAACATTTTTTTGTCATAGAAAAATCCAACAAAATTCCCAATAACAACTAACACACAGGTGCACAAATACAAACAAATTCTGCATTTGAACATCAGTTCCAGAAAGGAATCTTGGTGCATGTTATTAAACGTTCTGTGTTCCTTTACATCTGTACTACATATAGAATGACAAATAAAGACTTGCTTTAATGAGGTTTATAAATATTTTGTATAGCTGGATTCCACTATGCACAAGGTATCAGCCATTTCTGCATATGAGAACTGAACAAGAACAGTTCAGTTTTTCATGCCTGTAAAAAGAACCATCCACTGAGCCAAATTTCCTCAGCCCCCAGGAGAAAAATCAGCAGGGGTAAGGAATGTGTTGGCTGAAAATGCTTTTAACAGTTAGTCTGGCAATTGGCTGTGTTGTTAATGTTTGGCTGGACCAAGCTGGCCTAACCTTTTGCCAGCACAGCTCAGCACGAGAGCTACATCAGCAGTGCAGAATGCAAATACGTTTCACAGGAGAAAAACAAATGCACATTACAGAGGAAACTTCAACATCTGGGCATATGTACTTCAAAAATATTATGCATTCAACTCTGGACCAAAAATTTTGTGTCAGAAAACACAGTACATCAGTATGTTTATATGAACATTCAGAGATGCTTAAAGTATCAGAAAATCTTTAGGACTGATCAATATTTTGATGACACTGACCCAGATAGACTACTGTGGATATACATTTTCTAAAGAACACCTATTGGCTCATAAACTAAATAAATTTGAGTGTCTTTTGCATGCATTGACAGCCAGCTTGCAAAGAATCCAAAATAGAATTTATGTTCATATACTTTGCTGATGCCAAGGAATTTCTAAGTCCCAGTGTTCTGTTGGACTTCTCAGCCAAAACACCAAACAGTTGTGGAACTTATAGACAACTTTAGGTTAGTACTCAATTCCAATATTTATGCTGTACTGTGCTTTATTAAATTGTATACTTTATTAATGTACATTTCATTCAGTTCCAAGTGAAGAGTTCAGGAAGAAAATCAGTGTTTGGAAAGTTCTACATTTTCTTTTTGGGTTATTTGTTTGGTTTTTGTTTCAATTTCTCAATCACATCCTGCAAATATCTTGATGTATGCTGCAAATTAGAGTTCTTCAAAGCAACACTATTATCAGTGAGATAATACTTAAATGGCTATCATCATCCTTTCCAGCTGGATTTGACAACTAGTGTCATGGTTTGACCAGGAAGGAGTGGGAATTCTGGGAAGCTGTGGTCAAACCAATGAAGGTTTTGGGTTTGAGACTGGCACCCGGTGTAGCCAGTGGGGTTTGGACACACCTCCGAGAATACACAGGGGTTAAAAGCAGGGCACTGCCCTGGCACTTCCTCTTTGGGACATCGTCGGGCGAAGAGGTCAGATCTCTTCCCCGCCCAGCCCGCTGCTGCTGGGCGGGGGAGGGGCGGCCATGCGGTAGGCCCGGGGCCTGGACAGAGATGGGGTTGAGGGGGCTTTCAAGGATGGAAGGGTGGCGGAGCCCCAAGAGACATCGAGACATCGGGCGGCCAGCCCCCCCCCCCCCCCCCCCCCCCCCCCCCTCCGGGAGGGAGAGCGGCCGGCCGCAGCAGCAGCACATGTGGGAGTATCATCTCGTCCCAGGACAGACAGAGACTGAAAACTTTTAACCCTTTCTTGCATGATTGGGGCCTTGCAAAAATGCTAATCCTCCTCGAAGCTGAATAAGAAGGGAGATAAGAGATGAGATGAGACAAGGACCTGGCCCGAAGAATGTGGAGATGATTGGATGGGGAGAGATGATTTGGAGTGGCCTTTTGGCTGGACTTTTTCTTGTAGCCATGGACTCAGTTGTTCCTGTGACACAGACTGCATTTAGGGGGAGGCAGTGCCTCAAAACCAGGAGGGTTCATTCGTGAGGACCCCCCGGCCCCAGGGGGTTGGAAAAATATGGGGGGGACAGATGTCCCAAAAGCAGAGACTGTGCCTTTTTGGAGTGAGACAAAGCATCCTTGAAAGACAACCCTAAAAGCAGCTCTGGCCATGTCTCAGTGGTGAGAGCACTGGGCATGGAAGGAAGATGTCACAAGCGGCAAAAGGACTTTTTCCGGGCGGTGCCGAAGTGACAGGGAAGCATCCGAGGTTTCAGTGTGTTTCCAGGAGAAGCCTATGGAACGAGAAGGACTCCTTTCCTCTTCATGAACTGCAGTTTGAGTATACTAAAGTGTCGTGCTGGGCTGGGCAGTTGGTGTTTTTTGAGAGAATGTATTGGATTGGGAAAGTCAGGGAGTGGGGAGGAGGAAAAGTGGTTTTTGTAAGGTTTTCAATTTTTTTTTCTTTTCCTTATAGTCTTTCCCTATTTTTCCTGTAGTTTTAGGTAATAAAGTGTTCTTTATGTTTAAGTTGGAGCCTGTTTTGCTTATTCCTGGTCACATCTCACAGCAGACACCAGGGTGAGGCATTTTCATGGGGGGCACTGGCTCTGTGCCAGGCTCAAACCATGACAACCAGTAAATCTCAAAAAAGACAAGCTCAACTGCAAGCATGACTGTGACTGTTGCATGTAGTATTAGTTCTGCTGGTCTAAAAACCATAATGTAAAGCTAAATTCATTCACTTGAATATTGAATAAAATTCTAATTGCTTTCACATTTTGTTTTTACTGTGCCACAGGTTTTTTATGCTATTAGAGCTATCTGTATAATGGGGAAAATTATATGCTATCTGTTGCCAAAATATCCTTTATTAATCCATGTTGCTTGATTATTTATGTGGAAGGAAATTTAGCAAGTCAAAATACTAATTTTTCATTTTGAATTCTATCTTTAAACAGGCTAAATAAAACAGAGCTCAGATCCGAAGCTAAGCAATTTGTTTAAATCAATGGCATTTCAGTATTTTTTCCAATTACCTACAAAAAAAAATACATTATTTACACAGTTTTATTAGAATTATCATGTGCAAACTAGAATTTTAAAATGTTTTCAATATGTTGACAGAATAAAGCTAGAATATTAACCAGAAAGGGAACAAAAATTTGTCTATGTATGTAAAAAGAAAATAAACTGCCCAAAATTATCAGAAAAACAATGTCTTTTACAATGTATTTTAATTCATCATTAATACATTCAAAAGTTATCAACTTCATGAGTTACAATAATTCAATTCCTCATCATGTTAAATCAGATGAAGGAAGAATATTAAAAAAACCCACAATGAAACTTTTCCCATCTCTTTAGGTCTCCGGAGGATAAAGGCCATACTATTCACCTCACACATTAGTACACAAGGTGATCATTTTGTGTGGGGTTTTAGTTTGTCTATTTGTTTGACTGTTTTCTTGCAGATTAAATATATAACAACAATTAGAGTGCGTGACTGCAAAAAGAGGAGATAACTCAGCAAATTTCATTACGACAAATATTACCACAACATTGTCCTAAAAGCACCTGTAGAATCTTGAACTTCACTCAATAGACTCTGAACGCCAGTGGCCTGAAAGAAATTAGTAAAGCAAAATTTTGTGCAGTCAATTTACTTCCCATGGGCAAAAGTTCAAGTGCAAAAGTTGAAGTGCATTTCCTGCTTGATGTCTCCTTGTTGTGTAAAGGGGAACATAAGGAAAAAATCCAACCTTCTTTAAAAGAAGTAAGAAAGTAATTTTAACAAAAGTTTGATCTATATTTTATCTAAATCTTTATCACAAGTTAGAACTTGATAAATCCTTATCAACATGTCATGGTTAAAGCTCTATCTTAATGGCAACTTGTAGTATATAAATTTTATAATTTTATAATTATACGTTATTTTTGGTTTATAATTTTATGTTATTTTAAAAATCTGTAGACCTATGGACTATGAGAAGAGCATAATTTCATATTGTAATTCCATTCACATGTCACTCAAAGCAATATCTTGTGTCAGGATATAATAACTTCTGTGATTTGAGGACTGTATTCTTACAGCATTTTATTCAGAGATCATATCTAAAGGTTCAAATAACCTAAAAATGTGTATTTGATTTCTCATGCTGAATGTTATCATCTCAGTCATGATTATTACATACAAAGAAAAAAGTCCCTCTTTATTTATTGACTATCAGGTAGGTATGGAAGCATGACATAATTGTCTTATTATACTCTATTAAATACTTAACTGTGCTATCCTCATTTTATTGCAGTAACATTGGACATTTTAGAAAATAATGTCACAAGGTTTACAATTATTATAAATATTTCCTTATATTTCAGAGTTTGCTGTCATAAGTAAGAGGCTTGATTTTCAGTTTCGCAGGGGAGAGGGGATTATTCTTTTTTGTAAATCCTTCAAGATAAGGGGTCACATGGTCATTTATATAGCTAATTGTATAAAAAGAGTTTTCTTCTCTATCTTTAACACATGCATGAATGAAAGACAGTACTAAAATGGCTAATTTATACTAATGGTCAGTCAAAAATGGCCTACAGAAAAAGGAGAAAAAACCAGAAAAGGAATAAAGAAAATAAAGACAAAGCAGTAATAAAGTTTTACAAATCAAATAAGAAATCAGTGCATATGAATTGATGATTTAACTGAAATTTAACTGAAAACTCATTTTCTTTCATCAAATGTTCCAGGTGGAATATCATAAAACTTCCAAATGTAGGAATGCACCATGCCCTAGTCCCTGCAGCTGTGATCCATCCTCACACCGCAAGCTGTCCATGATCCCTTTCCCATGGCATTTTATACAATGCAGCTTTATTTATTTGAGCAAACACCTGCAGCTGTGCCTTGAGAGGATGCCTCAAGCAGCGGTGGGGCTGGGCACAGCTGCTCAGGCAAACAAATGGCTGAGCATTTGTCCAGGTGTAAGGACAGAAATCTGGCATGCTTTTGGGCAGTGCCAGCTGTCACCGTCCCAGACAAATCACAGACATATTTAGGGGGTTAGTGCAGGTCAGGGATCATTCATAAGAGGCTGAATGCAGTTATCTCATGGTTTAATCCCATAGTCACAGACAGACTCTGACAGTTGGCTTAAGGACTAGGGAAGAAGTTTTTTTCTATATTGTTTAGTATTTTACATGGAAAATACTTACCCTGTATGCAGCACCAGAGTTTCTGAAAAGCACAGTTGAGATTCCTTGGTCTGCTCAGCCTGGAGATGAGGGGAGACCTCATTGCAGTTATCATTTACGCATGAGGGGAAGAGGAGGGGCAGGCACTGATCTCTTCTCTCTGGTGGCCAGGGACAGGACCTGAGGGAATGGCCTGGAGCTGTGTCAGGGAAGATTTAGGTTGGACATTAGATAAAGATTCTTCACCCAGAGGGTGTCTGGGCACTGGAGCATGTCGGGTTTTCGGCTGTTTGAAGGGCCTGGAAAGGCCCGGAGTGGCCTTGGGGCAGCCCGCGTATCAGGGATGAGAAGGATGAGAAGAGGCTTCAGTTCTTCTTTCGGTTTTTATGTTTATTAATTGTTTATCTAAAAGATTTTCTTCTTGGCCCGACAGAGCTCTGCTCAGCAGCCAGCCATGAGCACACTGTGCTGTCCTCCTTACAGTCACCTATCTTTATACCCATGGTTACGTGTACAATATTTATCATTTTTCCCCAATCCTTTTTATTTTATTGTCCGGTGCACTTTCAGTAACGACCAATCCCAAAGTGCCACCATCACCAAGAAGATGGAGGAGAAGAAGAAGAAGAAGAAGGACAGGACACGCCCCAATTCCTCCATCTTACTTCTCTAAACCCCCCTGTACAGAAATCCTAAACCCTGTGTCTCACCCTCTAATTAACCAATCCCTTCACCATTCACCCCGGTGAAACCCTCCTATCCTCATACAGGTGTCGTCTCCTGTGTAGGGTCAAAGTCCAGCCACCAGACACTTCTGGAACATTCCAGGACTCCCGAGCCCCCCAAGGGTGGTCTCGGTGGCTCGGCACCTCAGGACTCAGATCCTGAGATCCCACAGGAGCAGGCTCCCCAGGGAAGTGGCCACAGCACCAAGCCAGGCTGAGCTCAAGGGGTGTTTGGACAACGCTCTCAGGCACAGGGTGTGACCCTTGGGGATGATCCTGTGCAGGACTCGATGATCCTTGGGATCCCTTCCAACACAACTGATTCTGGGATTCATCATTTACAATGGTGGAATCTTATCAAGTTCACCCTGAGTTTTCTCTGTGCTTAGGGGAAAACTGTCTCACAGAGTACCATGAATATGATGTGTAATTCATGCAGATTACATGTTTCCATAATAAAAAAGCTAACTGGGGCTGTGTGCCTGATTTCAACATCTCTTCTCCAAAAATAAAATCTTAATTTAGCTACAAGGAGAGCATTGAAAAGCAGCAAAAAATTAAAATGACACAGAGCTACCATCTCTTTTTTCAGTGAAAATCAGAAAAGGCTGAACCCCCAAGTACACAAAGTGGAGATTTTCAGCATTTCTGTATTAGCAATGCATTATTCTAAATAATGTACAAATTGACAACTATTCACTGAAGGTATCTATACATAATTTAAAACTGTAAATAACTTCAAGCTTTTGGCAATTTGATAAACCACAGGTCATGGCAAAAAGACACAATTAGCTATGTGCTTAGGTATAGTATATAAAAGCAGAGTTCTAACCTACCCTACCCATATTTTTAAGAGTTTTATAATAAATGGGATGCTTCATGTTCTTTAGAGCTGTTTAACTAAAGACTCTGAAATATATTGTTAATTTCTCCTGATTTACACAAGAAGACTTTGACAACTGCTTCCAACTTCTATAGAGCAAGTCTTTAAGGAGAGTCCTTATTCTAGGAAATAAGAGCACCTTTCACACTCAGTGTTAATCCAGGATGAAGGATTCTTAAAGCTGTAGAAAGGACCATGATATCATGGACATCCAGTGAAAATTAGTTTTAACTTACAGCAGCCCCTTTTACTTAGTTTTTAAATATATCAGTAAGCTTCCATGGAATTTTTCCTCATAGTATTTCCTGTTTTAATTTTGTCTTTACATATTTTTGAGTGTATATTTATATGTATATACTCTATAATACAAATGAAGGAAAAAAAAAAGACTGTTGCAGAAAAATATGAACATATTTTTTCACTGCAATGCTATATTTAAGATGTTGACATAAAACTTCATGTTACTCGTAAATGCTGTTACTACTTTATAGCAAGATGTGTAAAGAATGTGTGTCATGAAGAGATTTGACTCAAAGAATGTTAACTGCCTCTTGACTTTGCTGAAGTTTAGAGAAAAAAAGACAATAAAGCTCTGCTGAGACAACACATTATTCAAAGACATGCAATAGGTTCTAAAGACAAAAAAAAATCTTTTTAGTTTGGAAGATAACAAGGGAGGTAGTTTTATTTGTACTCCAGCTAATTTTGTTACAACATAAAAAATCTGATCTGAGAATTTTTATCCAAATAGGAGACTTCAATTATCACTGTGGAAAAGAGGTGACATTCAAAGTTGATATATGGAAAACCCACATCTGTCAGTTTATATTTGAATGTCAATAATACACGTTATTCCAGTGAGAGGAGATCTTGCCTGAGGAATAAAAATTCTAAGCCTGTCAGAAGACAATTTCTTTTATAGCAAATGGAGAACCACTTACCCATGTTTAAGATATTCTACTTGTGGTATTTCAGTTGTAACAGCTGGGTTTAGCAGAATGTGTTCTTACTATGTCTTTGCTCATGGAGTATAGAAGTGGTAAGGACAAATCATGCAAAAGGAAAGAGGAACAAAGAAATAAGGAATCTTTACTGTGGTAGTTCATATCACTTCATTTGTAACTGAAACTGATTTACAAATCTACACATAAGGAAGAGAAAGAACTCTCAAGAAATCTTTTTAGTGTATGGAACTTAACTACTGAATTAAGAATAAATGCTGAGTTAACACAGCTCTAAATGTTAAGCAATCCGCATGCAGGGTTTGTGATTTTGTATTTTTATCAAATAGACTAAATAATATCCCCTTCCTAGATCTTGATATTTCTGAAATAGTTTATAATCATGGCTAAGGTCAGTTTTCGAGTTAGTAATAACATTTCCCTGACATCTTTTGCGAAGAAAAATTAATTCTGACACTCAGTGATGTAGGTAGACCCAAGAAAGACCAAGGTCAGAGCTGAGTTATTCAAAGTTCCACTGCTCAGGCAGGATGACGAGAAACAAAAACCAACCTCTCATTCTTTTATTCTTTGCCTTTCTTCTATTTAACAATATAAGTATTTGTTCTTGCAAGTGTAGTCAGCAAGTGTGTTTTAAAAACGCAACAGCTCTCATCAGTATCATAGAATCATGCAATCATTAACTTTGGAAAAGACCTCTGAGATCATCAAATCCATCCTTTGGTTGAACAATATCACGTCAACTAAATCACAGCACTAAGTGCCACATCCAGTTGTTTCTTGAACTTTCCAGGAATGCTGAATCCACCGCGCCCCTGGGCAGCCCAATCCTGTGGAGAGCTTTAATGTGGAGAGCTTTATTAATAGTTGGTTAGCTGAGAAAGGCCATGCTGACATATTGCCACTGGTCAAGCTGAGAAATCAGCAGTCAGCAAGCTGAAAGGAGATGTCAGCAGCTTGCAATCAGTGGCCTTGCTGCAACATGGAGAAAGGGAGTAGAGATTAGTCCTGAATATCTCCTAAGAATATGTAGAAAGTATCAAAAGTAGGACCATAGGAATGTAAAAGTAGGTGTAACTGCTGATATGTAACTAACCAATCCTGAGCTCAACTTTTGCAATATGCATGAAGTTAATTACGAACTGTATTTAACCCGCTGTGCTGATCAATAAAATTGGGCCTGTGATGATCAATTGATGTCCTGGTCTCCTTCCGTCGACACAATCCAACACTTAACCAGACTTCAGTGAAAAAATTCTTCCTGATGTCGCTCCTGAAGCTTCCCTGGTGCAGCCCAACACTGCAGAAGAGACTGACCCCAACTGGCTGCAGCCTCCTTTCGGGTGCTTGTAGAGAGGGACAAGGCCAGCACTGAGCCTTCTTTTCTCCAGGTTAAACCAACCCAGTTCCTTCTCGTAGTGAGGGGCCCAAAACTGTAAAAAGGACTTGAGATGTGGCCTCACCAATGTGAGTACAGGTACAGTACAGGATCCTGAGCACAGGATTCCTTCTTGGTTGCATCAGGAAGGGCGTTGTAGGGGCGAAATGGCAGAAACTGAACAAAACTTTCACCTTACTCAAAGAAATAGACTCAGTTTGAATAAATTTCATACTTTTAGAATAATACATGCAGAGAAAACAACCATATGTTCCATGCTTTTGAAACTGGAGGGATTCTGAAGATGATTTTTATGTTGTTCCACTTATTATTACTACTATTTATAATCATTATTATTTACATCTTTCACTGCACTTTATAAGAATCAGGCATTTCATTTGTCATTTTCAGTTTCTATCTTTTCTACTTGGTCATAAGATGGAATATGGGGTTGCATTAAATACATATTTTAGAATTAATATTTTTAGAAAAGTAATATTTTTAGAAATATTCTACATATTTTAGAATTTAATATCTTTAGAAAAGATATTAAATATCTTTTCCCATTCAAAAATTCTGGATGACAAAGCTTACTATTACCAGCTTTTGTACTCTCTTCTCCCAGATATAGTAAATTTGTTCTATTAAGTTGCTCATGACTAAATACAGTCAAAAAGCTGTGAAACAAAACTCATGAAATGCATCTGTAAATGCCAGTTTTAGAACAACCTCATCCAAAATGACTCTTCTTTTTGGTTTGGTTGGGGTTTTTTTGTTTGTTTGTTTGTTTTTGGTGCTTTTTTTTTTTGGTTGGTTTTTGGGGGGGGTTGTTGGCTTTGATTTTGGTTCTTTTTTGATTTTGTTTTTTTGGGTTTTGTTTTGGTTTTGATGGGATTTTTTTGTTTGTTTACTTTTTGGGTTTCTTCCCCCCTCATTTTGCCCTCTTTTTTGGAAGGAAAGAAAATAATCTTCCATTAAAAAAATTTGTCTTACTCCCTTATTCTTAATTCCCCATGGAACTTTCATATATATATATATATGTATCAAAGATACCACAAAGTTTCTGGACTGAGCAGCAGTGATTGTATCTTCACAATCAGAAAAGCAATTTTTAAAATATACAAACATGACAAGCTAAATATGGAAGCAAAGTACCTTCAAGAGAGACTGGAGAAGCACCATGTGAACACAGTTTTCCAAGTATGGCAAAAGTCAACAGAATATTGGTATTTATTAAATTATTCTTGTAGAAAGTCCAATAGATGGATGGGTACAAGTGATGGGAGGTACTGCACCATTGGATGAAGTGTATGAAAAGGAATTATGGCATATGGAAAATTGTTGCCTTACATATGGTTTGAATAAATTAAGTTTTAAAAATTTTCTATCTTAAGTGCTGAACTTGTCAATACTTTTGAGAAACTTGTCAATACTCATAAGAAAGCTTTCTCAGAAAATCTTTTTTTTTACTGAAGCCATCCAAGTAATGAAAGGTAATAAACATTTTTGGTTACAAGTTAGCTGCCTTCCAGGTTTCAGACTCAGTTTTTAGAGATGATGTTTTAGTATTAAGTAGAACATAGGAATCTTCTTTCCAAAAACTTTGCTAGATACATTACATTACTACGTTTGAGATACATAGAATCCCATTTTCCAAGAATACCTTTGCCTAAAATTGCTATTAGTGTTTTATGACACATTTCTTACTGGAATTATTCAGATCTGGTAGATGTTGAGACTCTATTGGACACATCTATATCTGTGATGGTTTTACTAACTATAGAAAGGCATTTCAATGTGGAAATTGCTAAGTACTCCATTAATTTCAAAAGGGCAAATTGATTCTGTGTATGCAAAATATATACTGTGTTTTAAAAGTGTTAAAACCTTGAATGAAAAGCATATTGATTGTTATAGGTATGAAAAAGTTTATGCTGACAGGTTTATGATGCAATGTGCAATATACACACATATAACAAAAGTATTTGTATCTAAACTGTGTTGAAAAAAATAGGAGTTGCAGTAATTAATTATCTGTTTCAGTTCAATTTGCTTTCTATTGAGTACATCTCAAGCTGTTTTATAGTACTTAATAAAATCTAATCCATTAGACAATGTGATAGAATCTTGTAATATATACTGACTGCAGGCCCCCTTTGGTTCCAAAACCAATTTATATGTAGATGATACCCATTTTAAATCTCCTTCAAAATAATTCAGTTTACAGTTTCAAATCGTGCAAACTAAATACTTCTTGAAGGCCAACATTAAGTTTACAAAATCTTTTCATTGTGCTGTTCATGTAAGAAAAATATAATGAAGTGAAAAGGAAAAGGATTTATTTTCAGGGTACAAGCTAAAACAGCACAATGTACATTCATTTAAAAACCAAACAAGAAATGAGACAACTGGGATGTAAGTTTGGGAGTTGTTCTGAAACTACATTGAAAGCATATGGGGCATAAATAAAGCAACTGAGAAATTTTCTGCAAAATAAAACAAAGAAAAAACCCAAACACCTTTGTTTACCTCACGAAGGATGTATCTGTCTAAACCAGAATTCATTCTAAAAAGAATATTTGCTCAAAAAGAAATTTTATACCATTAAAACAATACTTCATTGCCTTTTTTACCTGTTTTAACAGTCCACGTGTTTCATAGACTTTTTTTCTTTGCAAGTGTAAAATTAGAAAATAAAAATAAAGATATTTAATATAATAGAAAATATCTCTCTCTCTCTATATATATATATATAAATAATATTTATCATGGAGCTGAAAAGGAAAAAAAATCATCAACAAACCCACAACTGAATAATTCCAGAGTTGAAAATCTGTTTCACACACAACCATGTATGAAAATCACACCCCATTAATTTGATTAATATGAATTTTACTTCTGACAAGCAGAAAAAACTAAAAAGAATTAATCCTATATCTTTAAGTTAAAATTTACTTTTCTCTTTACAATTAACTTGATGTCTTTTAACTTATAAAAATAAAAAATGTTCTAGGCATCCTATATGAACAACCACTTTATATCCAAACATTGAGCATTGATGGTTTTTGCAGCTGAATTCATTAGCAAAGATCATGTACTACAATCCCTTAACAAAAAGGAGTCCTTTTAAATATTCTATATTCTTCTACATTTGCAGAAGGGGTCTCTGCATGCCATACTATACACATGGCCCTCAAAATTCCTTTTTTATGACCAGCCCAAAACAGAGAAAAGCAGGGATTCGGTCCAGCAAACTGAGAGATGAAACTTGGGAACTATTCCTCTATGCTTGTAAATACTGAGAAGATAATAGTGGAGAGGAAAACATTTTGACTTCAGTTTCCAGTTTTACACTCAAAATGCTAGCAGAAATTCTAATTTGAGATAAATTGGTTACATAATTGAAACAGGAAATTTATTTTGTGCAATTATTGTTTATTTATGCCTAAACTATAATTATCATGCATTCAGAAGTTTTCTGAAGCCAAGAACACAATTCTCAGAGTGAAAGGTTTTGTTTAAGTCATGTTTAACCTTATGCTTCACCCTTGGGGATGTTGCCTTATAAATATGTATATAGGAATCAAGTTGGCAACATTTTAGGAAATACATTTAAAACTAAAAATTCCTATACTGGTGCCCAAGTGTCAGAAGGCAGTCATGGTATTAGCTCAGTTCTTTCTGAGGGATTCATCTCATGTTTCGACATTTCAAAATTTGACAACTGGGCTTATCTTAGTTATCCTAAGCTCCTCTGTAGCCAAGAGGGAGAGAGAATGGCCTGCATTTAGAGTAAGAACTTTTCTATAAAGATGGAGTTTCTAGGATAAAAAATATAGCAAGTCTGACAGCTGCCAAGTGAAACTTCCCTTTACTGGAAAGCAAAGCACAAATTTATCTAATGTTTGATAATGGCAATATAAGTAATAGTAAGCAAACTTACAGCACCTGTCAGAGAAGAGCTAGATTTGTTTCTAGATATTGATGGTACAATCTATTTCTTTCTCTTCATCTCCCCTGATTCATTTAGAAATTCTTAAATGTTTTTTATGATCTTTTTTTATTTGTAGTTCTTCATTGGACCTTCTACAATTATCCCAAAGACATTCTAAAGCATGTGCCTGTGAAGTGAAAGAGAAATGGGTCAAAAAACTTTTCTCAGAGCATATTTATGAACAGGCATAGCCAGATTAATTGCATTACTGCTTAATGGAACACATATTCAATTAGTTTTGCAATGGCCTTTCAATTAAATAAACTTTCTGCAGCCAATTTAAATGTCAGAAGAATGGGATTGAAACCAGTCATTTTTAACTACAAATTAAAGTCCATAGATCTTTTTTCCTCCAATCTTATTTAAAAAGTAGAACACTGAATTTTCATTTTTGTGAAAGGGTTATAAAGTAGGTCATCTACAAGCTTATTTTATGAATTGTGCTGAAATTCAAGGGCTCCACTCCACAGAGAAATAGTTACAGCAATACCTCCGACCACTACACGCCACCTTCTCCATGCTACTGAGTCCTTTAGAACACACAGAAATTCCTACATGTATTGTATCACTTTTAAATAGCAAAACTGAATGACATAATGAAAGTGGAAATATGTTATGAATTTCTAGATATATTGTGAAAAGAAAAATAATTCTTTGTAAAAAATACCTATTGTTAAAAAAAAAAAAATCATTGTGAGCCCTTTCTCTGTTTTTCTTCTCTTACTTAAGATTCCATGACTTTTAACTATTTAAAATTTCTCACAAGATCATGAAATTAATGCAAAAAAACCCCAATTTAGCTACATGAAGCTGATTCAGCTTCAAGCCAGTACAAAGTGGCAATAGTTTGTAAGGCCAAATTGTTCACTTCCATTAGAATAGCTCAGAGGATGACAGACAATATGTGGTTCGAGTTCCACAGCTAAGATTTCAGGTCTCATTAGCTCTTAGAAAAATACCTAATTTTCTCTTCTTTGTTAAAACAAAGCCACCTCTTTGGTGAAATTCTACCAGGGCATCTCTTTTGACTTCTGTTGGGAGCTTGAGTGATTTCATTTCTATTGAGTATAACAGAGATACTTGCATGAATACAAAGGAGATTTTGTAATATTTCCAAGAAATAAGAATGCAAATTTATTACTGAAAAGATAGAACAGCATCTCAGTCTTTCTATATAGCTGCAAAAAAAGAGGTTCAGATCACGTATATCTTTACACACATATATAAGTTTAACATAATATATTGGTTTTTTAGCTGTAATGAGTAATTCAGAGTTGCTGTAGCTTCATCATTGTAACTACATTGGGGTTTTTTGGCATATTACAGAACTTTTAGGTTTCAGTTCGTTCAGGCTAAGGGACCAGATCTTTGTCTAAGCCAAACAGTCTCAAATATCAGCCCAAGGTTTATTTTGAAAGAAGAGCAAGAACACGGCACTGAATAATGAGCCTATAATGATTATGCTCCCATTTCCTGGCTCTTTCTTGCTCTTAGGATCTTCTAAGCTGTCACAGTTTGCCGAATTGCTAATCCTCAGCAGGATTCTCTTTCTTTCTCTTCCAAGCTTCCCTTGCACTGTTTACACTTAAAAGGTAAAAATATAATTCCTTTGGCTCTACAATTCTACCACTCTCATGCATGAATCCATCTTCTTTTGTTTCTTTTTAACCTGACAGCTGGGAAATATTGTTAATGTTGCCTAGTGCTTACATTGGGAGAGAGTGAACAATTACTAACCCTACATCACACATAATTTTGTAGTGTCATGTTCACCCTCTCCCCAAAACTTGTCTCTTCATCATGAAGTCTGTATTTTGATATATAAATGGGTTTTCTACTTTCAGTCAATCTGTTTTTAGTGCATCAGTTAAATTCAAATAGAGGTTCTCACATAAGTGATAACCATTTCACATACTACACAAGAAATATTACTGTTGCATTAATAAAGTTAATAAATATTAATAAAAGTTTATTATAATAATTATTATAATAAATAAATTAATAAAAGTTAATAAAGTTAATCTGAATTTTTCCTTTCAATTCCAGTTTCTTGTAACTGCAGCAAAGTTACTATTTATCCCACTGATTGCTTACCTCAAAGAGTAACATGAATTTCAGTTCTACTTATAGATTAGGTACTCAATTAGCTCAGAGGAGTAAAACTGAAAGGAAACAATATTTTTTTCTCCTATTAAGAGGATAAAAGCATGAAATTGTTTCATTTATGACAAAATGTAGGAAAAATCACGAAATATTAAATTCAAATAGGAGGGGAAAACCCCCACAGACACAGAACACTATTAGAACTTTTGCTGACAGGTGATACAAAAATGGTCCTTCAACAATGTTATATGCTTTTTTCAATATGCAGGAAATAAATGAGAAACTTACACATTTTAGAGGCAGCATAAATATTTGTATACCCAAGGCATTATTTGAATAATCTAAGAAAAGCTTTTGCTATCATACTTCACTCAGAATTATTACCTCAAATTTAAGGTCTGGTTCACCTCAACTTGTTTCTGACGCTCTTCCCCCTGTTCTGAAGAAAGGTTCTCACATTGGGTAAATAACTATTCTTTCTTCTATTACCTTTATTTTTAGTGCCCTGCTTCCAGTTCTGGCTAATATTTACCTTTATTACCTATCATCTTCATAGGTGCTTCTAATATGGCAGGTATTTTTTTGCATGGATCTAGAATTTTTTACATCATACCCTAGAAAATATTTATTTTAAACTTTATAAAAATTAGGCATCCCATATGTGTCATTCTACAGTCTGTTTTTATGGTCAGAGGACAAAGACATGAAGACAACATATTTTGACTTTTCTGGGCAAATATTTTTAGATTTTTTTTGTCTCTGTTCAGTGAAGATAAGATCTTAGAGTAGATTAAATGCCTGAAGCTAAGAGTAGTTGGATCCTACTTCATATGCTTTGTTAAATCAAAACAATGAACATTCTGTTTCCAGCAGATATCATCATTACATGCTGGCTGTATAAATATCACTACAGATGCAGAATTCAAGATACAAAAAAAGTTAAATTTTCTGACACAGGATGCTGCCCTCTGCTCCTCTTATGTGTGATTCCACAGATCAGTCATAGAATGGAGAGAGATGAACCCTGAAATCCTACCAGTGAGCAGTTTCTTTACAGATGCAACACACAATTCTTTACAGTGCCACAACTGTGGTATAACCAAATCATAAGACTCAGTCGACAT
Organism: Zonotrichia leucophrys gambelii; assembly: GCF_028769735.1. Taxonomy (NCBI): domain Eukaryota; kingdom Metazoa; phylum Chordata; class Aves; order Passeriformes; family Passerellidae; genus Zonotrichia; species Zonotrichia leucophrys. The sequence continues at coordinate 510,807 of NC_088172.1, read as the reverse complement.
TTTCACCTTTACATTCTTACAGAAAGGTAAGTTTAATATTCCCTTGTATGAAGAAAAGGAGAGAAAACTGCCAAACTGCCCCCCCCCCCAAAAAAAAAAAATAGAACCAAAAATAAGGACTGACATTTTCTGCCCTCATTTTACACAAATATCAACAGTCAACATGGGTGAAAAAGGTGAGGTCTCATTATGTCAGTGTCTCACTTTTTTCTGGCTTTCATGTTCAATATTTGAGACGTCCAGATTTAAAACCTTCGCAATAATTATGAAATTGCAGCTCAATTAAATTTATAATCTACTTTGGCAGAAGAAATTTCTCTGTTATGTATCTGTGGTGAGTATATTTTCACCCCAAGTGAAGTCTAAAATGGGAAGGCAACACTCATTAAAGGAGTCATTAACAGTTCCCATTAATGGTCTTCTTCTCCAGTTAGTGGCTCTGATCTTGGCTTTTTCTCATGGGTGGCTGGCATCCTAGACAGCTCAGCTCCAGGCTGGCTAGCAAAACTTACACATAAGCAAATCAGCATACAGGCACAGGAAAAGAATTTAGGAACACAGCTTTTATAAAGGTCTCGCCATATAAGCATGTTGACGAGCAAGCCGCTTTTACCTGGCCAGATCCTTTGTTCTCCATTTCCACTCACTTATTGCACTCATGTTTTTCCATGATCCCTCAGTTTCCTTACTTGTTCTCCAATAAGTTCAACTTCCTTAAAAAATAACACAGAAAGCTTTTAAAATTCACACAAAGCTCCCCAAACAGGCCATAAATTTGATATTTCTCATAGGCCCCACAATTATCGTGACCAGGCAGAGGTTGGTAGTCATATAAGTTACACAAAGTTTTTCAAGGTGACCCTTTCTATATCCCATCAATCAGGGACCTCAGCACTCTGTAAAGGTCACTGATATCTGTGGGTCCATAGAATTTGTAGGTATTGAAGTTTAGGTTTAATTACTATTAACAAGGTTCCTATTAACTAGGCGTCAAAAACCACTCCCTTCAAACAAGTCATCAAATTTGTGGAGCAGAATCAACATAACCACAGTACATTTTTTACTCCAGTGACACTTTCATGCTTTAGGATGAGAAAGTCTGACTCACCACCCAAAACTTTTTGAGGAGCCTAAGCAAGTAGCAAGAGCAGCTGCTTGGGACCTGCCCTGCTCACACAAAGCTGCTCCAAAGCACTCGGTTGCTGGGGGATGTTGGAGCTCCCACAACTTCACCATAGCAACAGACCCTCACTGCCAGAGAGCTTTCTCAATGCCAAATGCAACATATGAAATTAAATCTAAATCTAAGTTCTTGCCACTTTCTAAATCTAAACCCTATCCGCGAAGAATCCGCTGCGGTGATGTTCCTTAATAAAGTCCTCCAAATCCCTGGTATTTCTCCATTTATCAGGATAGGATTCCTTATTGCAGAGCATGAGTTTTTGTCATTTATTAAAACTGCATTTTCTGAAGGTTGATTTGTTTGGGTGTGATTCAATATGATTTATTTGGTGAAGGTTGACATTTTGTGAATGTCATGACCACCTCAGAGAATACTGCTCATATAGATCCATTGAGTTCGCATTATACCAGGTAGCATTGGTCCTGCCAGCATGGAAACATGGTTTCTATAAAAATGGAGTTTCCCGTGTACACTAAACCGGCACTGATGGCTGATCTGCCCAGAGCTTCTGTGAGCAGCTCCTGGAAACCTCCTGATCAACCAGGGTTTGCTGAATGCAGCGCAGAACATGACTGAGTACCTGAGAGGTTTTCTGTTTATAAGCTTACTAAAATAAAATAAGAACTAGCATTATAGCATGTTGAAATGAAAATACTGCTCTCAGAAACATGAACTGTAAGAGAAACTATGTTTAATAAAGATGAATATTAAAAAGAAAACCATTCCTAAAACTTTTGCAGATGTGTATTATGCAGTCTACATTCTTGTTTAAGATCTACACCACTTATTTTATTTACCTACAAAATATAGGTCTGTACAAAAAGATACAGAACTTTAAATACTCATAAAAATAAATAGTACCAGAATGCTTCAAAAGACATTATTTGAAATGGATAGGTTTTGTACCAATGGGTCCTATTTTACATGCAGAGTTTGATCTCAGAAGCAGTTGAAGGCAATTTCTGCTTTCAGAGTGTCGTGAGTGGCTTTGATTTCTGAAAAAGGTAGATATATAAACAATTAAATGTGATATAAACTCTATTTTAAAAAAGGAGTTTTTATGTGAGAGGGGAAAAAAGTTCCATCTTCCAATCCCTCTGATTAGAGCTGAAATTTTCATTTAGAGTCTAGATAATGAAGTCTCTAAGCTATGAAACCACAAATGCAAACTTTGAGGTGATTAAAGCCTTAGGCCTATTACTGTAGAAAATTACCTTATTTAGGAAACAAGAACAATTTGATGCTAACAGAGTTGGAAAAGGAATAGACAAAAGAGTTTTTTGAAACAAGATTTTGTTTACAAGTATTGTTCTCATTACATAGTCTAAATAGTAATGGGTGCATTTGATTTAATTACATTTAATTAAATTGCATTTAATTGCATTTAATTGCAGTTAATTAGCATAGTAGTTTGCTATGTATTCCTACACAGTTCTAGTCTGATGCTTAGGTCCAGACTCACAAAGCAACCGAAATTCACAAGTTCTTATTAGACCAATTTTAGAGCAGCCTTCTGCAGCATCTCTATTGAAAGCTCAGTGTTTGTTGTGAAGTTCCATAACCCACATAAATACCTGCTTTTCCTGAGGCTTGGAGCTACTGCCATTTTTGCAATGCAGATATCTTTAGCCTTTTTTGCAACTCAGCCGGGCTAGAAAGTAAATGATATTCCAGTTAAGGTCCAGTGATCCTTAGAAGCCCCGTCATAGCATGTGCAGCCCATGCTAATAAAAACAAGTGCTACACAGAACAGAGAAGCTATCGATGTTTCTATTCAAAAATAGAGAAGTGTATTTGTGCCTTTCTTAATGAAAACTGAAGGTATAATTCACAGACATGGTTTTGAAGAGTTTAATTCTACATACTCCTCAAGTGTGTAGAATTAAACACTTAAAAATTACTTACCTTTTCAAAGTCATACAGAAATAATAAGCAAAAGCCAGAATTAGGCTTTTGTGAGCAAATTGTAATTTCTCACATTTACTTTGAGCAAAATAAAAATAATTAATAATCAGTAGTGATTAGTTATCTCTATTTTCCATGCAAGAATATACCACTTTGCCTCAATTTTTTCCCTTTCTCCTTTTCATCTCACAATCCAAAAACACCTTTAGTCTAATACCTAGGTGTCCCTGACAGATTACTGTTTGAAGTATTTATACAAAAAATACAGCTGTCAATATTAAGATGTTTCTATTACTGTATAAAAGCAATGGGATTTTTTTTCTACAGATCCCTTATCACATAATCTATACACACTTTAACATTTTAATGATATTCAAGTATAGGGGATAAATATGAGCATCATAACATCAAGACATCAAGACATAAAAATTGTGGAACCAAGAGGAACAAAGAGATAATGCATAAGAATCAAATGATGCCAAAACGGCTTCATAGATTAACTATGAAATTTTAAAAAAAATGAGACCATTTACATTTACATTTTCCTTTAAAAATAGAAAATTAAACCATTTAAAATTCAACTTTTTAATTTTAATTTTATTTGTGGATGTAGCTGTGACAGCACAATACTAAATAGAATTAGCTTGAAGAGGATCTTTTCTTGGGCAAGTGTAATAAAGCCTGTGCCCTGTATTATTTTGGTTTGGTAGATAATCACCCTGCAGTCAGCCATATTAAATTAAATTAACATGACTCAAGCAAGTGACAAGAGATTTTTACTTAGAAGCAAAGACAGCATTGGAATAAGGAGTTTTGAATTTATACTATTTTTGAACATCTGTACTAAATGCCTTTGCATGCTCCAACAGCCTTCTTCAGAGCACCTTTATTTTAAAGGGATTGAAAACCTCAGTAGCGTTTGGATGGACTTCTCTTTTAGAATCTCTTCAAAATGCAAATTAATGTTATGTTGCAGCAAATATTCCACATTTTTTTATATTCCAAAGAAGCACAGCAGCTAACAAAACTACGCTGGAGTGTAGAACCCCATACATAAGCAGCTTTCTTATTGCAGTATTTTATTCAGTACAATATCTCAAAAAGTTTTTTCACCTCATAAGGATATTCATTATTAATTAGCTTATAGCAATTTTCTTTGATAGAAGGATGTATCGTGGAGCAAGTTGTTTTTAAATTAAATTATGTTTCTTCTAACAACTTTTAGTATAGCCTAAAAAAATCCCTGTTTTATAGGAAGTGAATGTACAAGAAATTTGGAATGAAAATGAATCAGAATTAATTTTGCCTCTTTTTATATGATGCTTCTGAAATGTTCGTGAACAATCTGAACTCTACTGCTAGAAAGTGCACAAAGACAACTATGAAACTGTCTTATCTAAAAATATCACAGCATGAATCTATAACTTTCCAGTTAACATTTCTACATTTCTAATTTTCTCTTTACTGGTCTGATTTTTAAATTTTTTAAAATGCATTTATTTTGGACAGCTTCTAAAGATAGAATCATATTTTTTAAGCAGTTTTTATATTTCAAGGTAATTTACTCAATGTGTATTTATTAGTTTTAATTCACACATTTTTTGTCTTCCTTTGAAGGTTTACCAAAATATCTACAAATGTGGATATGTTTATACTTCATTTGTTGCCTTGTATCATTTAAAAACAGAAACGCAGAAAATTTTTAGCCAATTAATCAGAATTTCAAGAAAACCCTGGGTATGGTATTGCAGCCATCTGAACAAAACTGGTGTAACACAGCTGTGCCATGTTAATTTGGTTTTCTTGAGAAAAGAAATCATTGTCAAGGTGTGAAAAATAGTATGAGCTAAAAGAGTTAGAAATCATAAATTTAAAAGCATAGGAGTAGATTAATCATAAAATAGCAGTTATTAGGCATTCAAAGACACAGGAAGAATAATACCATCTGAAAAACAGATGAGAAACAAATAAATAATTAGAACTTGAGAACATTAATCATCAACCTTCTTCAAGAAACACTTGATCATTCCCCATTGATGAAGGTTGCCCATCCAGCAGAAACCTACAGTGTGTGTCCTTTGGGCTGGGAAGATTGGATCACGTTCATGTGATCACTTAGAGAATGCCTTGAGAGCAGCTCTGTCTTACAGATTTTGGATTTGGAAACATTTGGTGACAAATGACACCTCTGCATTTTCATCTGCACTTACCAAAATCCTAAAATAATGAAATTCTGCAATAACTTGCTTGTTAGTGACTTGATAATATACAGTAGAAAACAAATAATTGCACTGTACACTGCAGAACTGCACAGATACGGCCTGAAGGCCCTTTGTGTGCCACAAGACTTACCGAGCGCAAGTGATCCAGAGAAGATTTGTAAAATTGCTGCTGAAACTGTGCTGAAACAATAGGACTTCTCAAACACCAGAGCACCACCACCTTTGCTTCCCAGCAGTCATATTTTGACAAAAGACAAAAGAACGTGGGCATCAGTAAAGCAAGGTCTGACATTTGGGGCTCACACACTCAGAACAAGTGTCACTCCTTCTCTCAAGCAAGCCAAGTGATAGAAAGGATATACAAAATATTCAGACAAGTACTAAACCCACAGAGTTGAAGGAAAAAAATAACACTCCAAAATCTTTGGTAAAGGCAGGCAAAGCAAACAAAACATTGACTCATCCAACTAGACCTAGCATCTTTTACAGTATTAAAAAAAAAAAGAAAAAATAAAAAAATCAAGCTATATATATTTCTAATATACATGTTTACTGTTTTTAACTTTGCAAGAGTGTTAATTTTAGCTTGTGACCCCTTCATATTCTGCTTAAAATAATCTCACAAGCAGAGAGCTGAATAGGATTCCCCTCTTCAGATAAAGTCCCAGTATATTAAAACCCACTGCCAGAGGAAACAGATAGATTCTGGTCCACACTACATTTCACCTCTGTTACATCAGCTTCAGTAACAGAACGCAGACTCTACCAACTCAGAATTCTTCTGATTTGAGAGAAATTCCTCTAAAGGAATTTAAGTTGCCCAGCTAGCTTTGCACTGGTATTTAAGTTACATTTGTCAACGCAACGGGGTGTCAGCGCTCCAACTGTTCTGAACCATGCAAATGCCACTCGGGAGTTGTTACAAGGTCTGAATAAGCCTTTTTTTTCAACACAAGTTACAAAACCAAGTTTCACCAGCTCCATGAGGACTGGATGTGCACAGTGTGCAGCATAAAGACTCTTTTCCCTGCTTTACTTTGATTTCTGAAATTAATGTGGCCAAGTGAGGGCTGGTAATCAGAGTGCATATGTGCTCTTGAGACAGAAAGGAGAACAGAGCAGCAGGCAACCTCCTGGTATGAATTTAGCAAGTAAAATAAATCTGGGTGAACCTTTCCTACCAAACTCTCTTGAAGCAAAACCAGATTTTCAGTAAAATGATCCCTCTCACCAATATCCTCCATATAAAATTAAACAGCTTTTCAGAAAAACAGGACAAATTTCTGGGGTGCTAGGGGGAAGGGATGAGGGGGAAGAGGTGTGAAAGTGGAAAAATAATTTTTTTTTTATTTAGCAATATTAATTTGATGGAAATGTTTTGATATCCATGCCCTCTAAAAAATTTGGGATTTATCTTTCTTTTTTAATTAAATAATTCTGAAAATGTTGCACAAAATTTAAGATTAGATAAATATCTCCTATCTCCTGTTGTCAGTTGCTTTAGAACTCCTAGTTGTCAAGTTGTTCTTTACAACATCAAAGGACTGAGGAGAAATAATGCCATGCTGTTTCATGATTTTTAGCACACAACTGGTATCAGCTGCAAATAGGAATATCTGCTTTGTTGAACTGGCAATATATTTACCCTGAAAAAATACATAAAATCACAGAAATACCAATGTTCAGAAGACTTACATTCCCAAGAAGTCCAACTGAATATAATAAAAGTTTGCAAAAGAAAAAATGAAAAATTAGTAAATAAGGTAGTTTTGGATAAGGAGCCACTTAAGCAATTAAGCTGTTTAAATCCAAGGCAAATATGTGAAAGGGTGGTATTCAAGTCACATCTTTTTCACTCCCAACATTCACGTTTTAATTACTGAAATATCAACACTGACATAGCTGCTGTGGACACCAAACTCTACCCACAGAAAAAGTTGCTGTATATATCAGCCATGACACCAAAGAAGTGCAATTAGCCACCTTATCAGTAAGATTCATCAGAATTTTGTAATATTCATCAGAATATGAGCATCGTGTGGTTTACAGAGCAAAAGAGGGGTCAGTGCCATAGAGCTGCCTTAACTGTGAGACCCAGCTGTCATTGGGAAAGAGAGAACAAATCACAGAGTGAATAGTAAATAGTGATTTATCTTAATATTCTCTATATTCACTATTATCTTAATAATGATAGTGAATTGCCTTTACATTCAAAACAAGCTGTTCACCAAGCTTGCCAGAAGACACATTTTCACTGAGTAAACTGGAAGTATTGCCTAGAAAGGGTTATTGCAACAAGTCTCCAATACATATTGTGCATATGGAGAAAGAAAATAGCACATTTCAAGTAATGTTTCCTTTAGACTGTGCTATTTAAGAATTGTCCATTTTGCAGCTGCAGATTTTAAGCACATGACCCGGTTTTCTCAGGGATTGTTCAGAGCTTTAATTCAGTCCCTTTATGAAATGTTTTTTCTTTAATTATGTTCACTGTCAAAAATACCTAATTTTTTTCCTTGATCAGCTAATTACTTCTTTCCATTGACTAGTTACTATTTTGGAATGCACTGTTATCTATTTGTTTTCATATGCTAAATTTTTACTTTTCAATAATCTTTCTGACATTTAGTTCTTTATCTTCCCCTTGCTTGCATGGAATTGTTTGGAACATTTTCAGTCAGCTTATCAAAGTGTTTGCTTACAGAGATTTACTCTTTGTGTCTGCTTTTCTGTGTTGCCTTAATAATTCATGTTAAAAATGTTATTTAAGGAGCCTTGCAATTCTTCACTCTGAGTTTCTGAAGTGCTTCATAATAACTTTGTGTATCAAAGCTGCAAAGTGCAGTCTGTTTAACTACAGTCTACTCATTGTTCTTGAGGTTCTGAAGAGCTGGGTATTATACTTTCATCAGAAAAAATGTTTTCATGCATAAATATTCAGTTCTTTGCTGTTTGGTATAAATTTTTCACTGTTAAACTTCTGCAATACAACTTTGCCTTGTGTAATAGCTTCCATACACACCCTACACAATGTGTAGAACAGAATCATAGGAACACAAAATTATACAAAGCAGAGAACCAGAAGGCCTTCGAAATAAAGTCCTTCACTTTTAATGTGAGATGAGAATGAGAAATAGCAGACAAAGGTAAACATAAAAAAAATTCACTACTGAAAGGGGGATTTAAGTATACAGGAATGTGTGAAGACTACGGCAGAGAATAAAGTATTAATTCCAGAAGTATCATGATAGAAAAAAACAAGCACAAAAATAGTAATAGAACTTTGTGCTAAATTTAGAAATATTCAGCACATAAATTAAGGAGCTTCAGGAAATGTGTATTGCATTTGATGTTGAAAAAGTTGTTAAGTGTGTGGGACTGACTTAAGGATGATCATTGATGGTTAGAGAAAATGACAGAGAGAAGTTGAGTCATAAAAGCTGAAATTTTGGGACTTACCTGAGAGAATGTTGCCATGGTGAAAAGCAAAGTGTAAATGAGCATTTGAAGCAAAATGCACAAATTTGTGACCAAAATCAGCAGTCTACTCCTCATCAGCATGCCACATGAACATTTTCCAACATATTACAGAATCCTAATAAGAAATTATGTCATTCATGCACTTTTCAGTGTAGATGGTGAGGAATAACAAAAAGCTTCATTACAAATGGGCCAACTATGGAGCACCAGTAGATGACACCCAGTAAAATAAGCTTAAGAATGAGAATTCTACCAATCATCTTAAATAAGATATAATTCAAGTGCTAGATATCCTTTCTGAAGATAAAAAATGAACTTTTCTGTTTCTGTCTTTCTTGGGGATATAAAATCAGCTTTTATATTTATTTGAAGTGAAATGCATTAAACTTATGCTTAAATTTTTTATAGTTCGGATAGTTTATTTTATCCTTCCAATGAGTATTAGTTTAAAGATGCCATGGTCAAGAGAGATTATGGACAGAATGAGGAAAAGAAAATACTTTTACCAATACGGCATGACAATTATGGTCAAGTGGATAAAATGAGTGAAAGGATTAAGGGAGATAAGCATGAAAAGGAACCTGAAAGATTCTAATTTTTCTTATATACATTTTCAAAAATACTTTTAAAGGAACTACAATAGAGCTTATGTTCTCGTAGCAGTGAATTTGCATGTTTTTTCATTCTGGAAGAGGCATTTTCTGAATATACAAATCCCAGAGTATTGTAAGAGAACACTTTTGGCTACTGTGTATTTGAAAAACTGTTATGACAGCTGTTAAATAACATTTACCCATCAGGAATAATATTCATTTACGTTGCTGTTTGTATTAGTGAGTGTAACAGCCATCTATCGTTACCAAATTGACTGAGTTCCCATTATCTGTGAGAATAACCATGAAATTCAGAGGTGTCCAAGTGGATTAAAGCAGTGTTTGTAGATACAAGTTCTGTCACTTGGATGAAGTCTTTGAATGCTAATATATTCTCTTTGTGAGAAGTTGGAATATGCTGTTATTTTGACCCATTCCAACATGTGCATTAAAAACTGGCAGCCATTTAAATTTTCCCCATGTACTGATTCTCCATCCTACGAGGAACAGACAACACATGATGTGCTAAAAAAATGAGTCTTCATTGTGTTCTGTCTTTACATGAAACATTCTGTTCTCTCCATTTTGTTACATTTAACATTCAGATATAAATTATTTATTTCCTGCTATAATTTTATTTTCATTGTTCATTCTTTTTTATCCCCCCACAGTAATATATTACAATAAGAGAATATTAAAATATAAGAATTTCCCAGTGACATTAATAAGTCATGAAAGGGCAAGTCCACAGGCAATATAATAGTGGCTAATATATTTTAAGGCATAGCAGAATTCTTCAATTTAGTTGGTTAAAATATTACTGTCAAGCCTTTGATTATATTAGAATAGATGCTGCAAGATACCAAGGATGCATAATTGCTACTAAGAAATTAAGACTGTGGCAGGATTTTTTTTTCTTGTTTTTATAAGTGTAAAATATGCCCTATACATTTCAGTGCATCAAGTGACATCTGCATCCATATTCTCTTTTACATTAAAACAAGTGGATGAAAGACTAACCCTACAGTCAATGAAGAAACCATGTAATTTGATGGAAAGCCAAGAGTAGGGAGACACAAAGAAGATAGAAGTTAGATATCGGGGATATCTAAATTAAAGAGAAGTCAGAATGATCAAAAAGATTGAAAGCAAACCTACCTCAAACACCTGTATGCAGCCTGGGAAACATGCAGGAAGAACTCCAACTCCTCAGGTCAGAGAACTGTGAAATTGCTAGTGGAACAGCCCCCCCAGACCGGGGTGCCATGAGAGACTAGAACAAAGAATGATGAGCAAGGAAAATGAGGAATGAGTGCTCCCTCCATGTGAAGGAGCAGCTTGGGTGTATGAAGATTTCTTGTGGGATGGATGACAGATTCGTTGAGAGTGTGTGAATCTGGATCAGAGAGGCTTACAAAGGTTGGAATTGTGGTGAGATCTTGATTTTGATACTGCAGTCCATTTGAGGGTACCAAGTAGAAGAAAGATATTGCTCTTCCCTGTCGGATCTCAGGATGTCAGCCCTGAGGTGCCGCCGAGACCACCCTTGGGGGGCTCGGGAGTCCTGGAATGTTCCAGAAGTGTCTGGTGGCTGGACTTTGATCCTACACAGGAGACGACACCTGTATGAGGATAGGAGGGTTTCACCGGGGTGAATGGTGAAGGGATTGGTTAATTAGAGGGTGAGACACAGGGTTTAGGATTTCTGTACAGGGGGGTTTAGAGAAGTAAGATGGAGGAATTGGGGCGTGTCCTGTCCTTCTTCTTCTTCTTCTTCTCCTCCATCTTCTGTGGTGATGGTGGCACTTTGGGATTGGTCATTACTGAAAGTGCACCCGGCAATAAGAATAAATGGTATTGGGGAAAAATGATAAATATTGTACACGTAACAATGGGTATAAAGATAGGTGGCTGCCTGGAGGGCGGCACAGTGTGCTCATGGCTGGCTGCTGAGCAGAGCTCTGTCGGGCTGAAAGAAAATCTTTTAGATAAACAATTAATAAACATAAAGACCGAAAGAAGAACTGAAGCCTCTTCTCGTCCTTCGATACGCGGGCTGCCCCAAGGCCACTCCGGGCCTTTCTAGGCCCTTCAAACAACCCAGAAAACCCGACACTTCCCAAGGCATATGTCTGTTAATAGTCAGGAGGTAGAGCATTTAACTTGCGAAGACACACTGAGGGAGCTGGTCAAGCTCAGCCTGGAGATGGCTCTGAGGGGACCTAAAGACCCAACCTAAAGATCTGCAGAGAGTCTACCAAGGAGATCGAATATGGCTCTTCAGTGGCACACAGATCTCATGGAATGAGAGACAAAAATATAAACTGGAACAGCAAACACTCAAAATGGGTAAAAGAAAGGACATTTTCGCTACAAGGCAGCCAAGCAGTGGAGTAGACTATCCAAGGCTGTGGCAAAGCAAGGCTGTGTAGTCTCTGACCTTAGAGGTAGTTGAGGTTTATTGTATAAATAAACATATATAAATAAACCTCTGTCCTTGGAAGTAGTTGAGGTTTATTGTATAAAGCCTGAACAGCTTGAGAGCTGACCTCAGAGCCAACCTTACTTTGGTCAGGAAGTCAGAATAAAGATTTCCTGAGGTCCCTTCTGTCCTGAATTACTCAATGATTCTATGATTTTACCAAGAGGTTGTTGTCTGAACAGTTATGGCATTCAAGAAGTCAAGATCTGAAGCCACCATCTTTATTATAATCAAAGGTTTACTTAGTGAAGTCCTAAATCTGTACACACAGTCATTGAGAAGAATAAATGACTCTCTGTCACGAAATCAAGGTAGGTGTTTCAAATGGCCAGAATACGAGTCCTTCTGTCAACCACCAACAGTTATCACTTATTTGCACACCTATGAGGTCATATTGAAAAACTACTTATGGAGAAAGGGAAAATGTGTGGCCTCACCATCACCACCTTCCCCAGCTTGAGTAGCATGATCCCCTTAAAACAGCACAGCAAAAGAACTCTACGTGCACACATGAATTACCTTTGCTATCCTAGAAACTGCTTATGGACTGGTGTGTTGATAAGAACAGATTTACAGAATGTAAGAACTGTAGAAAATCTTACAGTTCATCTTAATACCTGACATTTTCTGCTATATGAAAACACTCTCAGGGCATAGCATGAGAGGAAGATACTGCAAGTGAATTCTTCTTTGACTCATTTTGTGACAAAATGTGAGTTTTAGATGAGACACCCTGCCACATGCTATGTTTGCAAAATCATTTTTCCTGAAGAGCCCACATCTCCACAAAGACAAAACAGGGGATAAGAATTGACCTTAACTTATTTAAACACACTAGAGCTTTTACTGGGAATACATAACATAAGCTAAATCTGGAATAAAATTATGATATCTGGACTACAGAGATTTAAAATTATTCTAAAACTGTATATCAATTTTCCATACTGCTTTGCTAATCCTTATCATGATTTCTTTGAAGATTGATGCCAAACAAGGGTTTAGAACAGTCATTTTCAGATACAAGTAGCAGTGCTATTTATCAAGGACATTCTCTACTTATCTTTTTCTTAAAAAGTGCAGGTTAAGCTGAATCTCTCTCATCATGTCAAATCAAAAATCTAAAGTGTGTTTGAGAAATTCAAGCACACTTCAGCTCAAGTCTGATTAAACAACTACAAAAGACACATCATACATAAGACACTGAAAGCAGTAGAACTGGTCATATAACACAACGAGAAAACTTTTTTTATTATAGCAAAGTTATCTCTAACTCAGCCTGGCTAGTTAAAATGCTCAACAGGACAAAGAAATGTGGAAATGTGTGATGCAACCCTTTTCCAGTGTATTTTCCTTTTAAAAAATTACAGATAGAGTTCAAGAAAGGGGACAAAATGGGTGCAACATAAAAACTCAAAAGAATTTCCCAAGAGAATCATTGAAGGTATTTTTTATTTGCCCTAGGCTAAAATTTATGGAATATCAGCAGTACTTTTGCTTGTCCTGTAAAGGGTTTCTTTAACAAAGTTCTGAAATAACATTATTGTAGAATCTGTTAGAGCAGTAAATATAAATGTAAATATAAAACACAAATATCTACTGCTTGTTTCCATTTAAATCAGATCTTGAGGGACTCTGAAGACCAGATCCAATCTACCTTTTTGAAATTCTCATGGACACACAGTGAAACCCGTACTCCCCTCACTTTAGGTAAGAGGAGTATTTTTAAGGAGTTTTAAACTTCCAAGATTTTATAATCACACAGTAACCTTGAAATGTTTTTCCCTCCAGGGTCCCTGACTGAAATACAGATTTCTCTGAAAGTCATGCATGAGTTAATTAATACATTAACCTGGAATAATTTTAAAAGTAGGTACTCAGATTTCTAAGACAACCTAGCTTCATTTTCATTTCTCCTAAAGCTAGACTTGACAACAGCTTGATTACTGGTCTGTCCTTATTTCAAATGTAACAAAGAAGGTCATAAAGTACTTTTAAAATGTCTTCCCATTTAAGAAAGTCCTTTTATTCAATCAATACTTTTATAGCGAGGAGAGGAGAGGAGAGGAGAGGAGAGGAGAGGAGAGGAGAGGAGAGGAGAGGAGAGGAGAGGAGAGGAGAGGAGAGGAGAGGAGAGGAGAGGAGAGGAGAGGAGAGGAGAGGAGAGGAGAGGAGAGGAGAGGAGAGGAGAGGAGAGGAGAGGAGAGGAGAGGAGAGGAGAGGAGAGGAGAGGAGAGACTGGAATTTGGGCTTTGCCACAATATTTGACTCTCCTAACAAAACAGAAAAGACATACTCACAACAGGAAAGAAACTAATCCATTTTTCTACTAATCCAGTCTGGTTTCATGCTTTGTGATCAGTAGTAGACTGAAAAGTACTCCCTGTATAATCATTTGCACATTTTTCATGCTATTCACTCCACAGGACCAAGCCCTCTTTCAGCAGCCTGTATAAATAGTGTGCAATTAAGTGGCAGCTGTTCAGATTTCACATTGTCCTTTTATTAAGTGCACAGGTTCACATTCAATATAGCAAAAATATTCTCCTCTGCAGTCACAGACTCTCTTATATTATTCGATCTGTGATATTGTTTTCCGCTACTACATTTGAGGATTTCACAATAATAACAAGTGTGTGAGGTGTTTTTTATTATTTTCATATTCTGTTTAGAGAATTAATCTGTTCTATATCATCATCTATATTCAGATCACGGTCTTCATTTATTTCAGTTTTATATCTGAATACTGAATATTTATGTTAGGGTATAGGCAGACACTTTAGGCACACTTGAAGGCACTGCCCCTTTCTTTGATCTGGGTTCAGTCCCTGAGCAACTCTGCTTGCCTCTGCCTGCCTGTCTCAAATGCATGTGAAAGAGCAGGGTGTGAAGGTGCATGTGTTTGTGTGTTTGTGTGTCTGTTTGTAATGAGAGGAAGGAGGGAAAGGAGAATTCTGGCCTGAGAGTCCTGCCCAGCATTTCATAGGAAATTAATGTCCTGTTCTCAAGGATAATACGACAGAATCACTGAATCATAGAATCATCCAGGTTGGAAAAGGCTTTAAGATCACAAATTTCAACCACTGTCCCAGTACTGGCAAGTCCACCACCAAACCATGTCCCTGAGTGCCACATCTACATATCTTTCAAATATCTTCAGGAATGGTGGCTCAACCACTTTCCTGATAAACCTTTTGTCTTGGTTTAAGACACTTATTTGAGGTGAAGACTCCAAAATTCATTATCTCCCCTTTTAGTTTTTAACCACTTCTCTTCACCAATAAGGAGATGAATGTAAGAAGATATAAGTGAAAAACATACAGTTTACTGAGAAAAACAAAGCAGCCAATGCATCTGAAATTCCTGCCTTTTACAGTTTGTTCTTTAAAAGGTTAGAAAATCACACACAAAGAGTCTGTGGTATTATTGTTCACACATTAAATGCCCATAATATTTCATGACACGGCAGCATTCTTCAAGCCAAGATAACAGTAATAACCACTAGCTTAGAAAGGTGCTGAATTCCAGGGACACCCTGGCCACAAAGAAAACAAGCTGGCAGAGAAGCCCCTGCCCATACCTGGTGGCCTCATAGGCAACACTGTGACCAGAAGGCAAAAACAATACGGCAGAAAAGCCCAGACCACAGGGTGGAGAGAGATAACAAAGGAAAAGCAACACAAGCCTCAGTGATTAAAAAACTCCCTTCTTCCCCAGACAATAGCCAAAAGGGGCCAGGGATGAAACAAAACCTGGAGGCCAATTTTTTTTTTTCCAAAAACAAGAATCAATGCTGCCTGCTGTCTCACCTGACGGGGCCTCCCCTGGTGACAGCAGTTCTGGCAGCAGCTGGGGCTGTGAAATGCTGTTTGATAGGGCTGTGGTAGTCAGCAGGAGTGGCTGGAACTGGGGCAAGGCCTGAAGAACTCACAGGGTTTGATATCCTGGTGTAGCTGTCCCGAGTGGTAGCAAAGAAAAGGCCTGAAGGAAACCACCTCCCTGGTTCCAGAAATGGGATTGTTATGGCAAGAGTGACCAGAAAAGTGTTGCAAAATTTGCTCGTGGGCAGCTGGAATGTGGCACAGCTGCCTCCCCCAAGTCACAGGAAACTTTTTTTTCATTTATTTATTTGTATACTTGTCTCCTTATTGGTTAAAGGGGAGGAGCAAAAAGCTAAAAAGGGGGGTAATTCACTTTGGAGTTTCCACCCCATATAATTGTCTTAAACTAAGACACCTTTCCACAAAAAAATATTCCCTAATACTGAGTCTAAATTGTCCCTGACACAAGGCCATTTTCTCTTATCCTGTCATTTGTTATTGCAGAATTGTTACTTTGGTACAATTCTACAATACTTTGTACTTATTGTACATTGTTACTTGGTAGAAGAGACTGATCCCCACAGTCAGGATTTCATCCACAAAATCTTTCAGGTAGCCGTAGACAGAAATAACATCCTCCTAAACCTTCTTTTCTCCAAGCACTACCCAGTACCCTCAGCTGCTCCTCATAAGATTTGCACTCCTGACCCTTCACCAGCTTCATGGCCCTTCTCTGGATTTGCTCCAGCCCCTCAATGACTTTCTGGTAGTGAGGGGCCCAGAACTGAACACAGGATTTTAGGTGTGGCCTCATCAGTGCCAATTACAAGGAGACAATAATTTCCCAAGTCCTGCTGGCCCCAATTTCTGACACAAGCCAGAATGTCTTTGACTCTTTCGGCCCCCTGGGCACACAGCTGGCTCAGCTGCTGTTGATCAACACCTCCAGGCCCTTTTCTGCTGAGCAGCTTTCCAGCCACTTTTCCTCACACCTGTGGCACTGTATGGGGTTGCTGTGACCTGAATGCAGCACCTGGCACTTGGCCATGTTTAATCTCCTGCAGCTTGACTCTCTCCATTGATTCAGCCTGTCCAGATTCCTCTGCAGAATCTTCCTACACTCCAGTAGATTGATATTCCTGCACAGTTTGGTGTTGTCTGCAAACTTGATGAAAGTGGACTCAATTCCTTTATCCAGATTCTCCAGCTTGTACAGAAGAGGTAACAGAGATAATAACTTCTTTTTCTTTGCTTCATTGATGTTGAAGGAGCATGCTGTATATCAAATAACAGTGAGAACTGTTGCATAAAAGAAGAAAAATGTCATCAGAATAGATGTATTCTGTATCATGACAGATGAACAAAGGAACAAAATAAGGATCCAATAATGCTGACACGTCCTGAAATATTATGGTCATTTAATATGTGAATAATAATAACACAGATTATTTGTGTGTGATTTTCTAACCTTCTAAAGAACAAACTGTAAAAGGCAGTAGCTCAGATCCATGGCACACAGTGCAGCAAACTTTTACACAAATCACATGAAAGACTGAAGTCTGTAGCCCCCTAATACATACTTGTGGCATTTATCTGGTAATTGATATCACTAATGGATTTTCATTCTCTGCATAGATAAGGTAGAATGGATACAAATATCAATAAACAAACTGTAGAGGAACACTGAACCTCACAAGACCAGAGCTGTGTTTTATGTCCTGGAGAACAGGCTATACTGACTATTTTTCATCTCTTTCACCCGACCTTGAAATAATCCTTTTTTTTAATGCCTATCTTTCTTTCAGGCCTAGCTTTCTTATTGAAGTTTCATATTAGATCTAAAATCCTTTTTGTCACTTCAAGTTCTGGCTCACACCTTATCTTCAGCTTCCACTGAATCATGTCCTACCTTTCTCTGAGGCCTCTGGTTCTGTTTATTTATTTTTTCCACATACCGAAGACTTTGTTTTGTTACCTCTGCATCAGAATTTTAGTGTGGATGGGCCACAGGGGAATGTTAAAATTGCAGAAAGTTTAATTTTCCTTTCTGTTACCCTATAGATCAGAGTAACAAAAATAACAGCTTTGAGAAAACTCCTATCCAACTACTGCATCTGTCGTATGGAGTATGTAACATGCAAAAAAATATTCCTGTATTTTCCTCTGAAAATAAGTTTCTACTGAAGAAATGCAATTTGTAGGGTTTTTTTTTAACAGAATGTAATTATATAAACCAGGTAGATTATTCAGATTAAGAGAAAAGAGGATTACTAAATTTTCAATTACTTTTTTCAAAGTATGCAGAGTTTTCTCCCTTTTCGAACTGGTTATGCTTTTTCTTTTACCTTAATCTGGTTCACAAGTATAAACCTTATTTTTCTGAAATTTGAAGGGACGAAGCATTTTTGAATAGTATGAAAAGATTTCACTTTTCCAGGACTGAATATTTCAGCAGAGGCACAGTAAAAGAAATAAAAAAGTTAGACACTGTCAAAGACATCTTGGAGTGGGGGCTTCTACAACGTAAGCCCACGGTACGATTAATAATAAGCAAAGTATCCCTACACTTCAATTGCTGTTCATTATAAATGTCATGATTTTAACTGAAAACCTAAAGAGCGAATAAAAAAGCTGTATCTTTTTTATCTTTTTTGTTTATAATGGGAATTACACGCATCACAAAAAGTACGCCATCCAATGTATCTCATGGCAATGGAAGTAATAGAAGAAGTTAGCTCTTGTCACAATATTTTTCCTGGTTCCTCCTTCAGGCCACCCACCCACACCTTCCTTTCTCCAGTTCTGCTGAACTCTCTGAAGCTGCTCTGATTCAGAGGGAGATTTCCATCCCAGTAGTGCTTCTGCAAGTTTTTCACCAAAGGGAAGTTTTTCACTTTGGGAAGTATCCCCACACCCCCTTTGCCTTTCCATATCTGCTGTATTTGGGATGGTTTGCAGCAACGGGGATCATCAGGATCAGTGAGCCACTATCATGCCTTTTAAGTCAGTATTAAACCATTCTGATGTTAAATATGGCTCATTCAGAGCCAATTCATATCCAGCTGAAGTCAGCAGGAGTCTTGCATGGGTTTCAGTGATCTTCATGTAAAGCCCAGAGAAAGCAGGACCTTTTTTCCCTGTGTGAGCAAGATAACAAAAATGGAAACGGTGATGATTGATTATGTAGGTCATTGTCAGCTCTGTGAGCTGTGTGTTATGTATAATGTATTAGGCCAACCCTAAGGAAAATAGTTTGTGATGGGGAATAGAGATGACTAAATTCTAGGTCCTAGAGTACTTCTCTTGTTCATCTTGATGTGAATAGATCTTGTGTTTTACTGGGTCTTGGTAGAAGAGAGATAAATTTAGAAGAAAATTTTGCCTTAGATCTTCACTCTTTCTATTGACTTAAATGAAAGCTGATTTGACTTAGCTAGGGCAGAATTTTGTATGCACACTTTTGAATTTTAGTAGAATATATATTTATGTCCTAAGGTACTATGTTCACTTTTCCAATGTTGTTTTTAGTTGCCATTTTTTAGCTTTGATGTTTTTTAAAATAAATATGCACTCCCAGAAGCAAAATAAATTTAAAAATTCCTGTTTTCACTGTTTTTCATTTTTATATTAAGTATGCCCTGCATATTCTATAGTGCATGATTAGGTAAACAAGGCTTGATTATTAGAACTTGTTGTTCTTGGCATCATTAAGAATAAGGTCCACAAGAACAACTTGTGCACCTGAAATGACTATCAGAGCATTAGGCATAAATCACACAAAGATATCTCTGTTGCATTCCTGAAAGATGCAATACTCAAAACAAACAACTGAGCAGAAACTGAAAAAAGCGTGGAGTCACTGTAGAATTTAATTATTCACTTGTGGGTTTTTTTGTTTGCTTCTTTTGGTTGTTGGGTTGTTGGATTTTTTTTTTTTTAATCTGTTTCTGGCAGTTAGAAGAAATAAAGCACAGAATGAGTAAAAAAGTCTTCCAAGCATTTAGAACTTACATCCTCTCCAGAAATGTTTGATCTATTTGTAGCAGTACAATGAGCTGTTCCTTTGGCAAGAGGAGGTACACTAGGTAGTTCACACCACACAATTTATTTACAAGCTGAAACAGCTGCAACTCCATTTTTTTTTTCCCGAAAGATAGAGGGAATACAGCCAAGTGTAACATAAATATGCAGGTCTGATGTGTCTGTGTCAGATACCATCCTCAAAGACATTTCACTTGGAAACAGTGAATTGAAATCTCCAGATATTACTTCACACTGAGAAAAATATAAAAATGAAAACAGTGCATTTAAAGAATATAGGGTCTGATTGTTTATTTATTTATTTATCTATTTATTTATTTATTATGGAATGTAGCAACATCATGTGCTAAACAATCTTTTGATGGACATAAATAAAAATCTTTGAACTCTTATTACTTCATCAAAAAATGCAACCTTTCTGTTTTGCACTGCACCAGTTATCCAGTTAATATAATATTTTTGATGAAAGGCAAATTGTATATGACTGAGATTATTGAATATTTGTTTCATTTTAATGGTACTTAAAAATCAAATATGTGTTCCCTCATGAATAGGGTGATTCCAAATGCATCACTAGGAGTTGCTCCATGCTAAGCTGTTTTGGCCAGTCATGTTGGGATGAAAAATGGCAATTTTATGTCTCTCACAAGAGATATGTAAATGGAGCACAGTTTCTTTATAACACTTCAGCAAATCCCATCTTAGAGCTAGAAATGGGAAATTGCTTTGGTTCCATTCAGTGCCCCATTCCTCAAATTAAGATTTTTCAAGACAAAGGATTTGGCAAGATTATCACCCATTAAGCAACTGCCAACATAACCAGAGCCATGAAATGCTCTTTCTGAAAAAAGTAATAGGATGGGCTCAGCTGTGCAGACTCAGATTTCCCCATCGACTTTTCCCTTGGCTAGCAGACCTCTGGCATAGGGGTGTTTCCAGCATTCGTTTTTCCCCATAAAGAGTAGCCAATTAAAGTAAAATTAAACAATGTTAATCAACAGGTGGATCAGAGCTACAGAAGCAAATGTGGTCAGTAATTAATTAAATTTAACTTTTTGCTCTTTTGAGTTCCTGCTCTTTTGAGTTCCTCAGTTAATGGAAAGAAGGTGACAGTGAGATTGTGAGGAATGTTGAGAAGCATTTCAAGGTTCCATCTCTTGTTGGATAAATAAGACAAAAGCAGATGTGTCATGTAAATTTTCATATTAATAAATAAAAAGTTGTTTTATAGAAATATTTAATAAAATTCTTTCAATTTTTTTACTATCTGGAAGAATATTCCTCTCACAACTTTATCAAATATTCATGTAATCCCAGTTTACAGTAAAGACCATAATTCAAATTTGAAACAAATGTTTGAAGAAAATGTCTGGCAGCATTTCTGCAGCTCAAGTTATGTCGGATGTTAACTGAACAGAGCAAGAGTGAGCTGATAACTGGAATATCCACAAGAGAATGGGAAAGATGCAGCTGAAGAAAAACATAAGAAAACATGCCTAACTTGTATACTCTACTTGCTTAGTTCTGCTTGCAAATTGCACGTTATCAAATTAAAATTAAAAGATTAATAATCAAGAGGTTCTGTTGATATTTATCAATGTTTCATGTAAATTGAGTGTGGGTGTAGCCATTTAAATTTAGCAAATTTTTTCTATTCTTTCCACTTCATTATTTGGAGTCTATGCTATTCAGAATTAATTTTATGTGAACCTCTCATTCTCTATGCATGTCTATGTAACTAAAGAATTTTTACTATTCATGATCCAGCAACAGAAGAAAAACAAGTGCCTCCCCTGAAAAAAAAACAAGAAACAAAACAAAAAATGCCAAACCAAACAAAAAACCCCACAAAACAGAAAACAAAGGAAATGGGTATTATTGTAACATTCAAAGAAATAATATTATAGCACCATTTATGTAATGTATTTCATTTTTATTCTCACAGGCCTAGAGATGTGGAGACATTTAGTTCATGTAACTACTGAAATATCCATTAAAAAAAGAAAAACAAATTGCTTTCATTGATTTTGAAATTCAGAAAGCCATATATACAGCTACAATCCATGGTGGGAATTTATGCTGGCACAGACAGGGCTCTTTGTGTCATCTCCCCATGGAGCTGATCCCTCACGTGGCACTGCTGGAGCGGGGAGTTTGGGGAGGCTCACCACCCATCACTGCTCTGCCTGCCATGCAACACCAGGTCCCAGTGCTGGGGCAGGGCTGAGAGTGAAGCATTGTGGTGAAGCCCCAAACTGCCCATCCGATCAGCATTTTACTACTGCACAAGAACATAACTTTGTTATCAAAATGCTTAGGCAGAGCCACAGACTGAAAATCAACCCTGAGCAGTCCTATCCCATTCCCATCCCATTAGCTACTCACGCGACCCCTAACACTGGAGCCATATCCCATATCACCGGCGGGTGGTCTCATGTTAGGTACAAGGGGATTCGCCCCCATCCACACTCAGGAATTGCTGATGATGCTGTATGGTAGGTTATTCATTAATCCGGAAGCAATCCTGGAATTATTGATAATGCTGTATGATAGGTTATTCATTAATCCAGAAGCAATCCTGGTGGATCCTTCTGTTTGAAGTTTGGTAAGCAGGGCAAACAATAAAGAGAGATAGGGATAAGGGAAAATGTCGAGCTAAGCATGATCAGAGCTAATAATGTCAAACTGACCCTAAGAGCCGTGCCCATGTCAAACTGACCCTAAGAGCCGTGCCAGGCCATGGGAACCAAGCCAAGTACACCGGGAATTGACCATATTAGGATAGGAGTTCAAAAGTTTAAAGAGGAAGACTCATCAGAAGACCCTTGCCCATGAGGAAGGCACCGGAAGGACCACCAAGAATAATCCTCAAAATAGATGTCTCCGCCCACGCTCCGCCCACACCACGCCTCTTATGAATATAATGTAACCCTGCACCCAAGATTGTATAAAAGCTTGCTTCTGTCATGAGATAGCCAGAAATCCCTTTGTGATTTCTCCGACGCGTCGTAATAAAATACCTCCTGTCTATGCTGACTTACTTGAGTCTCTTAGGCAGTTATTCTCGCCTTTTGGGGCAAAATTCGGCATCAGTGGGACAGAGGGAGTGACTGTGAAAGCCAAGCCCCAAGGCATTTAGGGGGTTACCCTGACCACCAATACCCAGCAATGACCTTTCCCAGCCACTCCTCCCTCCTACCCACCACACGAGTCCATGCCAGGTAGAACACGCCTCCCTGCAATGTCCCTTTTCTCTCCAAAGTGACAAAGGTCCCTTCCAGTATCATCATCCCTGCCTGTCACCCAACCTGCCCCCCAGAGTGGGTCCTCTTGGGGAATCTCTCAAGGATGCATCCCCAGGCCTCAGAAAGGTGCTTGGCAGGTGGCACACATGCTACATTCTGTGTCAATGGGTAGGCATCAACCAAGATATTCATGGAAGAAGAAGCCAAAAGGATGATCTTCTCACCCACAAGGGGGGTGGTCACTCTAGCTGGGCAAGGGGGCCATGATGGTCCAGATGGCAGCTGGCCCTCTGTGTGCTGGTTCCAACCCAAGCTCAGCTGTCCTCAGAGGGTCAGCCACTTGCAGAGGTGTTCCACCATAGGACCACCACTTTCTTCTTGAATTATTGCTTCCTAACTTAGCTTGTTGGCATAAGCCACAGATGGCCACATTTATCATATAGCCTCACGCTGATCTCTCTGATTTTCTCCCGACCAAAAGTCACTTACCTACTGCAACCTGGTCATTACTAGGCTAGATGGATGCTGATTTTATGCCCATATATATTAAATTGGATTTTCTCTTTGAAAAGCAGATGATCTTTGCTTACATATATATATAAAATACACGTATAATATAGACATAATCTTTTTTTAATCTGTCATGTACATACCTGTGAGGTATACAAATTTAAGTTAGGCAAAATATACTTAGTTAAATACCCCTTAACAATTTTCTCTTTTCAAAACCATCTGTCAAAGTCACAATACCAGCTATTCTCAGTGAAGAAAGGCAGTGTTTTTAAAAGGACATTAGGCTTAATTCATATGCCACATCTGGCTTTCAAAATCACCAAGACATTGCTTTACATTAAATTATCTTTTAAATCTGTAAAAAAATACCACCATGAACATGCCCTTGTGCTGACACTTTATGTGCAGGTTAACTGAAAGAAATTTCTCCCCTTTGGTGCATTTTATACCTACTTTGGAAAGAAGACCACCAGCCAGTTATAGAAATTAACAATGAAGTCCTTCCTTGATGTAAAACAAGTTAGCTAACTGAAAATTGAAAAAATATCAAATAATTGTAACCATTTATGTTTCTGTCTGTTTCTATGTCTAGGTCAAGCATTTCTATTTCAAGAATTGGATTCTCTACTGAAAAAAAAAACCAACAGAACACTGTTTAATGCATACTCTGGTCTTCTAACAGCATGCAGAAAACTTATGGCCTCAGATAACGATGTTCTAAGGCAGTAGTGCTCAAATTATAGCTCTTAAGGGACCTGGATATGGCTCTCATGAAACCAATGTGTCTCGTTTGTGTTCCTTTTGCTGTATTTTAGTCCTAGAGACAGAAGAACAATGATAATAGAAAAAAAGCCCTGTACAAAAACACTCCTGCAAGGGAATACTGGAACAGTAGAGAACCACCTTACAGCCCTTTTAATTAAGTGAAAGATGCAGGGGAAAAAAAAGAGGCATGAGGCAGTGACTTGGCTGAATGGAATTGCATATGAGAAAACAGAAATAAAAAATACTCCTTTTCAGGTGTTAAAGGTCTCCTGTCTCCTGACCAGGATATTCCAAATTCTTGAAATTAAAAATCCAACTGAGTCAAGCCAGCAGACGGTTTTAAAAACCCAAATGTTTCTGGTTCAAAAACTGTGGTTCTACTTGTACATAACTGTACAGTTGAAATCCAACCTGAGCTTCAATTTCTATCCTAGTATTATTTTTTTTTCATTTATTTACACTTCTTCCAAATATAACATCAAAGGCTGACAAAAGAGTAGAATGACAGAAATGTCCTCCCTCATTTTCAGTCCTGTCTTACAGACTTGAATTTCTATGACTCTATTAACCTTCTGTACAGATTACATAGAAATAATACTTTATCAAATCATAGTTTTTCCAGAAGCTGCAAGATACTTTAGTGAAGTTCACATAAGCTTGTTCTGAAGCCACTGCTATACTTCTTCTGTGTCATTGCTGACATTTCCAGATCCTTATGCACACAAACTTTATAATTATTTAATTTTAAAACACATTTCCATTTAAAACTGGAAAAAAAATTTAATACTTCCTATGTGTTCTCAAGATGGATGAATATGAATATGAATTTAGAAAACACTAGATATTATTTTTTGTGAACTTTCCATACGTTTTTATAATTTCTATCTGCTTTTCCCAAATATCTGGGCACAGTTTTTTGACTGTCTCTTTTATCCGTGGAAACAGAGGTTTTGTCACTCAGTGTTATATCAGAGAGAATATTGTTTGTAAAATACTGTATAACCCCATATCAAAAGCAGGATCATACCTATCGATAATGAAAAGTACTTTCAATGAATTGTTCTTACTTATTTGCTCTGACAGAATAGGCTGTGCCTCAGTGCTGTGTTGCATATAAAGGATGTCAGCAGAGGCTTAGAGCTGAGCACTTTGGCTCTGATGCAGTCAGACAGATATGCATGTGCTCAGCTTAATGTACAAGAGCAGCTGACCAGGGACACATGGTGAGATCTGAGCTCTTGGCTCATTTCCTGGAGCAGAGCACAAGAGAAGAAAGATATTTAATGATCTTAAGGTCAGTAGGCCTTGTTCTGCAAATATACTGGCTTCAGAAAAAGGAAAAATCATAGAGATACTTTTCTATCTTTTATTGCTAAACAAAGGAAATATGAATCTTCTAAGCAAACATATGAACCAACAAACAAAGACATAAAAAACAGAATGACCCTTAGAAAAGTGTAGTCTTTTTGTATACTGGCAATATTGAATATGACTAATCAAGTCAGGCTGATTATGCTCTGTGAACTCTTTGCAGGCAATTTCAAAACTAAAAGTTATTTGAAAACCTTCACATACCAAATACTTACCCTTTAAGAGGCGACCTTTTTCTACCATTGTTCTACTACTACTCTACTAATAGCAGTAGAGTATTGAAAGAAGTTTGATTGAGGATAACTGATCTTGTGTTCAAAGATTGTTTTTTTTCATAAAACATATGAACGTAAATTGTTCAGAAGCCTAAGTCAGATATTTTGTAAAAAAATCTGTTAAAATATGCAAAATACAGAGCATGAGAAAGTGAAACTCTGAAGATGCTGTATTTTTTGAGAAATCTTACTCAATGCCCTTTGGGCATATGGACTATCTAGATTCCTAGTAGTCTTGTGGCTACATATGAGTGATGTAAAAGGATGAAACAATGTGATACAAGTTACTATGCACAATTTACGGTTTTCATATTATAAGAGCTACAAGGATCCTTGCATACGGGCAGAGGGAGCCTTGCTGCTATCAGCCATATGTAAGTTTTAGTACATGATTGCAGAGGAGAACATATGTGGCCCGAAGTTTAGAGTCCGGCTCGCTGAGGGCGAAAGGCCGACGCCCCTCTGCAATTCCTGGCCAGCGCCCTTCGGCGTCTGAGGGCCTCGGGCTGTGCTGGCTGCGGACTGGCTCACACCGCTGGGATTGGGGAGGAACGGAGCTGACCATTTCCCGGGGGTTAAACATCGGTTTATTGACGGTGATGCCGCATCCAAACACCGGGAAACCATCTGGGAAAAAGTTTTTTTTCATAGGGGGTGAAAAGAGGATTATAAAGCAAGGGGGTGGGTACAGACGGAACCAATCGGGAAAGGTGAGGGGATGAACTTCACAGAACTGACACTCCATGGAGACCAATAATCAAAAGGTAAAGGAGGTGTCCTGGGACCCCAGCCAGCCACCATCTCCAGAGAGGAGAAGGTTCTCGAAACCTGGGAGGAGAAAGGGAGTGATTGACTGGACCCAGGGAGGAAACAACTTTCACTTATAAGGGAAACCAGGGGAGGAGCAATTACACATCGGCAACTATGAATAGCGGTTACCATAGCAACTTAGCTGACAGGCTAGCAGTGGCGGGAAAAACTGGGGGAACAAAACCATTTTACACCTAGTAGGGGAGAACAATACATAAATTGGGGGAATAACACAAGAAACTTAACAACACACTACCACACATGATTATTAGAAGGTGAGAAAGTCTGGTGAGCAGAAGACTATTTACTGTGTATTTTTCACATTAGAATATGAGCGTGCTCTCTCTGGAGATGAAAGATTAAGGTGTGCACAGTTGTGTGCACAGCAGAAAATGTTGGCCTTTCAGTCTTTTAAAGTCTCTGAACTGCAAAACTAGTATTTTTCTAAGATTAGATTTTACAGGATTTACATACCAGAAAAAAGAAAGAAAAATTTGAAGTCTAAAAGAAGAACTGCCAACAGTAGCAACACACCCAGTCTTAAACTTTTCTAAAATGGAGTATCATTCAGAAATTTCAAAGACCTACTGGGGGAAAAAATATACAAAATAAATCATTTTAGAAATTAGAAAAGTCCCATTTGTACTATATACGTATTTATCTTGTTTTAAAATTCTGAACAGAAACATGCTCCACATTAGAAAACACACTTTTTTTTCCTTATAAACATGTCTAGGTACCTAATGTAGTAATTTAAATAAAATTATTATTTTTCTGTACTGGATGCTTGGCAACACTTAAAAATTCTAATTTTCTTTGAGACACAGATTTGTCCTTGTAAAATGTACTTTTATAAATTGATACTTTAGAGAATGCAACATTTTGGGAATGAAAACAAGAACTTTTATCTCTTCTCAGTACGTCATCATAGGCTCAAGGGACTCAGTTGTCCACTCTGTCCACACCAAACACGCACTGAAGGTACACCTGAGCCTGCATTTACTACATCTCCCTGATCTTGTGTGAGATATGGAGGGAGAAAAATGTTATGTTTACATTTGTGAAATTGTTTCATTCTATTCCTTCCTTTCAAAGTTCATTTCTGGATGTATAATTACCTCTTCTGTGAAGGAAACTAAAATCTGCTGTGATGGTTATGCTAACGAACTCTGGAAATGATCTGAAATTTGTTGTCACTGCCTTGTACTATAAAATGTCTGCAGTGCAAGGCAGCTTAATGTTTGCTTTCAAACCTCAGCAGTGTGAGAGAAGAGAAAGCTTTGGGGCTTCAGCGGAATAATTTCATGTTCCAGTAAGTGGCAGAAGGCTGTTTAGCAGGCAGGTATTTAAACTGAGATGTAAGCATTTACAGCTGCCTCCTGCTGCACGCTCAGCATTGTTTGCTGTTTTAGAGGTAGATCTCTGCTCAGCGTGTTTGATTGAGTTTACAGTTAAGTGTGATGCTTGTGCTATGTTGCAGTGCTGAAATCTCCTTTATAACACATCAATTCATAGGCTTTAAAAACTGTCAGTAAACTATCATGTAGCTGTACTGGCATTGTGCTGCTTAAAAATTCATTCTTGTTGCTACCATTTGTTGTTTTAAAATTGTATTATTTTCCATCATATTATCAAATTCTTATTGGGATTTTCAGAAGCCTCTCATCAGATTCAGTAATGCAGAAATAAAACCATAAAACTCAAATTAAATTCTAACACTTTATTTTGCAGAAAAAACACATTGTTTAAATAGTGTATTAAGACTAAACCAGAAGGATTTGAACTCCAGGATCTTCTTACAACTAATTGTCTTCAGTTACACAGTCAAAATATTTTTTCAAAACCCCAATGCTTTAAGAATGAAAGATATGTTATTCTATAATTTTCAAGTCACATGATTCAATAGAATTGAAGATAGCTCATTAAAAGAAAAATAGTAGCATTTACTCAGAGTCATATCATTTAATCTGTGACCAGAGTGGATTCTCCTCACTGAATAAGAAAGCATATAATTTATATTCATTTCTTTCTTCATTTCTTTCTACCAAAACAATACTCTGTTGGGTGGAAGGGAGTATGATAAGTTCTTGTATCGTAGCTTTAATTCCACTACTTTCATGACAGAAAAAGTAGACTTGATCTCTGTTATTGGTTAATTAAAAACTAAATTTCTTTGGCTCATACTCTAGCTTGCCACTTTAAAATTAATTATGACCAATAACAAATAGCAAAGTGTTCCTTTTCCAGAATAAGTTCCCCATTGGGATGCAATGAAAATGTTAATAATTAATCAAATAGTCTAACTTGGTATTATTTTTTGCTACCTCACTCATATACAAAACCCCACTGATGTTAGTTGACTTTTTTGTTTCATAAATATTTATATATAATTGCATTTTCCTTGTAAATTGCATTTTTTTACCCCAAAGGGAGGAAAAAACAATTTGTGTGTTAATTTTATCTCACTGGTTTTGTTCAGCTTCAGTAATTCTGTATATAAAATAAGAGATTAGATAAAAAGAAATGCATGCAACCTGTGTTTTATAATTTAAAGAATAATAATTAGACAATGCTGCTAATTTTGCAGCAAATCAGGTACATTGCTACCTCCCAGCAAAAAGTGAAAAGCAGGCAATTCAGTGTTCCTGTTCCCCCTACTGCCCAACTTTAATACTAATTTTGTTTAGATTGTGCTGCCCCCTACAGAATAATTCAATATTTAGCATTTTACAAACCTGAGGGTTGGTGTCCATTATTTTTTAATATTACCTGGACAAGTTAATGAACATTTTCCATAGAAGGAAGCAGAGCTTTATTTGCTGTTATTACAATTTTTTAATATGTTCTGCATGACCTGTACTAAAAAAAAAAAAAAAGAAAAAAAAAAAGACCTCACCATTTTATGTTATATTGATAAATAAAATTTTAAAAAAAGTGATGTGCACCATTATTGAACCACTAAAATAAGGTGAAATATTTTTTGCATCCTCCAAGAAAGCAAGAGTACTAACCTTTGAATCTCAGGAAGTAAGCTAATTATGTACTTTATTAGCTGCTACCTATACTAGCATTCTTTCCTGACTCCACTATCTGTAGCAAACAGCAGCAGTTAAATGCAATGATGCACTTCAGATTCTAATAGAAAACAGAATGTGAATAGGATAAGGAGAAATAGATAATACTTTAAATGTAAACTTTCTATTTGTAATTGCATTTCAAAAATATAACATGCTCTTTGAAAAGTAGTGTTTGTACTAGTTGATATTCCTACAAAGTAACTTTATAAATAAAAAGAAGCCCTAGATTATGTTTCCTGTGGCAAACCTCAAATTGATGGGAAAGTTTGTTCTCCATAGATATGCCCTGGCTGTCTCATATTGCACTGTATATGTCCATCATTAAGGAGATTATGCATGAAGGAGAGGAAGCCATGGAATTTTCCATCAAATTCAGCCCTTGCAACTGTGTGGAGAAAGAAAATGAGCAGGAGATTTCATATGGCCTGGATTAGCTCCCTTTGGTGTTCCCTAGAAACCAGGCATTAGAGGAAAGAGAAGTGTCGTGAATGTGCTTGAGTTTCTCTTCGTAAATACTTCCCAGAACTCACAGCACAGAAACTCACCTGTCCTTGACTTACTGAGATTAGCAAGAATTTAGGACACTGCAGTAATTGCATCCCTGAAATGTCTCAGTTTTTCTGAGTGTTTCCCCAAATGCTCAAAGACACTGGACTTGAGGAGACAGGTACAGGTTATGCCTTCCAAGGCATATGGTGAATGAATCATGGAGCAAAAAGTTGTTTGAACATGGCTGGTTTTGCTTACAAAATAATTTTGTAGAGATGTTAGCAAACCCAAGAAAGCTTACAGGCATTTTGGTGCCTTGGCTCCTTCATATGCTGGAAAGAAATCCCAAATTTAATGAAGATTTTACAAGAGTCAGCTGTAAAGGGGAAATGAATCCATGAAGACAAGACTCAAACACATTAATGGGTCGTACTCCTTAAACAGACACAGTAAAAATGTCCTCAACAAAATCCAAAGATCTTTCTCAGGTGAAAGGTTACAAGCTTTGCACCAGTAAATGCAATAAAGATCTGTGTATAAAATAACTTGTCCAGAGAAATTTTCTGGATGGTATTACTTTCAATTAATAAACTATTTGCCTTTGAAACATATTTCAGTAATTTCTCACTTTCATGTTTAAAGAATGAATGTATTTACTGGAGGTGGAAAAAGGAAGTAGAAAGATGAAAAAGGTTTCAGAAAATAGGTAGTTTTTTTTCTTCCCAGAAAGAACAGAGACATTAAAGGCGGAGGAGAGGCCCCTGCAAAAGTACCTATTAAATGTATTTTCTAACTTTCATCCATTCTCTTACTCTCTATAAGAATCTGCCATTCACTCAAATGATACATTTATTTCTGATGTATGACAGGAGCATATATGTTCACTGCTTCACAAAAAACTATAATTTAAAATACAAAACTGAGCTATTAAAGCTGAAAGCTTTTAGAACAAATCACAAATCTGACACATTTCTATGGTTTTAACTTGACTAGGTTAGGAGAGGAACTGAATAAAAAAACAGCTTTGCAAGCTTCATCTAATACTTCAAACAGACTAAGTGCAGATTTTGTAGATTTAAATATTCACATTAATATTGATTTGAAGGAGTATCAGGGAAGAAAAACAACACCATTAAAATGATAGAGACATAATTCCAATTATAGTTGTTGGTAATGGAACTGCTGCATTACTAAAATCTACAGTCTTAGATTAGAGAGGTACTGCAGTGATTCAAGCACAGGGAGAAGATAAAAGAACAAGAAACATGTCATTGCTACAAAACCAGAACCAATAAAGAATGTAAAGCATTTAAACAGCAAGATATTTTTATCACAATAAAACTGTGCCACTATATGGAAGAAGAGTTATCAAGTATTTATCAAGCAAAGGTCTGAGAACCTGCAGACTCTGAACAAGCCCTGGATTCCAGTTCAGACTTTCAATATTCTTTCTGTATTTTACATGTTCAACATTTAATTTAAATAATAAAGAGGATGTTGTTATGGGAGAAAAAAACCCCAAATGTCTTTCTCAGATGAAAGCCCCATTCTGAGTCTTTTATACAATACTACTATTCTGCAATATAACCCCAAAAGGAGGAAAGTGCTACATCACTCAACTGACATTGCAGCCTTCTCAGAGGGAAAAAAAAACCAAACTGAATATTGGTCAGGAGATTCCTTAGCACATGAATTTCAGTAAGTTTTATGTATGAATGATGTGGTCCTGTGAATCAGGTGATCTCATGGCCAGTGTGATCTGTTAAGAGAGAGGAAGATGAAGTGTGGGTGGAAGTCATCTTTGGGTACAGATGTAAGTTCTTCGCAAAAGCATTCCCACGTGTGTTTCTGTCAATGAGACAGTTCCATTGTGTTGATAGCACATAGCATTAATTCTCTGTGAAACATAGTGTTAAAACTATTTCCTTTTCTTTGATGCAATTCAGCATTTTAGTATTTCACTGGCAGACAGAAGCTAAGGAAATGATTTTACTGTCCAGCTGATGAAGAGTTGCAGAATTTTAGAATTCAATGTTCTTTTTCCAATAAGCTCAGCAAGGAATGTTTTTTAGACAGCTTCAAAACTGTCCTTGAGATTGCCAGGTACAAAATAATATAGAATTTACACAGTTTTCTCTAAAACCCAGGATTGTTTAAACGGATAGTCTTAATCACATCAGAGAATGATTCCTTAAACTTGAATGACCCTAACTCTGACTTTGAAAGATCTTTAAAACTTTGGTCACATTGTGTCATTCAGGCCTGGGCAGACACTCGGTATGTGTTAAGATCAGGTTTGCTGGTATTTCAAGTGTATGTTCAGGGTTAGACATAAAGGTGTACAGAAGAAAATTCATCACATTTTCAGGTCTTCACTTCCTTCCATCTACAACCATTATCTATGCAAAAATAAGAATAAGGTTTTCACAAACTAGGGGCAAGCAAAGAAAAAAACACAGAGATAAACTTCCCAAGTGCAAGTTTATATCTCTATAATTTTTGGGTTGCATTCTTTTAATTTAATTTTGTCAGTTTTGTTTACTTCACTGCCTTTTTTTCCTATCACTATCTTGCCATTAGTACTTTGCTTCAATGATGTGGCTCATTTGTAGATCCTAGCAAGCAAATTGTAATCTAACCTAAATATTTCAGCAATGCTAATATTTGCTTCTCATCTTCCTTTGTGCAGCATTACCTTTTCTTAGACCAGTTATTTTAATGGTAGGGTTGCATTCTTTTCTGATGAACTATTTATGGAAATCATTCTATACAATGAAACTCTTTCTCATTCTAATTTGTCTTGTAATATGTGAAAATTTAAAACACACAGCTAAGTACCAGAATATATGTTTAATTTAAGCTACAGCTCTCTATGTCAGCCTAACATATTTGATTACCTGATATATGGACACAACATTTCCTATATTTTATGGAGTCCTATGCAATTGAAGTAACGGTACTAAGACCATAAGTGTGGTTAAACAACATACACACAAGATTCTGACTTCCTAACATGAATGGTCTGAAAACCTGTTCCTCTCCTTCCATAATTCTGCTTTACAAAGTAAAACCCTGGGGTTTTGTGTGAGTGCAATAACAGTAGAGGTAAGATTTCCTTAACAGAAAGGATTCTCCATGGCACAGTGCTGCAGGGAGGAATATTGTTCCTTCTATTCCCTTAAAGCATCCAGCTGTGGTTCCTAATTTCAGCCAATCACTGCTCCACTGTATCATCTCTTACATTTAGTTCTGCAGTTTGACACACAAAGTCACCTTGATAGCAAAACAAAATTATTCTCTATTGAATTCGTATGCAACATAAACTGGAGGAAGAGAATGCATGATTGCCTTTATATGGAGCAGCATGCTTATTTTTTGTGATGATCTGCTTAGTAAAAATTTTATTTTGATAATCTTCACTGTCTTACCCTTCATTCTTTCTTTTGCCATCTTTTTTCTTGTACATTGTAACTACAACTACCCACCATTCTCAAGGATACAACTGTTTTTTGATATCTATTCCTCTTTTATTAAATTAGAAAACATAATTTATGTCATGGGGAATTACTGAATGGTGTTTCTACAGGATTTGATGCCATGGTCATGGGTTACTTGTAAGGTAGTTGGTAATTTTGATTCCACCTCTCTATATCGTCAGTTTGGGTTGCACTTCTCCTGGTACATGTTTTTTATTTATGAACATTACATTTATTGTATTTTTAAATTCATTTCATTACCAATCAGACTCATTATTGCATTCATTATTGGAATATCTGAGATGTTCACAGTCTATGTCACTTTTGAATAACCTTAATAATTACTCAACATCAACCGGCACTACCAGTCACTTCTCACACCTGATCCAGAAAAATTATGAATACAATGAACAACACAGGTAAAATACAAACCCCTCTGGGATTTTTATCATAGCCCTCCATCCACTACAGGAGCTGGTTATTTTTCCCTGCATTTTTTTCCAGGCTTTCAATCAACTATTTAAGTGTGACAGGACTTTTCCACTTTAAAAAAAAAAAAATGGTTAAAGGCATTTTGGAAGCTGATATATACAGTTATGAGACTTATTGACAAGTCTGTTGATATCACTAAATATCTCTTCAAAACTTGCAGGTTGTGTCTTTATTCTAAAAAAGCTCTATTGACATTCACCATAGTATCATACATTCACGTAATTCTATTCTTTGTTATAGTTTTGATTGCTTTGCTCAGTAGAAAAGTCAAATGCCCTCAGACCAGTGTCTATTTGTATAGAGGTCTTCTAAAAGCCTTTGTGAAAATGACACTGCATTTACTGTTTTCCTTTCTTGTGATAACATGACTAAATAAAATGTGAGACTTCATACCATGGTCGCCACATTGTCAACTTCACACTAAGCTTCAGAGTTTATGCGTAAAGAGAACCTAGTCCTTGTTAGTGGGGAATTCGGGTGAGGAACTTACTGTGCCTCACTTTTTTCTCTTGGGTTTTATTCCTCACTTTTTCTCCTCTTGGTTGCTATTGTCATTTTTATTACTGAGTTTTCATTGGTTGGGGTTATTTTCCTTAATTTGAATTTTTAAAGTGATCTTATCTCAACCCAGAATTTTTATCACTTTTGTCTGTTTCTCCTCCCCACCCTACCAGAGCAGAGTGATCTTCAGGTTTTCTCATGAAGAGTAAACTTTTCTAGGAGAAATGCAGAGACAGCAGAGACTCTCTCATCCAAACACTCTTGTCAAGCAGGGCCCACATCTGTGTCCAGATGACTTCTGAAAACCCACAAGGCAGGAGACACAATTTCTGGACTTTCTCCCCCTGTCCTGTTGAGGGGAGAGAGTGATAGATTGGCTTGGTAGGCACCTGAGAGCTTGCCAAGTAATCCCACCACATTTAAGTACTAAAACCAAAACCAGCCAAAATTACATAGAAATTTCATTTAATGGCCTTTTCCCGGTCTTATCTGTGTCTTATTCAAAGAGTTGCTCTTGGATGCACTGTTTGCAACTGTGAACTTGATGTAGTTATGCTTATTGTGCTTGTGAAAAAGCAATTTATGTTTCCGTGCTGATGGCCATGTCATGTTCTGCAGAAAAGCTGCAGATGTGTTTTCTCTGGGAACCTTCATATGCATCCTCTTCTACATCCAGAAATAAAATACATTATTTTGAAAAATAATGTATTTTACATGGGTAATAAAAAAATCGCAATTGTGTTTTATAAACTCAAATGTGCTTTCTTCATACTATACAGTCCCATTTTTGTAAGTAGAGGCTGTAAAATACCAGTTCTACCTCTGTAATGCAACCATACTTTAATGTGTAGAACTGTGGTAGAATGTATTTCTAGAAAAGCATCACACACATCTTTGATAAGAAATAAATGCAATGTACTATAACTCAGTAATGATTTGAAAGGAATGGTGGTGGGGGGATGTGTGCTCATTTTTAGTGTTCTCCTTATCATCTGCTCTACAGAAGAAATAACCCTGTTCTATTTTCTCTTCAATAAAACCACATGGAATTAAATAGAGAGGGAGAGCAGCATCTGCATGGCTAATACTGCCCTCGAAATAGAATGTGAAATAACGCTGAACATTGAAAGCGCACTGAACATTGAAATAAAATATGTCAAATAACTAATTTTGTCTCTCCTTCATAATGACTCTGTTGCTGGAAAACGAAGTTATGCCTGATAGCTGTGGCTGGACGCTGATTTCCTGTATCTGATCGTAATTTGTAAGCCGTGTGTTCAGCCACTTCTCTGAAATGGTAACTATCAGCAGTGGCAATTTGTGACTGAGAAATAATGTAGCATGGAATTTAGCATGAAAGGTAGGAAGGTGCAACGGCAGCCTGAGTTACAGTGGCTGGAAGCAGGAATGCCAGAGGCAGAAGGATTTCCTGGGAAGGAGTGAGTTTTCCCTCGGTGATAAGAAACAGCAACAACTTTGTTGTGTAGCCAGCCTGGGATCCGTGTGCTCAGGGGTCACCTTTAGGGAACAGAGCTGGGCTGGGAATAGACTCAGGGCTGGACAGAAAGGTAGGAGGTAAAGATGTAAACCCCTAAAAAGATGTGTCACAAGCCAATACCTTGTATGTGTGTACCTCCATCTGCACCAGTCCTTTGGGCAGAGGTGCCTCACGCAGCTGCCCAACGGGCTGGTGCAGATGGAGGTGCACACCCAGTGTCAGACTGTGACACATCTGTGTCACAATGGGTTTACGTCTTTATGGGACCACCTCTAGCAGTAAGACTCTGCCCACTACATTGTTCCTTGTTGCATATTCATATTTAGGCACAAACATGTGTTCTCTATCATCTTGGCTGCTCATAGTCCACGGGATCTGACTCCACAAGCATCCCAGTGAAGATTGCACTTCTTAACAGAGCACCACCACAGGAGTCTTGTCCTCAGAGAAGCCCACCCATTCTCTGTAATTGTCCTGCTCAGTGCAAGCAAAACCACTGCTGTGCACCAGAGCAGCTGCCACACAGTCTGAGAGGCAAAGCCTTCGTCTTATGTACCTTCAGGGTAGCTTTTCAGATTATGATTACCAAGGGGAAGGAAATACCTTAGAATGTTGCTGAAAAAAAGTGGGTTTTTAAGTAAAAAAGGCCTACTTT
The DNA here is from genome assembly GCF_028769735.1 of Zonotrichia leucophrys gambelii. Lineage (NCBI taxonomy): Eukaryota > Metazoa > Chordata > Aves > Passeriformes > Passerellidae > Zonotrichia > Zonotrichia leucophrys. The sequence goes on along the minus strand of NC_088172.1, from coordinate 473,916 downwards.
TAAGTTGCACATGTGAATGTCTTTGTCACTTTAGCTTTCTTGGTTGAGTAGCTATATATTTTTTTTTTTTTTAATATTTGCTCAGGTCTATGGTAAAATAACTTCACCTCTGTTCAAACAATGAAGACAAATGGCATATTTTATGCCTGAAATCTTCTTAAACTCTCTCTAGTGTCTCTAAAACTGAATTGAGGAAACACTTCATTAAATACTGTGCATTCACAAACTTCTTAAACAGCAGCATCTGACTGATACATGTAAAATGAGATACAATCATTTGTGGCAGGCAGATTTGCACAGCAAAGGATGTGCATGACAACAGGCACAGTTACTGGCATAGTCTTCCTTGATTAATAAGCTGTAGTAGATACAGTTGTTTAAAAAGACAGGTCTGGAATGCAGCTAACATGGCTCATTATTAAGCATTCAGCAATGTGACTGTGATCTCTGCTTCTTCAAGCAGCTCTGCTGGACAGTCAGTTCTCATGTGCACCAGTGTGAGAGACAGAGACTTCTTCCTTTTACCCCACAGGCCTTTTTTATTTCATTGTTCCCGTTATAGAACTAAAGAAATCCAGGATGATGTTCTGCCTGGGGTTTTGGGGTAGGCACATACAACATTTTTATAGCTTTTTTCATATGTAAAGTTGGTATACCAGCAAAACTATTCTGCTGTCCTGTCAGTGAGTGTGCAACAATTATTATTTGTCCACAAAGGACTTTCTTTATTATTGAAGGAATTAGAGATCTGGTTGCAGTAGCATTGTCCTGGGAACAGAGCTAACTGGCTGCTCTTCACAGTTTTCATACTCATCGGAAAAAAAAATCCAGACCAGATCATTAGCCTTATCTAAATATACCCTAAAACCTGACATTTAAGAGGTTAAATTCTCATTAAAAGTTACAGGAAGGTAATAAAAATTGAAATTAGACAGTACTGTCAGCACACTACATCTTTGCAAAAAGTAATCTCAAGGTTGAGTAACGATGGGATGAGTTTATGTTAGAAAATACACTCATGTAGCCTTGGGAAAAAATTATTTTCCATTGCCTCACATTGACACTGGATGCCAAATGTAGCATTAAAATCTCACATTGTCCAGTGTACTGGATCTGGCTGAAGTAAATTTTCCCCACAGCAGCCCCACAGTGCTGTGCACTGGGAGCCAGAAGGGTGCTGACAGCACCCCGGTGTTTTGGCTGCTGCTGAGCAGCGTGGGCACAGCATCACAGCTCCAACATCCCTCCTCCCCATCACAGGCCCAGGAGCGGCCAAAATCCTGGGATGGAACACAACTCGAAGTTGACGCAAACTGGCCCAAGATATCTGCTCAGATATAAAAGGAAAGAAAAAGGAGGAGGAAGGCTGGGGAAGGACATTCATTATTTACAATATTTGTCTTCCAGAGCAACGATTACACTTGCTGAAGCCCTGTTTCTTGGGAAGTGAATGAACATTGCTTGCTCACAGAAAGTAGAGAATAAAATGTTGAGGGGTTTTTCCTTTACCTGATATGTGATACCTTTTGCTTTTGCTTTAGCAAACTGCCTTATTTCAACCTAAAAATTTTTACATCTTATTTTCTCTGCCCTTCCCAGCTGTGGAAGAAAGTGATAGAGTGTCTTAGTGGAAACCTGGCATCCAGCCAAGGACGACCCAACACATTCACCTATGAACAGCAATGCAAGCTTTTTATTAAAAGCAAATCAGGCACTTAAAACTTCTGTCCTTTAGGACCAGTGAAAAAATCTCATTCCATTGAGCATTTCACTAAGGAAGTTTTAGATTTCCACAACAATTACTTGAAAAAATAATCTTAACATCGCTCAGGAATTTATGTCTTCCATCAAATAAGAGTGCTGATGACTATTTAAATATTTTATACTCCAGGATTAGTCACTAGTGGTCACAGATACTGAGTGGATTTCATCTCAGGTAATTACCCACTGTGTAGGTATCCACATCAAGACATTGTAAGCTTATTTTGTAGTCAACAAGGAAAAATAAGCAATCCTAGGCCATGAGTCTTCTGAATTAGTTTAGATGTCTGTTTTAGAGCAAGGTAAAGCAAGCCAACAAAATGCCTGCTGACTTTGCTGCATGGTAAGAGAGGCCAAATGAAGCCCCATGTTTGGTGGATTAATAATTACTTCTGAGAGACGTGGTGTGACAGCACAGGGTTCGTGTTCACTGTTTCATGCATGGCATCATCGTGAAATTACAGACCTAGAAGAAGTGTTCAAAGGCAACATGTATGTGAGAAGTGAGCACCGCAATTGCAGCCAATACAGAAAATTTGTATCTTGGGATGAGGGAAAGCCAGAAAAAGAATAGAAGGAAAGCTGAACTAGTTATCTGATGCAAATGGCAGAGAGTAGCAATCAATGTAAACAGCTGTGATCCCACTCAGATTTTTGTGAATACACACAGACTGCTTTGGTCTTATTAATGTTGTATAGTCACCAACCAGCAGAAGTGTCAGCTTGTGAAAGCAGAATGGCTGAAATATAGGAAAGAAATGTAACAAAATGGAAGGCAGAGGCATAAGTTTATAGCAACTTATAGTGACAACAGCAAATACTGTCTTCTTGACCTATCACTAAGAGGAATTTTATTTCTTTCAATTTAGCTGTTTGGCAGGCACACAATTTCTGGGGTTGACATAATCATTTATGCCTTTTTTTGATCTTGGCAGCATTTTCTGCTGTTTTACAAGAAGCATTTTGAATTGCCTATTAAGAACTTTTAATCTATTTATTTATTTATTCTGAAAAGCATACTCAGGCATGCATCATCAATCATCTTCTATGAGCTTGAGTCAGCTGTGGATCCTGAGCTGAGCAGGTGACTCATACTGACAAAAAGCACACAAATTGTATTATTGTTTGGTGCTCTTGCTGACATTATTAGTGTCGTAGGGACAGAGTGGGCAGATTGAACTTGGGATGTTTTTACCTTCAAATGAAAGCTGAATCATGTAGACATTCTATGTCTGCAACTTAAAAAGAACTCCTTGGTCAGGGAAGATACAAAAGGAGAAGTTTTGTGATTGTTATTGTGACAATTCATTGATTTTAAAGCCATAACAAGGGGCATATAACGAGTCAGAATGAACAAAAGTATGAGTTAGCCTTACGGTATCAGCTGAACTCTGTAAAAACTCTTGGTCTTGCAACATAGGTAGGACTGCTGGGATAGTTGAGAAACACTTGGTGCCTCCACTGTGTCATTTTCCTCTCTGCTTCCTGGTCTGGTCTCAACTTCCCCGGCTGTGTTATGTACCTCTGACTTTTGATAGCCATTCATAATGCTGGCGAGAAGAATACGACATAAAATAGAATTTGGTGGTGTTTTAGAAATCCTGGATGAATATTTTTAAAAAAGGAGTTGAGGGTCCTTGCAGACAATGAGATGAACATGTGGTAAAGATCTGACAAATCTCGCAAAAAGCCTGATATGCCGCCATACTGGGTTAATGGCAAGAGTACAAAAAAAAAGTTGAAGGAAGTAATTTTTCCCTGAACTTTTATGTCCCAAAATACAAGGTAAGCTGGAACTAACCTTTGTGATGATTAGAGAGTGGAGCAAGCAATACATAGTTTGAAACCAAATGAAATATGTTTCTTTACCCTGGAGAAAAGGAGTCTGAGGCAGGGCTTACTGCAGACTTCCATTAACAGGAAACTGAAGAGATGGAGCCAGGCTTGCCCCAGCAGTGCACAATGAATGGCAAGATACCCCAGTCACAGCTGTAAGGGAAATTCTGATTGGGCAAAAGAAAAAAACCTCTTTGCTCAGACAGTATTTAACCACTGAAACAGGTTATACAGAGTGGTTGTAGAAAAAGCACCCTCAGAAATATTCATAACTGGAATGAACAAGACTCAGGAAAACCTGTTTTTTTCTAAACCTGGTTTAACTTAGAAACCAGCACTGCTTTGAACAGCAGGGTGTCTTGAATGATCTCCAGGGTTCCATTCCAAAACTCCTTTCCTTTTATCACGCCTTGCTGCCTTTTAGCCCTGGAATTAAAGAATTCTCCCTCTGACAGCTGTTGCCATTAATATTTACATGAAATCCTGCAGGAGTTCTTGGCCAGCTACCTTCATCTTTGGGCTGCTGAAATCCGTCACGTAGACCACCACCTGACTAGAATATGTTGGAACAGACAGATATAATATAATGCAAATTAGAGGAAATTATGAAAATTACTTGTATCCTGTATTAGTTTTGGGGAAATATATCATGCACATCATGCTAGCTATTCACTGAAAACATCTGTTCAGTAGAAACTAAAAGCAACTAAGATTTTTTACTTAATTAAAAGAAATAGAGATCATTGAGAGTCTGACACTAAGTCAACCTCCTATGATCTAACCTGTACCTGTTTAATTTATTCTGGTTTTCACAGCAAGGTTAAAGTAATGTTATTATTAACTTACTCAGTAAAGAATTATTTCAAAGAGTAGTTTTCTATCTGCAGAGATTCATGATGTTGTAATGAACTCAGTAAATAACCTCACTCAGTATATAATGGTCCGAGTATCAGAATTATGGGTTGTTGACTGCCTTGATAATGAGATGGGATTTTGTTCCAAATGTCAAATGTATATATTCTGCCTTTTCACCACATTTATCGGTAAGTGCTATAAGCCCTGAATTTCACAAATTGTCAGGCATATTTATTGTGGGAGTGTAGCTTTCTGCTTCCAGTTCTCTTTTCATTTAGAATTGCTAATTAGTTACCTCACAGTTTAAGATGATATGGCTTAGACTGCAAATTATTTCAGGGTAGTTATAAGCTAGATGAAGAGCAGCTGAAAAACAGGTGTCTGCCTTGTGATTGGATGCTGTGTTAGAAACGAAGAGAAAGTAATGATTGCTGAAGAAGGAAATTGGACAGAAATCTTTACCTCAACATGCAAGTGCGCACAGTATGTTCGACATTTTATGAAGCAAGTACAAACACCACCTCATTTCAGAGGTTTAATGACAAAATGAGAATAATATGTCAGTGAAAGGGTAGGACACCAGCAGACAGATAAGGATTTGCAATGAAAAGTGTACAGAAGACATCCTTTGTACTGTTTAAAATTTGCACTGTGGGAGAAGTAGAGGTCTGAATTATATGGTCAATTTTCATCCCAGTCCTGTAGATGAACTGTGTCCAAATGGATAGTAATTCATTATGCTATGCTTTTCTATTGTTTTCATGTGCAGTTTTAATCAGTTTAAAATGTGTTATGCTTAGCAATATGGATTAAAACTCTGCCTTCCAGGACAAACTATACTTTCCTCCAAGTCAAGAAAAGCCTTAAACTTCTGACAAGCAAAATCCTTTGGCATCTAATAGTTTCACTAAGATTTAGTGCTTTTTTTACAGGTATTACATATGAGGGGCAAAGAGAATTTGCTGATTTTTGAATATCATTCCTTTAACTGCAATGGATCCCCAAAGCCTTGTTGGGAACCATTCCTGAAAAATACACCCTATCAAGTTTTATGTGCACATGTTCAAAAACAGTTTTCCGTGAAAATAAAGAGGATAAGCAGGAACTTTTAACCATTGTTGAACTATTTCAGTCTCCTCTAAAATTAGCCAGCATAAAATAGCATAAAACGACTTTTTCTCTGGTCAATTATGATTCCTTGAAATTTCCCAGCTATATAGAACATAACTATCTCAAACCCCAAAACAACAAACAAACCAAAAATTATGTAATAGATTTAACATACTGCAACTTCTCAGCTTATGTGAGTACACAACATAAGACTGCAGATTTTGCAGGCTGCAGCTGCCCTTTCTGTTCTTACAGAACATTGCTAAGGAAGAAGGCAGTCTAGGAAGCACATAAGGCTGGAAGTTCAGCTGAAATTGGACTGCTCTAAAAGCCACAGGAGGTCTGGCTTGAAAAGCACATTTCCATGACATTTTCAGTATTGAATTCTTGAGTTTGCTTTTTCATTCTGAGTAAAATATTTTTTTTTCTAGAAAACAAACAAACATTAAAATTCAATTTCCTGATCGCTTCATGCAAAACATATCTACAACTCTGTGCCAGAGAAAATGGGTTTAGTGACATGTTTAAACATCATAGTGTGGATGCAAATTGATAGAATCAAAATTATCTGCCAACAAGGAAATATTGGCACACAAATTCAGAAATCAGGCATGAATTTTAGCCATTATAAAGGACTGAAGAGACAGTTACTATTATGTGGTATGTGCAAAGATTATTCAAAGTACCAATGGAAAGAATAATTTTTCCAGCTATGAGCTATAACTTAATAGAAGCAGTTTTTCTTTATTAAGGAATAAAACTTGTAGGGGAGCTCTTGACAAGGTATGAGACAGTCATTAATACAAGGCAGTGCAATAAGATGAGGCTTTTCCTCTCTGCTGCCAAGACTTGCTAGAACAAAGAATTGTCAGTTTATATCTTGCAGTCTGCCATATAATGTGATATGTACCTAATTCAGCTTCAGGCTTCAGTACTTTGAATGAGGTAACACTTGAGATTATGACATCTAAATAGAGATGTGTTCATTGTGATATCTTTAGGTCCTGTGGATATCCACACAATAGGGATGTGGGACTTGATTCAGTTAACCAAAGGGAGCACTTGAGGTGCCCTGCAATATTTCATCCAGATTCCACCTGCCATTCTAGAATATTGTCTAGAATATTGTCAAGACACATAGGTCTTGTCTCAGACTTACTCGTCACATGGGAAGATCTCAGAAAAATTCACATGCTTGTTGGATAGCTGTATTTGAAGCCACAGGGGGGTCTAGGGTGGACAGCTAGAGCACAGGCACAAGTAATAATGCCTCAAAGTATCACAGAGTAAATGATATGAAGAAAACTCAAGTTTTTAATTTAAAGTGACAGCCAGAGAACTGTGAGAATGTCTTAGGTCACTATTAATGTAAGCCATATGTGTGACTACCTGAACAGATTCCTCAATGCCAGTGCGAGGTATAAATTTTACGCAAATGTCATATTTTTACCCCAGATGGTAACCATGTAGCTACTCCCTCATTCCTCACCCCACCCTCTTCCTGTGGGATGGGAAGCAGAATAGGAAAAAAAAGGAAAAACCACAAGAAAAACAGATGATCCATAACAGAGTTCCTCAGTATCTTCTGACTGATGCCCACCCTGTTCCCAAGCAGTGACTGGCCCCTCCTGGACTGATGTAGTGCGTTCGGTTAGTTTATTTCATTGCTCCCCCATTTTAAGTATTGTATCCCTCCTTTCTGTAAAATGGTTCTGCCCTCCCCAGTTTTCCCGCCACAGCTCTCCTGGCAGTTTGTTTCTATGGTAACCCCGGCCTTCAGTTAGTGTCAGTCAGTTAAGTTATATAACTTCTCCTCCCCTATCCCTCCTTATATGTAAACTTTTCCTCCTCCCTGGGCCCAGTCAATCACCCCCCACTCCTCCTAGCTTTCGAGAACCTTCTTCTCTCTGGGGGTTCTGATTGGCTGTGGTCCCGGGGCCCCTCCTTTACTTGTATTTATTGGATATTATTGTATGTCCATTATGTTAAGTTCGTCCCCATACCTCACCCTATTGGTTTGCTGTGGATCCCTCCCTTATCCACCCCTTCTCTTTAAAACCCTGTTCCTCCCTTCCCTCCTGGTCACTTGCTGGCTGGTTTTCCCCTGGTTGGACCTTCATCCCCAGTGAGTGTCCTGCTCCTTCCTCGTCCCATCAGCGCCGCGTATTCCAGCCTGCGATCCAGCTCAACTGAGGGCCAAGACGCCAAGGGGGGCTGGCCTCCGATGCAGCTGAGGTGTCGGCCACAGAACCACAGCTGGCCGGACTTCGCTCTGGTGGCCACGTACGCCCGGCCGCACTGGACAACTCTCCACAATTGACGTACTGAGCGTGATTCTCAGTGGTGCGGAAAATCCCTTGGGCCAGTTTGAGTCATCTTCCCCTGGTCCCTCTTGGCTTGTTGTGCACCTGCTTGTTGGCAGAGCAGGAGAAACTGAAAGTTCTTGAATTAGAGTAAGCACTGATTAGCAACTACTAAAACATCAGTGTGTCATCAACACTGCAATTCACTAATACTAGAATTCAAAACAGAAATAAAATAAAAAGATTGTTGTCTAAAGATACATTCTCAATACTAAAAATCCCCTCTTCAGTTTCCTGATAAATATATGCTAATTTTGGTTATATTTTACCCAAATCTTGGAGAAATTAATGTTACAAAATAAATAAAAATTATTATTTAACATGAGAAGTAAAATGAAGAATATTTGATGTTTACTGATTCCATAGAAATGTCACAGATTATCAGTTTATTTCAAACTGTGGTCACAGTTTCATAGAGTTTGATGGGATTTCCTCAGTTAAAACAGATATCAATGAGTAAACAACAAGGCATTTGCTGAATTTGTTTGTTCCTTTCTGACACCATACTAAATAACTTTGGCCCAACAAACTAAAATTACAGTGCAACTTGTGTCTTCATCATAACATTTTATTTGAGCAACAACCTTAATCATGCTCACTCTTAATTACAATTTAAGATGTATTAATAAATTATAACAGTAGGGAGTTGTCATGACTTATTAATAGACAATACTTCATCTTTTCTAATCCATCCTCTAAATGACAGAAGATATTTGAAAGTGGCAGTCTCCAAGAGTTCTAGATAATTTAATATTAATAAACTTGATAGAGCAGTCTGACTAGAAACTGATCTGTCAGAATTCACCCTTTTCTATGTATAATTGTTTCAATCAAATCCATGATTCGCTTACTTAACAATTTATTTGAAAATGTAATGGTTAAATAGGAAGACTCCCCAACAGTTTCTGAAAACTGATTGAGGAATAGGGCAAAATAAACATATGGAACATATAATCGTTCAAAATTATTGTATGATGTTGTTCAAAATTAGAAACAACCCACCATGGAAAAGACAGTTACTCAAGTAAATAACAAACATACTACACTTACGCCCCCAGAACATCATTATATCTGCAGTTCTGGTTTGGTTGTTTTGTTGGCTTTTTTTTTCCCTTTTTTTCCTTTTTTTCTCCTTCTAGTCTTTCCATCTGCTGATCACATTAGAAATAGCATATAATTACATATGTAAATAATTCTGATGTTCAATTGGTCTAAATCTGTAATTTCCATAGTAGGACTATAGAAAGCATCTACTTTTTGTTGATTTAACATGATTATTGAAATATGACACAGTAAAAGGGTTGGTTTTCAGGTTTTTTTTACTTTTTTGATAATGTCTTTACAGCAATTTATACAGTATGCTTATTTAACTCTTAAATACAGTAACTAATTAAATAGTTAAATGTGTCTGAAGCAAAATTTTTTGGCAACTTCTCTTACACCTAATATAACTGTGAGCCCTACCTGAGACATATAAAGAAAGTAGTCATTAGATCAATGCAATAGCTTATTTCTCCAGTAAATAAGAAATAAAAGGACCACATTTCATACTGTTTTTTCACTTCTTAGAGAATACTATACTATCTCTGGGTAGGAGACAAGAAATTAAGAAAATTTAAATATGCTGTTAAGTATAATTTATCCACATCACAAGGATTAATATAACTTCTTTCAGAGGAATAGGATAAATTGATAATTTTTTTCCTATAATTTGGGTATTCAGAATAGTTTTTTAAAAAATTACAAGCTCTATTCTAAGGTTTGAAGCAAGGTATATATTCCGTGAAATGAAGATAAGAATATGGATACTACTTTAAATTAGAAAATGGGGTGAAAAATGCAATGGAATATAATTTAAATAATAGGAACATAATCAGCTGCCTCTGAAAAGCAAGGGAAGAATCAGCAATAAAATGATTGGATAAGACACGGCATTTCTGCCATCCATGGGGGCAGACTGGACCTGCAGGGACGATTGAGCAAGAAAGAATGTCTGTAAATCTGAAGAGAGAGAGCTGGAGCATTGTGGTAAAGTCAAAAAGGATACACAATGAAATGGCCACTAATGCAGCTTGTGTAAACACTGAGCAGAATGCCTTTACTCAGTGACACTTTATTCCCAGTAAATCTCTCAAAAAAATATTTAATTGAGCATGCTTGTAATTAGACCATGACCTATGGCTTTAACCTCTCAGACAGCACCACATTTCAACAAAATATTTTCTGTTTCCATTTTTAATACCAGTACATGTATAGTTTCATAGCTGGTTTCTTACAAACTTAGACATCTATGCAGAACTATAACCAGCTTCTTAAAGATCACATTTCACAAAATAAAGTTGTCTTAGAAAGATTACTAAAAGCAGTATTTATCCTGCTCTTTATGCTTTAATTTTATGATCATATCAGTTCCATACGATGAAGTTTAGAGGTTAAATAGTTCAAAAATAGATTAGATTTGTGGTATGCACTGAAGTACTGAGTGAATCTGGATTGTTGGATTAAACACTGCAAAAATCATTGGCACACAATGAGGGGGAAAAAATCCAGCACCTAAATGAAAATTGGAGACTGACTGGCACCTTAGATTTTCATGGAGTACTCAAACCAATTAAACCCCTGAGCAGACCTTCACAAATGGAGCTGCAGTGAATGGAAATGGAAAAGAAAACAGATTCATTATAAAACAGACTGCCAGAAAGATGAAAAGAACTACAAGATTTACTATATATTGCTTGCTTCTTCTTGCAGTAAGGTATTTCTTTGCTACAATGTTCCCAATTTTGACATTAGATTTCTTTTAAGATCAGATCTGAAATTTTACTGTAAGGTATATAATATTTATAGAAACAAACTGTCTATGTTCTATTACAATACTAGCTATGCTTGCTTTCTATTCTTGTCTTTTTATCTCTTTCTCTTTTTCCCTTCAGCATAAACATCTCTTTCTGGAAAGGTTGGAGAGATAGGTGACAGCAGATCTGAGGAAATGCAGCCTGGGATCTGACTAAATTGACTAGTGCAATGTTGTACTGTTGCCAGTTTGTATTTGTCAGAAGTAGTTAAAGAATGAGGGCTAAAATATCTTTATGAGAAAGACAAGAAGTTGGGCAACAAAAAATGGAAGACTATGAACAAAATGACATGTAAACTTTCTGGGAAAAGAAAGGAGAAATCTTCCTTGGAAAGGAGGATTTTGGGAAAAGGAATTTCCATTTCAAGACTGTAAGAAACTTTTTGCAATTGATCAGTTCTTTTTTATCACAAGTTTCCTTTAAAATATTTTGTTTTTTGAGGAATGTCTTGAATTGTAAAAATATGCTACTATGAAAATGGTTAAGGCTAATATTGAAAACCTCAAGCATTCAAAAAATAAAAATAATTATATGAAAAATCTTGTTTTATTATTGTCATTGTATCTTACTTAGACACTTCTGTGATTTTTCAGTAACATCCCATCATATTTACCTTCTTTTTCCTCAGTATATCATAGTCTGTGGGCATCTAGTAATTTTGCATTTTAATCAATGTAAATACTTTCTTATTCACTTGAATATGCCCTGAAGTTGAATATTTGAAGATATATTAATTACAATAACCTTGAAAGTACAGAACCAATGAGGTTTGTCATAGCTTCATTTACATTTCCATTTTCAAAATATTCTGAAATTATCAAACAGTAACAAAAATTACATCCTCACAAGCTTTTGATAAGGCTATTCCCATATTCTAATGAAAAAAGTAATAAATCATTTTTCCCAAAAGCTAAGATTTCTGGCATTTCATTCATCACTCACAGGAGTCCATACTGCACCTTGCAGTGGAGTCAGAGGTGCTCATAGGTACAGGCTGTCAAATTAGGAGTTGTTAACATGAGAGGTGTTCATAGACACCATAAACTGAAACAAGAGCAAACTCTGAAAACTTGCTCCTACTTCCTATGAGTCAAACAGATTAAAATTAAGACAGGATCCAAGATTTCAAAAGCAAGCATCATTAAATAAATATTACTATTTCAACTGGTTTCAGATCATACCTTCAATCAGAAAACACTAATTCAAAGGTCGGTAAAACTGCCAGGAGCACAGGATACAATATAGATGAACACCATCTAAAAAACCCAAGCATCACCAATCCACAGAGATCTTGACTGAAAACTTTTCAGGATGTAGGAGTGGAGGCAGAATAATCTCACTGGGCCCAGAAAGATTCAACCTGTACCTTGGGAAAGACTGATGAATCCAAGAGAAGGCACTTGTACACATCTGGCTTTGGAAGGTTTCCACTTGGTATATTCTATACTTTCCCCCTCTTTAACTTTCTGAAAAATTTAGAAGTTGAATGATCTTCCTACTGTGAAAGAAGCACACTTTCCTCCTCTTCTCTTCCTTCTTGTAATTTTGTACTAAAAATCATATATAATTACTGAAATACTGGTAGTACATATCTCCTTAGCCCAGAAGGGTTTTTTTTTTTCCCTTTCAAACTCAATAGTGATGAAAAGATAACATTTAAAACAATTTCAACAACTTGTGGCTATTTTCCTGAGGGATCTTATTGTCAAGTTAACAAATTTAAAATCAACAGAATACTCAATCACCCTATACTTATTCTATTTTTGGTCTATAGTTATCACATGAATTTAACACTATTCAATACTTGTCTAAAATGACTAAGTGGGTAGAAGAGTGTTATCCAAAATTCCTCATTGTTCTTTATAGGAGAAATTATCCTTTAAGGCATCAGCAGGTTGCACCAACCTTCATCTAAGAGCCAATGAGTACTTTTTCTGCATTCCCCGTACTCCACAACTGACTTCACATTAGGATGACAAATAACCTTCCTACACTTTCAATACCTAACTGTTCTTCCCGTATTCTCAACATCTCCAGAATTAATCATTACATTTCACACTACAGAAGTTTATCTAATTTTGTGCATCAATCCAATAATATTTAAAATAAACCAACAATAAAGAACAAGTTTCTTCCTCCCAGAAAGAAAAGACCTCTAATTTCTGTAGGCACAGTATCAACTGTGAAATGGAGAATTGCTATCACCATGACATATTGTATCTTTAAAATTATTTCCTAGTTTTCAAGAACTCAAAGAAACTTTTGATAACTTAGTAACTTCTACTATTTACCAATTTCAGTGAATAGTTGTACAGGAAAATATAATTAAAAATGAGAATGAGGTAATGACAGTAATGTAAATCTGCTATTAATTTCCATTTATGGATGCAGATTTTGTTCTGCTTGTTCTGTCTCTGTTCTGAAATATGGTGTATCCTGTTCTGGTTTCTGGCTGTTGTCTCTCATTAGTCTAAACAAGAAATATCATTTTGTAATTTTGGACCCACCAACAGTATTCAAAATTTGGAAAATATTGCCACTTAAATAACCAGAAAATCAGTACGTAATAATATAAGTTAAGAATATAAGTTTGAAAAAATTAATATTCTCTTTGTTTCATTACACACTTACCCAAATAAATTTTTCATTTCAGTGAATTATTGAATATCCTTTACAACTTCTCAGTGAATTAACTCCTTTTAGTCTAACACAATTGAATAGATGATAGGTTGGGGGTTTTTGCTATTAGCCCTGACATTTGTCCACCATGTTTTTACTTAAATGGGGAATATTTTCAGTAGATTTTATAATTAATACAATTATTTATAACATAATTAAGACTTCAGTTGACAAATCTGTTAAATTTAGTGTAATTACCACTTTTGATTACACCTGTCCATTAAAGTTTGAAACACTGCTTTGGGACATGCAATTTCTGTACTGAGTTCAAAGAGATTGTTTATGCAGTTACAGTTTCATATTTTTATTTGAAAAAAGTGAACTTACAATTTAGCAATATGTATAATTTTATTGATTTTTTTATCACTCTTTGTTTTGTTGTTGGGGATGCTATTGAAGAGTTTCTTCCCTGTATTTAAAGGAAAATGCCAAGATTTATACAAATAAAAAAAAAATTAAAATCCACCTAGGCTGTTTTTCCCTAGCAGACACCTATTAAAATACTGATGAAGATGGAAGGATGGATCCTTATGCACTGAGGGAAAAAATGAAACGTAGTGGTAAAAGTAAATGTCAAGGTATTGCAAAGAGGATCAGTGGAATTTTTGAAAATATGAGATGAAAGATGCTGAAATTCAACACTCGCTTCTGACTTTATCTGAACCTTTCCACATCTTCAGATGCTATGGAATTCTCTAAATGCTGTACCTAACAGAGAAATCTAGAAGGAAGAAGCACAGAACACACACCCTCCTGTCACCTCTTCACTTTAGTATACTTACTGTCTCTCCAAGGTAGAAATGACAGTGACTGCAAAGACCAGAAGAGCAGAATCTGCCACTCATAGATCAATTTTAGGTGCAAACTAAAATATCGTCAGCTGAGAGTTTATTAGACAACAGATCTACTTCAGCACAGGCCTCTCAAGCTTCCTCTCTTACACTGCCATTCAGCAGTTTCCATGATCCCACAAGACAGAGAAAAAGTAACATTAAATGAAATTAGTTTTTCATTACCTGGGCAACTGTGAGATAAGCTTTCTGCATTCTAGATAATTTTTGGTTTCTTGTCATTATATGTTAGAGCTGGAGGTCTTGTTGATTGATTATCCTGTTTCTGTAAAGTATGGCAAGTCTATTTCTCTCAGTGCAGGGCAATCCATTACAGGTCCTGAAAAAAAGTTTAAGCTTTGTGCATCCATCCTATGGGAAGGATGATATTAAAAATAAAAAAATACAGCTTTCCACAGGCCACTGTATATAGAAATCCTCTCATATAAAAAAAAGGTTTATCTTGCATTAATACTTTGCTAAAGAACATATATTTATATAGAGAACAGTGTTATGGGCTTTTCTAATAAAAATTCTCCTTTTACTATGTATAAATATATATATAAATATATACACTTCTTAGAGTGTAAGAGAATCAATTTTTAATTTCAAAATATTTAATAATTTTAATTTAGTATGTGGGTCTTTTGTTTTGACATCCAAGCGCTAAACCAGGTTTTGAAATTAACTGTCAGTTTTCCTCCTTCATTAATGATGCTATTGAAAATCTCTAGAGAATAAGACTAGATACGAAAAATATCAGTTTTTCCTACATTTTATTAGAACTTGATGCTGTTAACTTATGAGCTTTTCTGCTGACATCTGATTTCACTTTTATAGTCTCATGAAACCAAACATGACAGAATTTTCTTCTAATATTGTCTCAAATGTCCAAGGGCATTTAAATGGAGAAAATAGATCAGATACAATACAGTTTTCCTTATTGGTATATGTTGCTAAATAAAATGTTATTGACATGACAGATTACCCATCTTCATAAATTGTGTACAGATTTGTTTGATGTTTGGGACTCATACATTGCAGGAATGTACTGATGTTGACTTGTCTGTAGAATTACTATATAAATAATATAGATATTTTATTGATATGGAAAACTCATCCAACTTTTAAGACTCCTTTATAATCATAAATACTATTGAGAAAGGTTCCATAAACACTATCAGCTTAAACATTGATCTAACTTTTAATATTTCCAGCTTTTCTCATTCCTGTTTTATTTATTTTATCCATTTATCTTTCATTTTTATGATATTGACCATTTTTTCCTTGGCCAAAATGAAGCAGAAGAAAATCAATCATTCCTCAAAGTGTGTGATGCCTTGGGCACATCATCCCACTGGGATGCTCTACAGATTTAAACTACATTTGCTGGTACTTTATTTGCTGGACAAATGAACTTCCACGTCATACGTACTTGTACTTATTTACTGATTTTAGAGTCCATAAAAGATACTTACTGCATAAAAATTTCGTAGGTCTCAGTCACAAATTACAAACTGAATACAAATATAATACCTTCCATTTAACACAGAATGAAAATAAAATATAAAATGTCCAGTTCTCTATTCACACACTGTTTTCCTCAGGACATGGGCAGCACATTGGCATGAACAGATCACTTGAAAAACCACTGTCAAAGGTATGAGCAAGTGGAACAGGGGAAGAGTGTGAGGAGCTCTCCCCCTGAGGAGGAAGGAGCAGCAGAGACAGCATGCAATAAACTGACCACAGACCCTCTTCTTCATCACCCTGAGCTGCTGGTGAGAAGAGGAAGAAAATTCAAAACTGAAGCTGAGCCCAGGAAGAAGGCTGGTGGGGAGGTGTGCTTCAAGATTTGGACTTTATCTGCCCATTATCCTGCTCTGGTTTTTATTGGTAATCACCTAATCTAATCTCCTGAAATGGGGTTTTTTATGCCTATGGCAGTAATTGCTGAGAGATCTTTCCCTGTCATTTCCTTGACTCTTCCTTCACCTCTGTGCAGCTGAGTTGGGGTGTGACAGAGCGGCCTGGGTGGGCACCCAGCCAGGGTAAGCCCACCACACTAACAGACACCAATGGATTCAATTTGCAGTCCATGCAGTAATATGGGAGTAGGAAGGTAGGAGCAATATTTTGATCTACAAGGGCTATTCAGGAGATACTAGTAACATGTTACCAGCAAAATTTTTCCATGTCATCAGTGCTTTCCAGGAACTGGTATTTCTCAATATATGTCTCCTTTCCAAGCCCTTACCCACATCTGCTGTGACACCTTTACATTTACAGAAATAGCAAAACTGTATTTTTAGAAGATTTATAGTTCATGGAACAGTAATTCTCTGTCCAGGGAAGTGGGTAGACATGGAATTCCCTTTACACCAAAGTATTAGTACAAAACAAAAAGAAACAATCCAGGTAAACTTGATAATGGGTCCAAGTTTGGATGAAAGATTTAATGAGTTTGGATAAATATCACAGCCATGCTACTCCTACTATTCTCTGCTTTTATTAATAGGAGGCACACCTGGAGCCATCTCTGCTAGGAAAACTCTGATGGACTCACCACCCAGGTTTCTGTAATCTATTCGGGATAATGAGGCCTGATGATATAAAATTTGACACTATGTTGTGTAGCAAAAGCTAGAGACTCCAGGTGAATATTTTTTTCCTTGAGAACAGAAGTGAAAATATATAAGAAGTTTATAGCAAAGAATAGATAGATGTTACTGTGCAAATGAAAAAGCCAAATAAATAATAGCTCTGGTTTTACACTATTTTTGGTAGTTTGTCATTGAGTCATTTAGTTTAGCTATCTTAAATCACAACTAACAATGATTTTCACATGAAGGGTTTGTAAAAAATATATACCAACCAGCAGTAAAATGTAATGTAATGAAAACAGGATATTGAATTGATTTACTGTATCCAAGATGAATTCAGTAACAATACTAGATTTAAGGCTGTTTGGCTCAATGCTGTGATATAATTGTTTCTTCAGAAAGGCATTAATTTTTTACTGTGTGATGACAATTCTTTGATCATGAATAACATTCCTTTGTTCTTATGCTTTTGCTTCATCTGATGTCAGCCACCAGCATTCAGGTAGCAGGAACAGTCAGAGCAATCAATATTTTCATTGATTTATAAATATGATGTACACACATATTATATATATGCATTGTCATTGTCCATGAGTGTAATACAGGTATTTATCATGTTTATTGGCTAAAAGCATTATCAATTACAATTTAAAGACCAAGAAAAGTAATTCCTTTCTAAATAAAATTAACTTTATGTTTTCCAATTATGTGTTCCAGCCTCACTGATTAAACAAAACTTAACTAAATTACCTACAACAGCTTAAAGACTACAAAGTTGTTATTTTTTATCATTGACTTCAGCTCCCCTGAATACAATTCTTCAGCATCTGGCTTCTCAGATCATTCCAGGTTTTAAATAGATTTTAATTTTTTTTATTGTATGTATACAGGCTGATGATTTAAATAATAAGAAAGACATTGAATGTAAATGAAAAAGCTGAGTTAAAATTAAATTGTAATGAAAGAAAAGCCCATAATAGGGCCCATGAGGATATATTCACATTATTACCACATGAACAGTTAGCTGGAAGAAATAGCAGATGAATTTAAATTGCTGAGGCCATTAATTAATGTTTTAATGAGAGGAGTACGAATCTGACATACTTTCAGTTAATAATATTAAGGTAATAAGGCAGATGACCAAGCCCTGGGATAAGGTTTAGCTAACTGAACAGATCATGAGAAATCACTGAGTAGCACAGGAAAAACTGCTGGACACAACAAATACCCAGCAGGTGTTGGAAGGACTCCCTGTGGGACCAGATGCTTCAACCCAGATGGTGGATGCAGCCCTCTAAGGCCCAGACTTCAGGATGTGCCTGGGGCCTCTCTTTAATGCCAGGAGAGATGGCTTTGCATCCCTCAGAATCTGTGCTGGCTGTGAAGAGCTGAGGGGCTGGGTTGGAGGAGTTACAGGAGGTAATGTGTCCGGATTTCTCGGCTGTTTGAGGGGCCTGGAAAGGCCCGGGGTGGCCTTGGGGCAGCCCGCGTATCAAAGGACGAGAAGAGGCTTCAGTTCTTCTTTCGGTCTTTATGTTTATTAATTGTTTATCTAAAAGATTTTCTTTCAGCCCAACAGAGCTCTGCTCAGCAGCCAGCCATGAGCACACTGTGCTGCCCTCCGGACAGTCACCTATCTTTATACCCATGGTTACGTGTACAATATTTATCATTTTTCCCCAATACCATTTATTCTTATTACCCGGTGCACTCTCAGTAATAACCAATCCAAGAGTGCCACCGTGGCCAAAGAAGATGGAGGAGAAGAAGAAGAAGAAGAAGGACAGGACACACCCCAATTCCTCCATCTTACTTCTCTAAACCCCCCTGTACAGAAATCCTAAACCCTGTGTCTCACCCTCTAATTAACCAATCCCTTCACCATTCACCCCGGTGAAACCCTCCTATCCTCATACAGGTGTCGTCTCCTGTGTGGGATCAAAGTCCAGCCACCAGACACTTCTGGAACATTCCAGGACTCCCGAGCCCCCCAAGGGTGGTCTCGGTGGCTCGGCACCTCAGGACTGAGATCTTGAGATCCGACAGTAATGAGCAGCCTACACAGCACCACAAGAGAGTGTCAAAAGGAAACAGGCAGGATCTTCTCAGAGTTCCACAGCTGCGGCACTGATCCGCCTCGCCTAAAACCAAAGAGGAGTCAGATGTGCTTTGGAGCTGAACATCTGAGCCACCTCACCCTAAAACGTGCAAGAACACCAGGAGGAAGCAGGATGCAGTACTGAGAGGTGGCTGGATTTCACTAACACTGAAAGTTGTGTGAGAGACACACAAGGTCTCTCACACAAGTCTCAAGGATAGTGGAGTATTGATGCCTTTTCAGGAGCAGTTTTCCAAAGCCAGCAGTATCTTGTTGACCATATCCATGATATTATTTAAGACTGAGGTAGTAAAAATACCTGGTTAGCAATATCAGAGGTATCACAATGTTGTCTTTCATGTCTGGATATATATGAACCTAAATTTCTCACTTTTTAGAATCTAAGGAATTGTAATGGTCTATGTGTTCCTTCTATTATATATATAACTAACTGTACTAATATATATAACTATATATATAACTAACTGTACTAACTGTATTATATATATATCCTAACTGTATATCTATTATAACTATTTTTAGTTTTCTAGAAATATTTAATTACTCATTAGGTTGGACATGAAAATGTTGCCATATTTGCCTTCTAAAGTAAGTCATGTCAGATGTGGATGATTCAGTGTTTGGTGCTCTTGTATGTCTAAATTATAAAATCTCAAATTCATTTGTAAATGTTTCTTTCCCTAGAATATAGTGATTTATAATCAACACACAATTTGGCTATCATATTCAAAGCTTGTATTTTATGACTCAAGGAAAGTTACAGATCTTTTATTGCTTTAAAGAATTCTTGCATATTTGCTCTGAAGCAAATAAGTCAGGTCTCTATCTATTTGCAAATTTTTGGTATTTTTAAAGCAAAAGAAAAAGAATAAAAAAGGAGTAAAAAAATAAAATCTTCTCTAAAAAAGAAATAAAAGCATTACAGACATACTCTACTATTTACTGAGAGTTTTAAAAACCACAATTATTATTTGAAATTCCTTTGCTTTAAAAGAGATCTGTACACCTTGGAGCTTAAAGTCAAACCTCACAGAGCTTATTGTATTCTGACAGTGACTAATTTGGACAGTCATCTGCAGATTTATTTCAGAAAAATGAGGTCAACTCAAAATGCCAATATTTCTGTTCATCTATCAATGCCATATCTTCTGAGAAGTGATGAAAAAAATCACAGCCTAGCTCACTGGAATGTATGTACAGTGAGAGGCAGGAGACCAGCTCTGTACCTACAATTTTATAGAAAAATACATAAGCATATACCTATTTATCAAGAAAGATAACAATTAATGTAAACAACAATCATTTTTAACTTTTTAAATGAAATATTTATATAATTCCCTGTTTTCCACACAATTTAAAAGAATTAAGGAATTTTTTTTAAACATATTCCTACATAAAGAAGAATATCTATAAGCATGTAAATGTGTATGGAAGTTTATGTAGAAATTCTGCATTGGCTCAGATGTTTCAGTGCTAAGTGAAGAGTTTTCCACAAATGTGGCCAGATGAAATGCCTGGACTTTCCCATGCCATGAGCTACCCTCTGTCAGAATCTGGACTGTTATGCCTTTGTCATTTGCTCTCATATGAAAGTTTGTTTTAATGATGGAAGGTGAGAATTTTTTTCTCATTTTCTCAGCTATATTTTCATCCTAAGCTAGGCAATAGCAAATTACTTGATGAAAATTAATGATTATCCATCCCTTTTTTAGAAGTGACTTAATTATAAGTTTTATAAATAATGGATTACTAATTCATTACATAACAAGCTGTTGAAATTAGCTCATTACTGTACCTTCTGTCATGGTTATAGGAGCCTGCCATACATAGCAATCCAATTTACTGAAATATATCTCAGCAGCACTGACAGAACCATGATGATCCAAGTAAGGTGCCTCTAGCATTTCAAATGTAAACTGTGTTTTTAGCTTCTAATTTGTCAGCTGTTTGGGTCAAACTTGGTACAAAAATTTAGTAATCAATCTTCTTGCCTGTTCTTGCCAAAGCCAAAACAGATAAAATGTGGAAATTAAAAAAAAAAAAAGATATTTCTCAAATTTTCTTTATTTTTGAGGAAGGCTTAGATGGATATGAAATGAATATGTATATACTGTTATACTTGAGATTAACACATTGATTTATTTGATTTGAAATAAAGTAAGAAACTTCTGAATTATTACCCTGTGTAGTTTAAAACTTTGCTACCAGTGATGTACAGTTGTATTTTTGCATCTCATATCAAAAATCCAATCTCCATCATTATATTTCTATTAGAAATCTAAATTTCACTAATACTGTATGGTTCTGTTCCACAGAATTTTACATTAGCTAATGACAGATGATTCTGCAACTGCAATTTTTTTGTCACATAGAAGTTTCAATACGAGAAACCTAACCATTTTGGAGATAAGCTCTTACAACTTACTAAAAATAAACAAAAAAAAAAAAAAGAGAAACAAGACCTGAAGAAATGGAAACTAAAAGGAAAAAGAAAGGCAAAAAAAATGCTCAGGTTGTTAATTAGTTTTAACCTTCTAATTTATAGTCAATTTGCATTACCATTAATTGCATGGCTAAATAGAGACTCTTTCAAATTACAAACAACTGTTCACATCAAATCAAGGAGACTTAATCCATCCTCAGTTGGGAATTCTGAAACTTTTTAACACTTCAAATAGATTTTGAGTTACTTTGAAAGTCTCCTGCAAGGATCTGAGCCACAGTTGAAGCAGAAATTGAGACAATTAAAATGTTGAAAATTGCTTATTTTTGGCGAAGAGAAGAATGTTGTACTATTTTCATCACAGGAAAATTCCTGTATCTCTTTAAATGCTGCTTTCAGTCAAGAATTAGAACGTCCACCCACATATTTCTCATCCAGCTGGAATAGGAATTTATTTGAGGATGCTTAGGTTGTGGGCCTAAGTGGCATGTTAATTTTTAAGTATGCCGATATTTGATTCAAACCTTATATATATATATATATATGGACAAACAAAAAGATTAAAACTGTAGACACAAAATTCATTGTCACTTTTGCATCAGTGTATAAATTTGGTGAGAAATCAACATTGTGCAGATTTCATCTTAAAATTGCTAAGATAATTTATCATTTCTTACAAAAATCCAGTCATTTTGGGGACTATATGGGAAAATAGTACACAGTTCAGAGACAACCTGCTCTGAAGGATAATGTGCAGATTTAATATTCATATTTATGCTTTTTGTTGGTTTTCAGAAGCTGTATTTTCCCAGGGTTTATGGAGATGATTCCTTTGATTGGTTCATTCTTTTGGGGGTCTTAGTGAAGAAAAAATGTCGGACTTCCAGGTGAATAAACCAGGATATTTGTTAGATTGTAACGAGAACACGAGCAATAGAAATAAATTTCCTTTAGGTAGTATTATGCTATAGGATGTTGCTGGGTTTTGGGTTGTTTGGCTTTTTTGTTGTTTTTTAATAAGTATTGTCTGTTCTCTCAAATGCATAATTAACCGTTATACAATCAAAGCAATATATATTATTACCCAGAGAGAGAAACACACTATTTATGGAACAATTATGTGAATTGGTTTCAAATACCTGAAAATTCTAGCTGCAATTTTATGTTTATTGACAATCAAATTCCTCCAACAGTGTTCTGTGATGGACTTTTTATGAGCTCAGTGTATTATGACTAATGGTTTCAAAACAAAATATTTAATACTAACTGCTACATAAAAATGGTCACAAACTTATGCTTGTACTGTAATTTTTCATATATGATCTGACCCATATTTTGACTGTATTGAATTAATTTTCAAAGAATTGCAGTTATTATAAAAAAATTAGTTGTGTTGTGAAAATATGAAAGTCTTGGCCTTTTTTCCTATTTTGATTTATAAACAAGTTTCACAAATTCCACAGGACTAGTTATCAGGCTTCTTAATATTATTTTGGTGATTAAATAGAAGCAAAATCCGCAATACTTGCTGTTCCAGTTACAGCCACTCATCTGAGAGCAGGGAATTTGATTTTGATAATTCCTAGCCACCTCAATTGTCCAAGATAAGTCCATTAATAATTCAGTAAAGCTGACCAAAACTCAGATACCTGAGGTGGAAAGTGCCATTGGTACCCAAATATTTTATACAGGGCGCATACTGACACATGTGCCTGTGCGGGGAGGCCTAAGTGGCCCGAAGGTCAATGTCCGGCTCGCTGAGGGCAACGGCCGACGCCTCGCTGCAATTACACACCAGCACCCCTCGGCGTCTGAGGGCCTCGGGCTGTGCTGGCTGCGGACTGGCTCACACCGCTGGTATGACGAGGAAAGGAGCTGACTGTCTGGTTTTCGGCTGTTTGAAGGGCCTGGAAAGGCCCGGGGTGGCCTTGGGGCAGCCCGCGTATCAAAGGACGAGAAGAGGCTTCAGTTCTTCTTTCGGTTTTTATGTTTATTAATTGTTTATCTAAAAGATTTTCTTTCGGCCCGACAGAGCTCTGCTCAGCAGCCAGCCATGAGCACACTGTGCTGCCCTCCGGACAGTCACCTATCTTTATACCCATGGTTACGTGTACAATATTTATCATTTTTCCCCAATACCATTTATTCTTATTGTCCGGTGCACTTTCAGTAATAACCAATCCAAAAGTGCCACCATCACCACAGAAGATGGAGGAGAAGAAGAAGAAGAAGGAGGACAGGACACGCCCCAATTCCTCCATCTTACTTCTCTAAACCCCCCTGTACAGAAATCCTAAACCCTGTGTCTCACCCTCTAATTAACCAATCCCTTCACCATTCACCCCGGTGAAACCCTCCTGTCCTCATACAGGTGTCGTCTCCTGTGTAGGATCAAAGTCCAGCCACCAGACACTTCTGGAACATTCCAGGACTCCCGAGCCCCCCAAGGGTGGTCTCGGTGGCTCGGCACCTCAGTCCTGAGGTGCTGAGATCCCACAGCTGACCACTTCTCCAGGGGTTAACGTCGGTATATTGAAGGTACACAGAATGCAACAGGCAGAAACCAGCCGGGAAAGTGGCCTCGAATGGGGGGGGGGGGGGGTGAAACAGGATTATAAAGGGGGGGAGGGTGTGTATAGGTGGAACTTAACAGGAGCCAATTGGGAAGGGAGAGGGGATGAACTTAACATAACTGACATTATAGGAAAACCAATAAATACAAAGTAAAGGAGGGGCCCCGGGACCACAGCCAACCACAACCCCCAGTGAGACGAAGGTTCTGGAAAACCGGGAGGAGTGGGGGGTGATTGACTGGTCCCAGGGAGGAGAAAAGGTTTACTTAAAAGGAGATACGGGGGAGGAGAAATTATATAACTTAGGTGACAGACACAAACTGAAGGCAGGGGTAACCATAGTAACATAACTGACATAGGAGCTAATGGCGGGAAAACTGAGGATGACAGAACCATTTCACACATAATAGGGGGGAGCAATACATAAAATGGGGGAATAATACAAGAAACTTAACAACACACTACAACATGCCTGGACATATTTGAGGTTTAAAACCAAACATATGAATAAAAAGGGAGAACATTTTATATTTCTTCCCTTCCTTGCCATGACGTGTCAACTGGTTGATAAATTCTGTGTGCAATTCACTGCATGTTGAACAAATCAATATAAATAGAAGTTGTTATTTTATTTCCCTACCAATGTATTTGAAGTACATTTTTGGCTGTCCTATGAACTCATAATCCCAAAGAGAAAGACTTCAAATAAGTTCTGAAGAGAAGCACTTCCTCCTCAATGCATCTTTGCATGGGCATCTTGAATAGGAATTAATTGCATTATCAGTGTTCAGCTTTGGGTTTCTTTACATGTGATAAGGAGAAATAGTAGAACTGATTCTGTAGGCATCCCCTTTGCTGCAATAATGGAAACAACCTAATAATGCTCAGCAAACTAGGAAGTGCATTGTTGTCTCTTGCGTAAATAAATATTGGTTTGGAGGTTTACTTGAAAAATGAAATTTCCAGATGCTTGGATTGCTTAAATGTCATAAATTCACCTAAGTAAAGGATATTTGGAGATTCCTTATAAAATTGAGAGGAAATTTAAGCAGACCATATGTAAATATTGTTTTTCTGTTTTCTCAGCTAAATTTTCCTTCCCGTTAGGATATCTGGATGTTGAAAGAATCCAGATCAGAAAACACTGAAAGTTCTGTCATCTGCAACTTCTTTGGTATATCCTGACATTAATTTGGTGGAGCAATGAACAAGTCAGAATAAGATAATTCCACCTAGGGTGACCTAGTGAGAGCAGCACTCTGAGAAGTCTTTCACTCAGTGCAGTACCACACTCAATTCAAAGCAAGGCAAGCAAAAAATGGGCAATCACAAATATGCTTGTAACTGAGCTTATGGATAACAAAAGAGTGAAAGTGACTTTATGATACCAGCTGGAAAAATTATCTCATAGGAAAAAAAAATTTACAGTACTCCCTAAGTTATCTTTTTAGTAATTGAATTCTTTAAAAATCAGATACAAGTGTCTTGTAAACTTTTATATTTTGACTCACTTTTCATGCATTAATCTGTTTCAGCTAATTTTTAAAAATTTGTTTTTCATTTCTTTTTTGTCTCATCCAAGGGAAAAAAAATGCTAGGTGCAAAAAAAATTGTGAGTTATACTGCACAATTTTGCAAGCTGGCAATGTATTGACTATTATACCCTTACTCACAAGAGCCTGTAAAATGAAAGATTCACTCTTGTCAAGAACCCTCTCAATTGAGACAGTGCTTACACAGGACCATTGTGAAATTCTGCTTCAAAAGGAGAAAAATCAATTCATACTTTACACTTCTGCTTGAAAATTCAGAGCTTTACCTTTCTTGAAGCATCAAGGAATAAAAATTCAACTTCATATGAAAAAATTCATGGAGGGAAAATATTAATATCTCCTGGCAGTAAGTTTTCTTACTCTTACAGGCATTCCTACTATGATCTAATAAGACACTCAGGCACATTAGATTGTACAAGTAGGTTAAATGGTGCATCTTTTGGAGGGCTGCTGATATAAACAACTGTTTCTTTGTAGTGTTTTCACAATTGTCCCAAGTTAAATCCACAATCTCATTCTGTTCAACAATATTAGATGAAAGTACCTGAGTCAAGGTAGATGGGTCATCAGTGACCTTTGCATTGCATAGAGGTGAAACATTTAAACATTTTTATGAATTTTTTGTTTGTTTGTGGAGAGGTGATGGTGGGTTTTGTTTCTTTCTTTCTTTTTGTGCATGCGGGATTGGTTTTGATTTTGGGCATAGGATTCTATTTTTAACTTGGTTTATGGGGGCCTTATGACAGTATGTTATTAGGTGGAATGTTTTTATGATTTTATCTTAAATATCTTAACATAGATACTCAGATCTCATGAGATCCATTTGTTTCATCTCAATTGCATCTGATTAACATGGGTGATCAGTTTTGCCTTCATAAATCAAGCATTTATAATTCCTATCCAGACAGTGAAGAGAAGTAAAATCTGTACCAACAGAGATTATCTCATCCATCTACATTACCTCTGTCTCCTTTACATGCCCTGAGCCCTTGTTTTAAGGTAAGTTCACACATACTTGGTTGCCATAACAGTTTTAATAGTTACTTTAATTATTTGTACTATAACAATGATGCTTGTATTTTGTAACAGATTTATGATAATTTCAATTTAATTACAGTTTTACATTAATATCTTTGTAGTATATATAGCTCACTTGAGCATTTTCATGGTGTTTTATTTTCTTGGGAAGGAATTCTATTATAAATGTCTTCTTATCAAAATTAATAGCCCATTCTTGTTTGATGTAGAGGGTAATTATATGGTGTTAAATTAATTTTAGTAGTATCAAATGTAATTTTTTCCCCACATCCATCTGTATATCTCCCTAATTAAAATGTCATGTAGTGTTTCTGTAGGAAAAGGAAGAAATTGCCTGTTTCAGTCTACTGGCATTTTAACCAAATATTTACATAAGACAGTGCATTTAATAACAAAAAGATTATCATATTCCATACAGTGTTGCAGAAAGTTTTTCAGTAACAGCTTCAGAAATGGAAATCTTTATGAAAGGGCTATGGAAATCTGTAAACTTTTGCAGGGTTGTTTACCTTAATTCGTTCATAAGGCATATTTCATAAGCATGTTTATGTTTACTAGGAGATTTAAATCTTTTCCCTGTCTCCTTCTGTCTACCTTTTTATGCTTTAGTGCCCTTGAATGGGAAAAAATGGAAACTCAGTCCTTTTTAATAAATATTGAACATGAAACTTATGCAGTGCCTTTCTTCTTTTGACATTTCCAAGAGTTACATAGTATGAAATTAACAAACCTTGAGCATCTTTCTACGTAGAAACATTTGAACGTTTTGTGAAGGGAAAGAGATGGGGAAAGACAGCAAATGTTAATAGATAGATATTACAGATAAAACGTAGGCTTTGTCCAACTTGTGCTTTATATTTCATTTCACTACAGCTAACAGCATGCTGAGAAATAAGACTCAAAAACAAACAGAGAGTTTTGAATTGGGATAAAAAATTGTTTCATTTGAAAAAAGACTTCATATCTATATAATGATAAAAAAGTTCCTTCCTTTCCCTGTAACCCCATGGAAACAGGAGGTCAAATTTAGTTATGGTATTACTATATTGATTACTATTACTTCTGTTCTGTCGAAAGAAAAAAAGTTTCCTCTAAAGAACTTTCCAGCTGGAAATAAAAGAAGAAGCCCTGGAAAAGTTTAGGGCTTTTTAAAATGTATTAATTAATTATGCACTAGTTGCTCTGTAGCTTCTTCTACTGAAGAGACATACCTTACTGTCAAACCTAACCTTTCAAAACAACAACAACAACAAAACTTTACTGGAAACTTTAGAAAATTAAAGAACCTTGGCAAAAGTTTTAGAACAGCATTTAATATACATAAAACACTGCCTAAAGCATTAACGTAGCCCATTCAATTAAGCAATTTCTAAGCCTGTCCAATTTTCAGTTACTCAAAAATTCCAAGAAGATGGAATTTGAAGAAAAAAGAGAAAGGCAGAAGAGAGAAGGAAAAGAATAGATATAGCTGTGGCTCCTGGTTCCAATAGTGCTCAGCCGATAAAAATTCCAAGAGGATGTAGTGTCAAGACGTGTTTTTCTTGTGTCCAGGTTTAAATACACATTGGCCTTCCTAAGCTCTTCCCTCAGGGGTGACTTCTGGTCATTTGGGCTGTCAGGAGCAGGGTTAGGGGCTCCGGGGGATGTTTTCAGCCACCAATCCTTCCAATCCCCCACAGCATATAAAGTGACTGAACTTCAGCCTTAGTTATGTAACCAGAGCAAAATAAGGTGAATAATTAATGGGATTGTATAACTTAGCATAATGCTTATGTGTATTAAATGCAAATCAAAATTTGTATATGTAAGATTGAAAGATGTAATAGAGAAGTTGCCTGTGTTTGACACCTTCCCTATCATGATCTACAGAATTTTGTGCAAAAGTAAGGTTCATAAAGTTTTGGTGACCAAGTATTTTGAGATCCTTGTATTTAAAGTCATGTTCATCATAGCTTTTACTTTTCTCACCTATATGGGCAGCCATGATGGGAATGGGGCCCTAACTGGCTGCATGGAAATGATGCTCAAGAATTCCTAACAGATTTAAATTGTGCAACATCCCCTTAGGACTACTGCCATTCCTCCTTTTGTCATCATTAATTTGAATGGAGTTTGAGAGCAAAAGGGTACCAGCTTTTGCTACTTTTTGGCTACTTTTCAAAAATCATGGAAAAAAAATTGTCCTCAAACTATAAATGAAAGAAGCAGATCTCTTTAAACTTCTTTTACAGATGAGAATTTTTAAGCGTAAGATTGATTTCCTTGAGCTCATCAAGCAACTAAGTTTCAGATTCTGAACTAAAAACTTAAAGCTTTCACTTAACATTTTACAAAAGCATTAACAATATATGTCAGGAAGAATTGCCCCTACATTCAAATGTAACACAAGAACTTTAGAAGTCTTATTATTCCCTGGTGCTCACTATCATGCAGGAAATTATTTGCGCCAATACTTAATCCTCAGAGTTTTCAAGAGCTATCGTACAGCACAGGATAGAATAGTATGCATTAAATTATTAATTGCTCTGGCCCTCTAGAAATTGTACTGCACATTATTTTCATATTTTGGCATCATGTAATTATAAAGTCAGGCTATTTTCAAAAGATAAGATACTTATTTTTAAAGATTACGTATATTTAAGGATATGTATCAGCAGTGCAATCTACACTTCAGTGATTTTCAAAAACCTGTTTCAGACAGATACAGAAAAGATATTCTATCTTTTTTCTTACTAGATATCTCTGAGGAAATCACTAAAAGAAGTTTAAACAAATGCATTATTTATTTACTCCCTTGGGTGTACATGTGGGTTTTGCTTACAGTTTAGAAAGAATACATTACAGTACATCTTGCCAATAAATGGGCATGCAGTTGTCTGAAAGAACCTGGTATTCTTGCCGTAGTATGAGTTCTTGCTCCTTATATTCAGTGAAAATGTTTTCCTAAGAAGTGTCATGGCTTAAAAATGTAATTTACAATGAGTTGGAACCTGATATTCAAGATCTCCATGAAAAAAAGTTGAAAACACATTTTATTAGGACTAGTCATTTTGGGACCAAGATATCAAAATTAAAGTGGGACATTATCAATATAATATATATGGATATGTATGGAAATATACTATAGCTGTCCATTCTAGTGGGACATTATCCATACTAATTTGTTAAATTACATTTCAAAAATTCACACTGATTACATTTCTCCATTTCTATTCAACTTGTAGCAAACATCTTTTGTTTTTAGTGCACATTGTATTATTTTATGCTCGACCTTTCCATTTTCTTCTGACATTGTGTGGATTAGACCTTACTGTTAGATTTTATACTGTATTCCAGATTCTTAAATTAGAGTATCTCTCGCAAACAAAGTCTATATGGAAGAGGAAGGAAGGAAAAGATCTTTAAAAGACAGTGAATGAATAAAAGTTCTTCTCCAAGCTCATATGTTTTCTCCTGATGAAAATTTATTTTAGATGTTAGAGACAACCATGTCTATAATTTAAATTATTTCAATAATTATTTTTCTGCAATGTGTTTGTATAGCAGAAACTAATCTGCTAAATGATTTCATTATCAACATACTTAAAGGTGTATGGGGGTGCAATCACTATACACCTTATATGAAATATTTTCCAGAATTTAATGATATCAACCACATTAATAATAAACATCATAATTGTTGCTAAAAAGAATAGAATCAAAGAATGGAGGAGAATATTGTCCCTTGACCTGCTCCTGGTCATGCTACTTTTAATGCAGCCCAAGATAAGATTGCCTTTCTGGGCTGCAAACCCACATTGCTGAGTCACTTCCAAATTTTCATTGACCAGTGTCCCCAAGACCTTCTCCACAGGGCTGCCATCAATCACCAAATACTTTCGTCATTCTGTGGTACTGCAATACTGTCTTGAACTTCATTCCCATTGGACATAAATGCTACAACTACATATTGGTATTTGTGTGCTTGTCCAATAGCAACTTTATTACTAATAATCAATCACATCAAAACATTAAAAAACATATGAAATTATAACAGAAATACCCTAATACTAACTCTCATATTTCATTTGAATAATGCAGGTCTATAATTTGTACTTTTCTGCAGCCTAATTAGCTTTTTTTTTAAGGATAAACTTATAATATGCTTCTCAGAAGTAATTACAATTTCATTGGATAGAATAAGCTATGTAGGTGAATATAATTTTTTCTTCTTATGTATATCTATCTCTATATTTGTTTCCCCCGGCATCTGAAAACAATTAAGCAGAATTAAGGCTTGCATCCTGTTATACAAAACTAGCCAGGTATAAAGAAGAGATTACACATTTTATTTGTAACATCAAATGATGTCTTTGCAATGTGGGGAGTTTCCAGTATCAATTGTATGGTAAATTATATTAGCAAAAAAAAAATAACACCAGAAATTTAGTTAAAAAATATTTTAGACCTTTAAAGACTGAAAGCCCCTTGGATCCCAACATTTTCATTTTCACAAAGATGGTTGTTCATGACAATCTGACTCTCTGGGAGAAGGCCATAAACTACTCTTTCTGGGGCCTGCAAGTATCTTCCTCAATATCAGACAAGGGCAGCATAACCCCTTCAAGGGCTTAAGTACACGGATTAAGCAGTGATCAAATATTCCAAGACCAAGAGTGAAGAAAAAAGCTAGTTTAATTCCCATTAGAATGCATGAAATAGAGACCTATTCATTTTCAGTTTAATCTGAAAAGCATTAAAACTTTTGTCTAAGGATTGTGAGTCATTCAGTCTAGGTTTTCAGGAAGCAGAAAAAGTTTGCACAAATTCTGAGACAGTGAATTAACAAGGACACAGCCTTAAACAGTGCTGGCAGAGGAATAGGTTGGACACTATGAAGAAGTTCTTCGCAGAAAAGGTGACCAGGCATTGGACTGGGATGCCCAGTGTCCGGTTTATCTCGGCTGTTTGAGGGGCCTGGAAAGGCCCGGAGTGGCCTTGGGGCAGCCCGCGTATCGAAGGACGAGAAGAGGCTTCAGTTCTTCTTTCGGTTTTTATGTTTATTAATTGTTTATCTAAAAGATTTTCTTTCAGCCGAACAGAGCTCTGCTCAGCAGCCAGCCATGAGCACACTGTGCTGCCCTCCGGACAGTCACCTATCTTTATACCCATGGTTACGTGTACAATATTTATCATTTTTCCCCAATACCATTTATTCTTATTACTCGGTGCACTTTCAGTAATGACCAATCTAAGTGCCACAGGCCAAAGAAGATGGAGGAAAAAGAAGTAAGAAGAGAAGGACAGGACACGCCCAATTCCTCATCTTACTTTCTAAACCCCTGTACAGAAATCTAAAACCCTGTGTCTCACCTCTAATTAACCATTCCTCACCATTCACCGGTGAAGCCTCATCCTTGTCGTCTCCTGTGTGGGATCAAAGTCCAGCCACCAGACACTTCTGGAACATTCCAGGACTCCCGAGCCCCCCAAGGGTGGTCTCGGTGGCTCAGCACCTCAGGACTGAGATCCTGAGATCCGACACCCAGAAAGGTGGTAGAGTCTGTCCCTGGAGCTGTTTCAGATTGGATGTGGCCCTCGGTGCCATGGTCTAGCTGACATGGCGGTGTTAGGTGATAGCTTGGACTCTATGATCTCAAAGGTCTTTTCCAACCAAGTTGAATCTGTAATTTTGTGAAGAATGAGACATAATAGCCTACATAACTGGTGCAAGTTTTACAGTGTTGTGAACAAGGCTGGCCTTTTTCTAGGAAGTGTTTTATGGACAATAGCTTATTTACAATGGGGGATTTAAACTGAAAAAAGTTCAAAGTGAAATAAAAAAGGAAACAATTCTAGGAGAAAAAAATATTGGGGAAATTTGGGACATTTAGTGACTACAGGAAAATGGACCGGGATTATATCAGGAGCAGAGGAAAGGACAAAAACATGCCAAAACTAAGTTCCCACAAGTTGCAAAAACAAGGGAAAAAGTCGAGAAGGAAGACTTGGAGAGGAAAACAGGAGGGACGTGGCATGGATACTTAAAAAAAAAAGAAATTCGTTGGTAGTCAATACCCTCAAAAGGCAGGCCATAAGCAATCAGGTGCAGGCACATGGAGCAAAGCTTGCCAACATTGATCCTCGCTGAAGGCAAAACAGAAAAGAAGGACTAACAAACACACTAGAATGGAGATACCATCAAAAGTTGTGCAATTGGAGGAGAAAAAAAACATGGGGAAATTTGGGACATGAAGTAAAGCTAAGAAATTGGACAGGGATTATATCAGGAGCAGTGGAAAGGACCACAATATGCCAAAACTAAGCTGACAGATGTTGCAAAAGCAGCGCAAAAGGCCAAATAGGAAGACAAAACTTGGAGAGGGAGATATGAAGGATATGGCATGCCTACTGTAATAACAAAATAAAAAAAGAAAAAAATCTCTCCAAAAGTCAAAGCCATCGAAAGGCATGGCATGCCATCAAGTGCAGGGACATGCACCAAAGATTCCTCTATTGGTCCCCATTGAAATTGAAAGATTTCAGAATCTTGCGACCCCGAAAAGAAAGCCTTGCAAACACTCTGCAAAGGAGATAGGATCAAATGAAATGCAATGGAAAAAAATCCAGAAAATCGCAAGATGTAGTGTCTTCAAAAAATGGTCTGTGACGAAATGAGCTGCATTGCAAAGGACCAAACTATGCCAAAAGTAAGCTCACAGATGTTGCAAAAGCAAGGGAAAATGTCGAGGAGGAAGACACAACTTGGAGGGGAAGATATGCAGGACATGGCATGGATACGTAACAAAAAAAAAAAAGAGAAAACAAATTCGATCATAGTCAAAGGCCTCAAAAGATGTAGCCCATATGCCATCAAGTGCAGGGACATGCACCAAAGATTCCTCTATTGGTCCCCATTGAAATCAAAAGATTCTGTTTCCCTTCCCGAGAGGAAATGAAATTTCCTTTCCTTTCGGGAAGGGAAACGGAATCTTGCGACCCCGAAAAGAAAGCCTTGCAAACACTCTGCAAAGGAGATAGGATCAAATGAAATGCAATGGAAAAAAATCCAGAAAATCGCAAGATGTAGTGTCTTCAAAAAATGGTCTGTGAGGGAGTGAATTGCAGTGGAAAAGACCAAAACATGCCCAAACAAAGCTGACAGAAGCTGCAAAAGCAGGGGAAAAAGTCCAGGAGGAAGACTCAACTTGGAGGGGAAGATATGAGGGACATGGCATGGATACCTAAAAAAAAAACAAAACAGCAAAAATTTCCCAGAGTCAAGCCCATACAAAGGCAGGCCATATGCCATCAAGTGCAGGCACATGCACCAAAGCTTGCCCAAATTGATCCCCGCTGCAGGCCAAAACAGATAAGAAGAACTTAAAAACGCTCTGGAATGGAGATACCATCAAAGGAACTGCAATTGGATGAAAAAAAAAAAAAATTTGGAAATTTTGTGACTACAAGGAAATGGACCTGGATTCTATCCAGCGCAGTGCAAAGGACCAAAAAAGGACAAAACTAAGTTGGCAGATGCTGCAAAAGCAGGGGAAAAAGTCAAGGACAAAGACTTAGCTCGCAGGGGAAGATATGAAGGACATGCTATGGATGGTCAAAAAAAGAAAAAAAAATTTTGCAAAGGCATGGCATGCCATCAAGTGCAGGGACACGCACCAAAGATTCCCCTATTGGTCCCCATTGAAATCGCAAGATTCCGTTTCCCTTCCTGGAAGGGAATGAAATTTCCTTTCAAGAAGGGTTGTTGTAATCTTCACTGCAATGTTGTTCTTGCCTCTCTGCTGGGGCTCTTCTCCATTCTCTGCAGCACAGTCCTTCCTGTCTTCTCAGGGGCTCCTCCTGGGCTCTCGACCCACCCCTATTTATTTCAGTTACCTTCACGAGCTACAGCTGCTGCCCAGCTAAGGACCCTGCAGCTGCAGCTCGTTTGGAGCAACTGGGACCCACACAGGTCTTACAATACAACATATATTCAGGCCCCCACATTGACACACACTGATCTTACAATACAGTATATACTCAGGCCCCCACATTTCCCCCTTTTCTTTTAACAATTATACAATTACAATATGCATACAGTCCCAGCTCTCAGGCTGCCACAGCTCTCGGCTGTCTTTAGATACATACATAGAATATATACATATCCCTATACAGTCCCAGCTCTCAGGCTGCCACAGCTCTCGGCTGTCCGGGGGATTCCATACCTTCTCTCAATGTTTGGCTGCGTGTTCTTCCTCACACGGGGCACCAGTTGTTGTAATCTTCGCTGCAGTGTTGTTCTTGCCTCTCTGCTGGGGCTCTTCTCCATTCTCTGCAGCACAGTCCTTCCTGTCTTCTCAGGGGCTCCTCTTGGGCTCTCGACCCACCTCTATTTACCTCAGTTACCTTCACGAGCTACAGCTGCTGCCCAACTAAGGACCCTGCAGCTGCAGCTCGTTTGGAGCAACTCAGACCCACACAGATCCCACAATACAACATATATTCAGGCCTCCACAAAGGGTAATGGAATCTTGCGAACTGCAAAAGAAAGGCTTAGAAACACTTTGGAAATGTGATAGGATCAAATGAAATGCAATTGAAAAAAAACCAGAAAATCAGGTTTTAGTGTCTTCAAAAATGATCTGTGATGAAATTAGCTGCATTGCAAAGGACCAAAACATGCCAAAACTAAGCTCAGAGATGTTGCAAAAGTAGGGGAAAAAGTCTAGGAGGAAGACACAACTTGAAAGGGAAGGTATGAGGCTCTTGGCATGGATACTAAATACATAGAAAAAGAAATAAATTCATTCATAGTCAAAGAGATAGCCTTCACAACAGTTGCTTAAAGAATGCATTAACATTCAACCGCGTCTTCAAAACATTGTGTTGTAGTGCTAGAATATTTATTCAAATTCAAATAAGTTTCTAGAATAAATTAATTGAGAGAAGAAAAGCTTTTTGAGTAGCTCCAGCCAGAACACTAAAATGAACTATCTTCCTGCTGATTGCACCTCTTGACATTTCTTCTATATCTTGCATTGATGAATTTTTAAATACTCTGGGAATGAATGCTGAAATGTTCGTGGAGTTCAAATTGGATGAAATTGAACATAAGCCAAAGCAGCTAAGCCCACATGCACTGCAGTGTGATTCAGATTCATGGTATGAACATGGTGGAAGACAGCATTCTAGAAAGACACGACTCTGTCATTATTGTGGCAAATCCTCAGATGTTACACACAGTCCTCCTAAACTTTTCTTCATGGTGATCAAGCACAATTTTTAGTCTCAGCCTTGGAAAAAAATTTCTGTATTTCCGGATGTCTAGGAATGGCTTCTTGTAACACAGATATTTAACGCAAGATACTTCAACAGGACCTGAATTTATTGCCACAGGTTGTTCTGCTGTGGAGATTTCAGCACTCTTAGATATAGATTCGTATTCATAAGGACAGTGCTGGTATCAGTAGAGAGCACTGGGTTCAGAAGAAGCTGAATCAGTTCTTTTATAGTAGCATTGCACATGGTTATTTACATTTTTAGTACTGCAGTGCAGCTATTATATTAATTTCAACTCTTAGCCAAATCTTTATTTCATAATTATTTGATGCTTGGCAGCTAATTAATGTTTTGAGACCAAAAAATGCTGAAGAACTTTTAGTTTACTTTTGAGTGCTAATACTGGAGAATTAGAAGTTTCCAAACAATTTTATTACCATATTGGAGCCATGAACTGTTTCAAAAGACAAGCTCAAATGAAAAAAATAATGCTTTACAACAAAATAATATGATTATTCCATGGACGCCAGTGGAAGATTTTCCTTCATTTCATTTAAAAATCACTATATTTCAGTTTAGAATATGTATTTTTAACTCTAAAAATTTTCGTTGTGAAATGAGAAGAGATAGAAGGAGTGGATAAACAAAAAGTGAAGATGTCTGTACTGGAAAATAATATTAAGTTTTTATGTCATTTACTCTAGATTGCCATTAAACCTTGGAATCCTGGAATAGTTTGTATTGGAAGGGAACTTCAAAGATAATCTAAGTCCAAACCCATTGCAGAGACATCTTCCGCCAGACCAGGATGCTTATTTGGTGTCTAACATGAATTCTTCCAAAGTACCTCAGTAGAGAAAGGAACTAGATAATTTTATTTTTTTTTTCAGCTACTGGGAAGAATATCTGGTGTTCAACAGCCCTGAGAATTTCTCATTTCTTACCTGTTGTCAGGTGGTTTAATGGCTGGAAATTGGGACACTGCAAAGAAAATCCAGAAACTTGGAAACTGCATTTGTTTCCAAGATGCATTAGCAGATTTTCTTTTTTTTTCCCAATCTTTGAATTAGTATTTTAAAATTGTAATTTAAATTGCATTTCAGTTAAAGCTATGAACTAGAAACTGGTTGGGATTTAGAAAATTTAAATATAAAAATGTTCTTATAGCAAATATTTTGTCTAATTACGAGCTATTGCACCTTTAGTAATATTTGGCAGATACTTGAGGCCATCATGAAACACAAAAACTCCAGACTAGCTTCTAGTATGTTCTCCCAAGCAGCTTGGAAACTCAGATGTGAGGAGCATCTGTTTTTAGAAAGGCCTGTGGCTACCAGCAAGGTTCAGTCCTGCAAGGCTGAATACCATGCTCTTTTTGCATCCTTACTCTGTACAACACAATGATGGCTCATGCTTATTGGGAGTGGTCCCTAGCCTGAGGTACACAAAAGAATTTGTGGGAGGGTAATAAGATTCTCTATTTAACAGTATTTAATGTTATGCTGTTACAATACTCAGGACCGTTTTCACTCACTATTTCATTTACTGATACAGAAACAGAAACACTTATCTCTCCATTTATTAAGTCAACTGCATCATTATTTCAACAATACTGTGCCTGACAAAAGGAACATTCCTTGTACAAGACAGAATGATTGCCCTGTCATATCTTTAATGAAAAGATACTAGGTAAGTTGCCAGCATTGGAAACAGAAAATGCCATGGTTCCAAGGGGACCAAAAAATAAATGAGACCATGGGATGGGAGCCACAGCGCTGCTACCTGCTCCATCATTTCTTGCCCACATAGTAGCTTTTTCATTGCCAGGCATGCTATTGGCCAGCTTAACCTATATCCACACAAGGTAAAAATTATTGGGGTTGCTTTAGGGTAGAGCAATTTGGGATTTATCTCCTTCTGTGGTGACCAGGTCACATAGCAGGTTCAATGTTTGCTGTGAGTTGACCCACACACACATTGTCTCTTTCCACAGGCTTTTCCATAGTCTCTTTCCACAGCTTTTTCTCCCATGCAATGCATACTTGGTCAGAAGAAATCTATCGCTCAGCTGACATTTTCTCATGAGGATGATTAATGGGGAAACAAGGCACAAGTGAAATATAGAAACCTGCACCAGTCAAGGTAAAGAAGAGAAAGGCTTGGTACAGATCACATGATTAAAATGCTTCCAACCACTCCTCTCATGATTTAACCCTAATTGGCAGCAAAGGACTGCACAAACATTCACTCACTCCCACCCCAGTGGGATGTGGGAGAGGATCAGAGGAGTAAAACTACATAAATGTGTGGGTTGAGATAAAGATAGTTTAATAAGTAAAACAAAAGCCACACACAAGCGGATCAAAACAAGGAATTGATTCAAAACTTCCCATGGGCAGGCAAGTGTTCAGCCATCTCCAGGAAGGTAGGAATTCATCACCCTTAACTTGGGAAGGGACTTGGGAAGACTCAAGTGTCAGAGCAGGTGAATGTCTCAAGGAGGATATGACCTGGTGGGAAGCTCAAGCTGGAGCAGGGTCCTGTCAGGACCCATGGGAAGAGGATCTCAAACTAAAGCAGATTTGCTGTCAGGATTTGTGAGCCCATGGGGGACCCATGATGGAGAAGCCCCTTTTCTTTCCCCCCTCCCTTTTTTGTTCATTTTAGATATACAGCATGGAGAATTAACTTTACAGTAATTTTATTAAAGAAATATAAAACTCAAAATAATAATGCCTTATAATGTGTATGCAATCTCTAGGCTGAGAATTGACATATAATAAAAAGACAATAGAGACTTCACATAGAATTGTAACTGAGAACTGCAAACAAAATAAAATGTCTAAGAAGGGAAAAATTGATCTAGGGAGCTGTCTTTTCTTCAGAGTCACAGCAATTCTAAAAATAGAATTCATACTGCACCAATTTTAATAAACCTAATATATATATCCTAAAATTTAAATTTTTCTTAATTGTAGCATAACGATATTTAATCAAACTGTTGGACAGCCTGGTGAGAGGGCTTTTGCTTTGAAAATTCAAAATCATCTTCCACTAGAAATACGTAAGCCCCCAAGAGAAACAGTGAAAGGAGCTTGACAAAGCCCCTTTCCAGAGCACCCAGTTTGGGATCCAGCCATTCCTACCATAGACCCTGGAGGTGCCCAGAGGCTCTGTGGAGAAGGCTCTTATCCATTCTGTCAGCACTGTTATTCAGAGCTCATGGTGCTCTGGTGACTGTATGGTATCCATGGTGAAAGAATTCTTTACAATTTGACACCTCCCTTTTTCTCTAAATTGGTCTCTGAAGATTTTACCTGATACTAAACTTATGAAAGCCCAAGGAAGACTCCTAAAGGACATTAGCAGGTTTATGAGTTTTTCTGAGCTGTCTAATTAATTAGATTCTCTAGACCTTTCTTACAGTTGATTATCATAATCTGGAATACATAATGGAAATGCATGTTTTATTCTCAGACACCATTGAATAATTTTCTACTGCAATTTCTTGGTCAGTTAAATTCTGATGTCCAGAACTGAATATATTTCAGATTGTTTCTGAAAATCTTTGGTAAAACAGCTGAATCATGGTATTAGAATAAAAAGAGTTTTCAGGAATGGCTTTGCTAGAGAATAATGCCAGAAATACTCGTCCATTAAAATCTGAAATCAGAAGTATAGAGATTTACATGGTTTAGAAAAAAAATCAAATCTGTGCAGGACCTGGCAGATATTATTGATCTGGCTCTTTATCTAATATATATTGGTGAAAAAGACAAGATTGATTAAAAGCACATTCTCTAATGACAAGCTGGGCAAAGTAGGTGGGAAAAAACCCAAAGGGCTGTTTAACTCATTTGAAGACAATGGTTTTCCAAAAGCACATTCATACAAGGACAGAATTTTTGCTCTAGCTAAAAAAGCATGAAGAGAGTGTCTGTTTGTTCGGTGCAATGAAGTAAAAGGTTGATAAAGTTAACCTGAAGTCAGGCACACCTGTAACAGACTGCTATGCTGCTGAGTTATGCATTCCTCTGATAGCTAAGATAATTTATTTTGAATTAGCTTGGCCATGTGTTTATGCCATTTAGGCAGCCTGTAAAAGAAAAATGGATAGCAAAGGAAGTAGAACAGTTTGCACTGTAAACAAAATTACATTTTTTTATACAATGCAACAGAGCAATGTTCTGGATAAGGAGAATCTTGATATAAAAAGTGGATATCTACTCTGAAAAAGCAAAGCATCAAAAAACAAAAGAGGTATTAAGAATAATCCATACAAGGCAAATGAAAGAAGAAGAGGAAGGATAGTTTCACAGTGTAAGGAAATGCTTTTGCTCTGTTTCAAATGAGCTTCTGAATTTATAAGAGGTGATACATGTCAACTTAATATTTTCCTTTAAAACCCACAGAGAAAGATGGAAAATTGTGCTTGTTTTAGTGGGGTGAATTTTTTTGTTGTTTTGTGGGGGTGTTCATGCAGTGCAGAATGAGGCAAAGGAAAATTATCTCACTGGATCATAAGTAGACACCCTAAAATATTCAGAATTGACTCTGGCATATAAGCAAAAATGCATATATGAGAAAAACTATAGGGACAAATTTAGGCCGTCATATATATATTGTTTTTGTGGGCACGCTATAAGTTTGGTCTGTATTGTAGCATATTCTAGGCAAGAAAATTCCAGGACTGAAAAATTTTAAGACAGCATACTCAACAAAAATCCTCAACAAGATTTTCATGCATGTAAATGTCTGTGCAAAAGATCCTGTCATTGATTTTACCTATATTTCTGAACTTCACATGTATGAATCTCAGCTGACCCCACTAAAATCTTAGAGTCATTGAAACAATATAGAGAATTTGCCTCAACCTAAAATGGGTGTCTAATACTGAAAAAGTAAAATATCATCTTTAATGGTTATTCTAACTACCTTCATCCTAGTCAATCACATTCTGAATTGTAATACTCAGTAAGATGAATCCTATTAGAGAATGCTTGCAGGATTCTGATATGAAAAAAGTTTCTACAGAAGCACTATTACCAGTAGGCAAAAAAATGAAGATAGAATTGCATTATGGGGCATAAATAGCTGAAATTGAAAAGATGGAAGAACCTTCAAACTAAATTAATTTCAGCATTACAGAAGAAGATAATTAATTTGGATATGCAGATGACTAAATAGAAAGCACAAAATACAGTCGTGATGGAAAAACACTTCAATCTTTTCAAGGAAGATACATCACCTACGTATCTCCTCAGCACTTCATTCGATTTATTAGATTCTCTGTCTGACTACAAACAGATTAGATATATCAAGGAAATCAACAAGTTAATCACTTTAAGTGCAGTATGGGAGAATAATGCATCATGATTCTTTCTAGAGGACAAATCACTCTAGTAAATCCTTTCCCTAATAATTATTTTAGGAGAAAGATGTACTATATACCAAAAGACCTGATTGGTGCTGAAGACTTTTATGTGTTGGTGTGCTCTTTTATTTTTTTTAACATGTAGCTTCACAAGAGAGGGACACAACAGAAACTTATGGAAGAGGGATAGACAAATTCAGAATACAACCTGAAATCAAATCTTGACAAAATGCCAGTCAGGTTTGAAAGAATGAATTCCTTTAGTCACCTCTTCGAAAAAGGAGACATCAAATTGATCTAAACAAATTTAGAGTGCTAAAGGGTTTTCTAGCACAAATCTCCAAGACAGTACTGGGCACTACATAGTGTTAAACCCTTGGTAGGATTGTGACATTCATGTCAAAGTTACCCTCTAAAAAAAAGGCCTCCTGGAGGAGATTCAAGTGCCATATCTTGGCAGACAATGCTTTGCTTGACGCGATTACAGAAGATGTGGGCATTTGGTAACAACTATGGGCCATATGTTCCCTTCAGCTGGGCCTTGCCACCCTCCTGCAGGATCTCACAGGAGATATTCAGCCAGCTGGCTGCTCAGTAGTGAACGTGCACAGGCAGGCTTGACTCTGCAGCTCCGTGTCACAGTGCCATGCCTCCCTATGTGCCTCATGCAGCCTGAGCAAAGAGCAGTCATCTGCTCCAGCAGGAGCAGTCAGGCTCAAATCAGGTTCTCCAATGCCTTGGTGCCCAACCTCGCCTTCCTGACCCCACAGGAGCTCTGACAGAGAAGTGTATGAGACCATCTGTCCCTGTCTGCCTGGAGGTCAGTTCCATTTGAGCAGCAAACACTGCGGCTTTTTTTGTACTGTAACAGCAGCTAAAAATAGGTCTGGCTTTCCTCTCCTTCCCTGATCAACTGCACTTATCCCTACTCTCTTCTCCCCATCTCTTTGTCTGTTTGCTCTGTCTTGCTGCGCAGTAAAGTGACAGCCACAGCTCCTCCTTCTTCCTGGGAGATGCAGCTTCACGTCTTGTTTTCAGGTTTCCTTTGTGTCTTTGCTATTTCTTTGCTCATTTTCAGTTATATCTTTGTTCTTTTCTTCTCCATGCTCTACAGAGGAAGATATTTTCACAAGAAGTCATTCCCTTGTCACAGTCAGATCACACTTAAGGTTTCATAAACTCTAGTCATATTGGTTATTCTTTCCCAATACTGCCTTCTCCTCCCTACTCATGCTGTCTTCATGGGCACTTAAATATCCTTTAGTCACCAGGCAACAACATTAGCAGAAAACATAAACCTATTATGAGATTTACTGTATGAAACTTTACTGTTCAGACATGTGTCATGGTTTGACCAGGAAGGAGTGGGAATTCTGGGAAGCTGTGGTCAAACCAATGAAGGTTTTGGGTTTCATACTGACACCTGGTGTAGCCAGTGGGGTTTGGACACACCTCCGAGAATACACAGGGGTTAAAAGCAAGGCACTGCCCTGGCACTTTCTCTTTTGGACATCGTCGGGCGAAGAGGTCAGATCTCTTCCCCCGCCCAGCCTTGCTGCTGCTGGGCGGGGGAGGGGCGGCCATGCCGTAGGCCTGGGGCCTGGACAGAGGTGGGGGTTGAGGGGGCTTTCAAGGATGGAAGGGTGGCGGAGCCCCAAGAGACATCGAGACATCGGGCAGCCAGCTCCCCCCCCCCCCCCCCCCCCCCCCCCAGGAGAGCAGCCAGCGAGAAGGGGGAGGAAGACTGCCCGGCCGGAGCGGCAGCGTGTGGGCAGCGTGCGTGGGAGTCGCTCCGGGACCGACAGACAGAGACTGAAAACTTTTAACCCTTTCTTGCATGATTGGGGCCTTGCAAAAAAATGCTAATCCTCCTCGAAGCTGAATAAGAAGGGAGATGAGAGATGAGACGAGATAAGGACTTTGGCCCGGAGATTGTGGAGATGATTGGATGGGGAGAGATGATTTGGAGTGGCCTTTTGGCTGGACTTTTCTTGTAGCCATGGACTCAGTTGTTCCTGTGACACAGACTGCATTTAGGGGGAGGCAGTGCCTCAAAACCAGGAGGGTTCATTTGTGAGGACCCCCCGGCCCCAGGGGGTTGGAAAAATATAGGAGAGACAGATGTCCCAAAGCAGAGACTGTGCCTTTTTGGAGTGAGACAAGGCATCCTTGAAAGACCGCCCTAAAAGCAGCTCTGGCCATGTCTCGGTGGTGAGAGCACTGAGCATGGAAGGAACATGTCACAAGCGGCAAAAGGACTTTTTTTCCCCCGGGCGGTGCCGAAGTGACAAGGAAGCATCCGAGGTTTCAGTGTGTTTCCAGAAGCCTATGGAACAAGAAGGACTCCTTTCCTCTTCATGAATTGATGTTTGAGTATACTAAAGTGTCGTGCCGGGCTGGGCAGTTGGTGTTTTTTGAGAGAATGTATTGGATTGGGAAAGT
Organism: Zonotrichia leucophrys gambelii; assembly: GCF_028769735.1. NCBI lineage: Eukaryota > Metazoa > Chordata > Aves > Passeriformes > Passerellidae > Zonotrichia > Zonotrichia leucophrys. The sequence continues at coordinate 430,224 of NC_088172.1, read as the reverse complement.
CAGGGAGTGGGGAGGAGGAAAAGTGGTTTTTGTAAGGTTTTCAATTTTCTTTCTTTTTCCTTATAGTCTTTCCCTATTTTTCCTGTAGTTTTAGGTAATAAAGTGTTCTTTATGTTTAAGTTGGAGCCTGTTTTGCTTATTCCTGGTCACATCTCACAGCAGACACCAGGGTGAGGCATTTTCATGGGGGCACTGGCTCTGTGCCAGGCTCAAACCATGACAACATGTATTTAAGAGGAAAGAAAAATAGATACAAAAGCAGAGGGAAACTATCAGGGCAGAATAATTAACTGAATAAATAAAAAGCTGCTGTGTGGCTTCACAGTCCTTGCCACCACAGGCACCACAGGCACAGTCCTTGCCATCACAGGCACTGTGGGGGCAATAGAACATGTAGAGCTGCACGAAACAGCAACACAAAAGTAAGAGAAGGTTTACTTCCAGTAGATTGAACAGTCAAGATCTGCAAGTCTTCCTTGTTCCTCTATTACTTGACCCACTCCTGCTTGTGGGTGAAGTGGATAGCCCTCTGCAAGAAGGCCAGATGAGGGTTGCATTGGGTCAGCCTATTGTTCTAAATGCAAGGACTTCAAATCTCTGTTGATGGTTGCCCTCATGCAAGACAACCTCTGTGCTTCACTGGATGCTATCCAGACCTTATCACAAGACCTATCTGTGAAGTCCTTTCTAGCATCTGGAAACATACAGTGTAGTGCACATTTTCCCATGGTATATTTCCTATTAACCACATTCCTCAGAAGACCAGGTGCACAAGCATGTTTGAAAAGGTCTGAGTTGGACCCATTGTAGAAGTTGGGGGAAAAAAGGGAAGAATTTGCAATAAAATTGCCCTAATAATCTAATGACTGTGTTTGAAACTGTGGGATGGTAGTGTCCTGGACTCAAGTGCAACAACCAGAACATCTGAATAGAAACAGGAGTGAAATGAGGGAAAGGAGAGGTGGTATGAATTTGGGTCATGCTTAATGTGCAATGGATTCATACACATGAAGCTTCCTTTCTATGTCTTGGTTGTTTAGCCTGGTTTGTATGGGAAGGTACTGACCAGTCTGCTATGTGTCCTTTGTGCCATGCTACTGCCCTGCCACTACAAAAGTAGTCAGACAGGGTTTCTGCGAGCTCAACAGGCTGCACAGCTGGCACAATTTTACCTTATATGACTGCACAGTAAAGAAACCTAGTGCCCCAGAGGAGCTGTGATGAAATTTTGTAGAAGTACTCCTGTCAACTGCATCACCTGATCCATAGGTGTGTCCCAGGAGAGGAATTAAACAATGCTTGTTTTTACCCTGAATGTCAAATGAAACCACACATTTTGTGTCCACAGAGTAATAGATTAAATATGGTTTCTATCAAATTCTGAGAGAGCTGGATTAGAAATTATTTCCAGATTTCTTCAGGGCCCCAGACAGTCTCAGCAGATGAAATAGACCCGTGTCTGGGTAAGGAGAAGGGCATAGAAAGTTCATAGTTTAGCATTTCTTTTGAGTGTGCCCAGGTTGAACTGGGTTCATGGGAAATGCAAGGAAAGAGCAAGGTTGTCAAGATTCTCCAGGTAATGCTTCATAACTGAAATAACATTTGGTAATAAAAGCTGCACCGATTTTTTTAGGAGTGTGGGAAGCATGTTTTGAGGGGAGAAAACTGTGTGCAGTGTCATTTTTGTGGGTAGCATGGCTTCTTTTTCACTGTACTAAGGACAAACAATCAGAGACAATACCATGTGTGGCCATGTGTGAAGTCCTGACAGGATCTGTCTTGTTCAGGAAATGTGAATGTGTGACTGTGACTGCTACCACACCACATGCCCTTTGGGGTAGCACCCTGCTCTGTGCTGTAGCTGGTTGCTAAGCAGACATAATCCATAAGCTTGACAATTTTTTCTTCCTTTCTTTTCCTCTGAGTTGCCCTGGGAGACTGTCAAGCTACAACAACGGCAGCGTCATCCTCCCTCAGGCATCTTCCCTCTCTCTCTGTGCCATTCTCAGTGTCACTAAGCTTGAGATTCCCCTTTTTCCCTTGCCTGCCAAGAACATCAATACAATTTACACTCACTAAATCTCTCCTCAATTCCTCCCTCTTTCCCATATTTGACAGTGATGGCAGCAGAGGCAGGACAGCCTAGGCAGGTGTCAGTCCTTGGCAAAGACTTAGGAAAGGATTTCTGCTGTGGGGTGCTGGACTATTCCTTTGACAGGAGAGCACTGCAGCATCAGACCTCAAATGCCTGTCTTGCATGGAACTGTGGTTATCCAGCACCTAAATGCCAGTGGCAGTGTACAGGATGACAAAGTAGGCTACAAGCCCCCATGAAGGAGGGAATTTTTGTTTACCATTGCATTGTCAAGCACCATGCTCTGCCACAGGCAATATTGCCACCTCAGCCAAGATCAAACAGAAGACTTTTACAGGCAAAGCAATCTTTCCTACAAAGCTACTTTTGTTCTGTTTATTTTTATTTAGCATAACCTTTGGAATACAAATTTAGGCATTCAGAAAAAAAAAGGAAAAGGAAGCATCTAAGGAAATACAACTTATATCTCTTCTCTGGGGTCAGCGTAGAAAAAAACATGTTTCCTCCATACTTCTCAGTCTTGATTTCTTTGATTTTGCTGCAGATTATGCTCAGCCAACACAGCCTCACCAATACCTTTGGTGAGGTGCAGGAGACTGCTGTTGGTGCATAATGGCTTCTCTCTGGTGTAAGTCCTTTGCAGCATAAAGACATAGCAGTGGTTTTAGAATAAAGGGTAGGGTGAATGAGGTGAGAGAGAGTGGGAGACAGAAAGGAAGAAAAAAAATCACCAGTCCTGACTCCAGCATTGCTCCAACTGATGGGGTTTTCAAGGTCTTGGCTTTGTAGAGGTATCTTTTTGTAGATAAGTTTCCATGCAACTAAATAGCTCAATTTCAATGCAAATTCATTACCATGCATAGATAGATCTTGTAGACCTTCCTGAAAACAGGTGGAAGAACTATGGGGGTCTTTGGTGGTCTTGATCCCCCTAGTGGGTCAGCCTTTGGTTGACAGTCCATGCACTCTTGACTTCATTCCCACACTTGCCCTGTTCTGTGTTGTGCTTATCTCCAGGAGACATAAACAAGGATGTTTGTCCCACAGAAGTGCTATCTTATCTCCAGGTGGATATAAGCTAGCTACCTACTTTTCTTATGAGCAATCCTTGGTTGTCTCAAGGGTTAGCTGGCTATTAGTGTTTCAGGCACACATTACCTTTTATCTTTTGGGCTTCTACACCAGCTCTGTTCAGCTTCTTTGCCTCTGAGTGCAGTATCCCAGGGGGTCTCTTAATTAACTCACAGTTTGCTCTCCTAAAATTCAGTGTTCTGGCTCTAGTCTTCACCTCACCCATAGCTCTTGAGATAGTGAATTCCATCAGGGCATGAGCACTGCAGTCCAAGCTGCCACCAGTCTTGAAATTTCTAATTAGTGTATCCATGTTGGTATGCGACAGGTCAGTGACACTTCCCTCATCAGGTTATCGCTTGGATTAGGAAATTATCATTGTCGCTCACCAAATGTGGACTCCTTACAGGTTGCTGTGCCCCTTTTACAATAGATGTCAGGTTGACTGAATTCCCTTAGCAAGGTTAGAGTCTGCCAGCATGATGTGCTCTATAATTAAATTAAAAAAGCTTCATCAACAGGCTGTCCTTGATCAGGCAGGCTGTGGTAACCACCAATTGTTGTAGTGTGTTGTTAAGTTTTTTGTATTATTCCCCCATTTTATGTATTGTTCCCCAATATTCTGTGTAAAATGGTTCTGCCCTCCACAGTTTTCCCGCCATATCCCTGCTGGCAGTTATGTTACTATGGTTACCCCTGCCCTTGGTTTGTGTCTGTTACCCAAGTTATATAATTTCTCCTCCCCCTTTATCCCCTTTTAAGTAAACTTTTCCTCCTCCCTGGGCCCAGTCAATCACCCCCCACTCCTCCCAACTTTCCAGAATCTTCTTCCTTATGGGGGTTGTGGTTGGCTGTGGTCCCGGGGCCCCACCCTTACTTTGTATTTATTGGTTTCCCTATTGTGTCAGTTATGTTAAGTTCATCTCCTCACCCTTCCTGATTGGTTCCCTGTAAATCCCACCCATACACACCCTCTTCCTTTATAATCTCAGTTCACTCTCCATTTTTTGGCCACTTTCCCCGGTTGGTTTCTCCATGTTGGTTCCCCTGAGACAACAATAAACCAACGTTAACCCCCGGTGAAGTGTCCTGCTCCTTACCTCGTCATACCAGCGGTGTGAGCCAGTCCGCAGCCAGCACAGCCCGAGGCCCTCAGATGCCGAGGGGTGCTGGCAAGGAATTACAGCTAGGTAATGTGGGATTATAGCTAGCCGGACCTTCGGGCCACGTACGCCTCGCCGCAACCAACCAAAAGGTTTCCTTTGCTGTTGCGGTCCGTAATTTTTTTACCAATAACCTACCTACCATTTTTCAAAGACAGGTCTGTGGAGTCTATCTGTTCTTTTACAAAATTGGGAAGGGGATCTGGTAAATCAGGTGATTGTTCTGCTGCTCCAAGTGACCTCACTAAGTTGGAGCAAAGGGTAAACAAGAGCTTTATGTAATTTAACAAAGGTAAATGCCAAGTCCTGCACCTAGGGAGAAAGAACTCCCTGGACAAGTAAATGTAGGGGAACAATCAGCTGATGCACCAAAGCAGTTTTTCAGAAAGGACCTGGGGAAACCTGTGAACAAACTGAACATGAGCCAATGCTGTGCCTTTGCAGCCCAAGAAAAGCAATAGCACGTGGGGGACATCAGGCAGACAGCACTTTCAGCAGGACAAGGAAGGCAATCCTTGCCCTCTTCTCAGTCCTGGTGACGCCTCTGTAGAATGCTGATTCAGGTCTGGGCTGAGCTGTAGAAGAGACACAAAAATATTGGAGTAAGTACTCTGAAGGAACATGAAGATGATTAAAGGACTGGAACATGTAACATACAAGAATAGACATCTGAGGTAATTTTCCCCAGGGAAGAGAAGACTCAAGGGGAGCTGATCAATGTGTATAAACACATGTTAAGGCTAATAGAGAAAATGGAGATGGACTTTTCTCAAGGTCACCCAATGAAAGCAGACAAGGAAAAGGACAAACTGAAATACAGTAATTTCCATTTAAACATAAGATGTGTTGTATGATCAAGACACATACTTTCAGTGCTAAGCATGGGAGTACCTCTAGGTAAATATTTAAAAGACTCGTTAAGAAAAGTCTTACTTAATTTCACCATACTTCTGCACTGATGAGAATATGCTATATCAGACAGTACTCCAAAAGATAATAAGGACAGGAATGATGGATATATTGGGACATCACTGAGCTTTGAAGGATCTTCAAAGATGATAACAAATTTTTATGCAGCCTTTGAGGAAGAGAACTTGGTGTGAATTGAGCAATAAAGAAATATGAGTTAAAGCTTGTCCAAACGGGATTCTATAGAAAAAGTCCCAGACAGTGTGATCTTTTTTATTCTGATTCGTAATAGACCTTTAAAGGCAAGGAAAAAAGGAATTGTATTTATATTATATAACCTATTTCCCCCTTTGAAATTAAACATGTTTATTGAAGGAAAACTGATCGAATTATAAAATAGTGAGATCCCCATGTGACTTGAGTTTGCACCTGACTCTTTCAATCCATGAATGCTATAAAGAAGTTTAGTGACAGAATAATATACAAATAAATATGGTATTGTGATGGTTTAATTTTTCACATTTTATAGTGCTTTTAATTTTCTGTACCTTATGTTTTCCTCAGTTTTAATCATCACTTCCTAAGCCACTCAGAGAACTCCCACTGACGTTCCATTTTTTTCATTAGAAATACCATATATAAACTGGCAAAGAATCTGTGCAAAAATTAATAAACCTAAACTAAATATATTTTTTTCCACATCTACTTTGTATATTGAGGGGCTTTGCCAGTCTTGCAACAGTATCACTACAGTGTCTCAAGATGGAAAATTCAAAGACCTGAAGAGGTGTGGAAGTACAGTTAAACCTATAATTTCAAGGGTAGACTTGTATGAGGAAGCTTGGGGGAGGAAGGAAAATTATGCCAAAGGTCTAAAACAAGGATGTCTTGTTAATTAGTGGTTTCTGTTTTAATTGGAAGGAAATGGCTAGCAGTTAAAAGCTTCTGACCTGAAAGAGGTAAGTACAAAAAATGCAATCGAAATACAAATTAAGAGTTTGTTATTTGAGAAATAACAGTGAAAGCCTTTGTTTAGATGGTCAACTTCCTAGCCTAATTTTTTTACATAAAACATATAATTACATATAATTTTAATAACTGTAGAAATAACTCTACACTCCTCTCTACAACACAAAGTCAATTCTGATTTATTTTTTGCTTTTTTTTCAAATAATGCTTGTATTAATGTAAACCTTTGTACAGAATGATATTTTAAATTTATACATTTTCAGTGTATTTTTTGAATCAAAAATGTGCCTAATCATAAAGACATGTAATCAAAAGAAGGTATGTTAAACCTTATGCTTTTGAAGGCTTTTCTTTTTGCTTGGTGTCAGATAAACATACAGTCAAAAATCAAAAGTCCTTCATTCAGTAGATTACAAAAAGGGTCTTTGGGTTTCACCGTTATTTGTTTTAAAGTTAAAATGTATTTAATTCTGTATTGGGAGGAAATTAAGTGTTAAGTGGTGTAAGATAGTGTGATGTCTTCCTCCTGACAACAAAGTCCAGGACCTCTCCAGCCCAGAGGCAGGAACCCAGTCCCATGTGCTGGGGAGCTGTGCCCACCCCTGAGGGCGTGGCTGGATGTTCCCACCTGGATGCTCAGGTACCTTCCAAAAATGAATTTCTTTATCTTAGATAGCACTTGTATATACTATGATAAAATCTTTCAGTCTGAAAGAAGCTTTTATCTGAAATAGTTTTTGAAAATAAGTACAGTTTTTATACCCTGTGAGGGAATATCCACTGCTTATTTTCAGGCTGGAAAGGAATCACTGGAGTACTGCATAACCTAGATTGTTGGTAATGAAATTAATTTTTTTTGTCGGAATTACATAATCAGTAAAAATAGAACATAATTTATTGTAGGCAGTACATTCAAATCTTTAGTTTCATCCAGTGAGATTGTGGACATGTTTTGGAAGACAGGAGATAAGCCTGAAATAGTTCATACCATATAGACAATGTTCACCTAGCACTACCTTCTAAGTCCTTAAGAGATTGTACCAAGATGAGAGAACCTATTAACCCACATAAAAATGTAATCCTTTTCTGTTTCTTTACACAATTAGTAATCACAGCTACTAAATAGGATAGGTGAGGAGAACATGCCCATCTGCTCACACACAAGAGACTTGGAAGGCCTACAAAAAAATCTAGGTTCTTCCAGAGTAACAAGAATCCTTGGCTGAGATACTTGTCCTACTGCTGACTCAAAAGTATGGCTAAATTCCAAAAACTAATCTGTTTAACCCTACAAGCTTATACAGATGAGTTTGGATCCAGGTGGCCACAGCACCTGCTCAAACTGCTATTCAGGAAGAAATTTCTTAAACCTTGATATACCTACAGTATTTTTACCATGGCCCACAGCAACAGATACGTCTGAGAAATTTGAATCACATGAACGTTTCTTTCCAGTCTCTTCCCCACAAATCAGCACAAAGTTAGTAATTACTAAAAATCATAGCCCTTCATCTTATAATTACTGTGTTCGGTTTACTTCTAGGAAGTCCTGTATGTAGCATAGAGTAAATTAAATCATGAGCAAACTAAGATACAAATGACAAATATTGGATTTATGCAGTTCATAACTTTAAGCTTTAAAATTTTTGTATGATTTACTGAGAAAGTTTTATGAGTCATAACTCTAATGTCATTGACTATGCAATATTTAATCAAAGAAATATTTACTAGTTAGAGGCAATTGTAAATTTCATCTTACAAACAGAATATTTCTGTTAAAATTTATCATTCATGTAGCACAGAACTTAAGGTGTTTTTAAGAAAAGAAATTACTGAAACTAGCATTTAGATGTTTTATAAAAATAAATTACTTTTGTTAATTCAGCGTTCTGATTTTTTTCTGCCATTTGGGATATAATTATTTTAATTTTTGTTAAAAGGTCATCAAGTTTTGGAAAAAATAATTTTTTTGTGTTAGCGAACAACAAAAAAATACTATACATCTTCCAAATATTAATTGTGTGTCTGTGCGTTTTTAAAGCAGTAAAAATGTGATCATGATAGAGGGTTGTCTGTTGTGGAGCACACTGATGCTGATTTATCAGCAGGACATGTGCTGCTGTAAGTACCTGATTCTGGAGGACATGGCATTTCTTAAAGAAACTAAGTTAGGATGAGATCCCATAGTGGGATTGCACAAAACTTGGATGTGCCTCTACAAGTAAGAAGAGACAAATACTTTTTATGATGAGTTAAAAGGCAATGGCTTTTTGATACAAGCTTAGGTTTGGAAAACCTCATGACTTGGAATTTGGTTGGGGCTCTAATGCTAGCAGTTAATGGCAGTTAAGGTAACACCAAACTCAAAATGGGAATCTCTGATATCAAGATTTATCACTTAAGGGGCAATAACAACTGATTTTACCAAACTGGATAAAACAGTATTATTCCAGATTTTCTATGTTAAATTGTTGAACTGAGTTGAAATTTCATTCGTAACTTCTGTTTTGTCACAAGCACTCTCTGGTTCATGAAAAAGAAAAAGTCTCCCAAACAATTAATTTATCCATTTAATCCATCCAGCAGACAGACATAGATGACATCTGGACAGTTAGCGTAGTTCAGTTCAGATGGTTGACCTGATTGCTACTACGCCATCCAAACAATTCCCTTTTATTTGTGGCTCATAATTAGGAAAGTTTGAATCTTACCTTAGAGTTAGGTTTATTAAGAAATCTATCTGTTCATGGTGACTTTAAAAAATACTTTTGTTCCAGGGAAAAAATTGAAATATTTCATTGGAATTTAGTACAGGATACATCTACAAAACTATAGCTTCATTCAATTTTGTTCTCAATTGTAATGTGTTAGGGGGAAAATTAACCTGATCTAAGAATGCAACTCATACTAGAATACTAACATTTCCAGACCCTCAAATACTGAGTTTTAACTGCTCTTCAAAATTCTAGAGCTGTTTTTCTTTTTTTTTTGTTAATTTTTTAAGTTATATTTTTCCAATACTGATAGACTTGACAGAAAAAAAAAATCCTTTTCTATCCACAGACCCTTTGCAGTACAAATCACATAACTATCTTTTCAATGTTCTACTACTGGTCTCAAAAGCTCAAGAGGCTGTTTCTAGAGGTGACATAAAGATTTGTCATTTTTTATTTCTTTTCTTTTATCCATCCCTGCTGAAACTTCCAATTAGTTCTAGCTCTAGTGCCATTTGAGTTCAACAAGAACTTAGGAAACCAATATATTTTGTTACGAATTCTTGTCACACTATCAAATAATTAACTGGGAAAGGAATAAAAATAAGAAATTATTATTAGTTTGGTTAAACTTCGACATCATCTGATTTTCTGGAATCTCACTTTATTTGTACAAAATTACATTAGAGAAAGATAAAGCTCCTATTGTTTCAAATAAAATAATTTTTGAATTCTTTCATTGTATTTTCATCATGGTACTTTTTCTTTGAAGTTCAGTAAGAAATAATACAGACAGATTTAGTTCAAACTTAAAATCACAGCCTGAGATTTGTGTGCACATCCACACCAGCAGGTACCAACGATCAGTAAGGTTACATATGGAGAGAAATTACTCTATATTGTTCATACACATTAGTGAAGGATTGACCCTGTGCAGCCACTAATCATACAACTGTGAATAGTTTGGGTTGGAAGGGCGCTCAAACATCATATTTTTTTAACCCCATGCCATGAGCAGAGACACCTTCCACTAGATTATAGCAAACTAGATTAAGTTGCCATCTGCCCCATTGATGGGGCAGCTACAGCTTCTACAGCTTCTCTGGGCAACCTCACTACCCTCACAGAAAAGAGTTTTTTTCCTAATATCTTATCTAAATTTACCCTATAAGCACTACTAAGCACCCACCAGCTACTCATTCACTTCAACCTTCGAAGAAAATTTCCTGGGAAAAATAAAAGTAGTCAAACAATGGAAGGAAAAGAACAAAAGGGAAAAAGCAAAAGTGACATGCTTATAGTCACTCATATTTCATGAGCAGACTGCTGTCCAGATAATATTCAAGCACCAGTGTCGGTTTTCGGCTGTTTGAGGGGCCTGGAAAGGCCCGGAGTGGCCTTGGGGCAGCCCGCGTATCGAAGGACGAGAAGAGGCTTCAGTTCTTCTTTCGGTCTTTATGTTTATTAATTGTTTATCTAAAAGATTTTCTTTCGGCCCGACAGAGCTCTGCTCAGCAGCCAGCCATGAGCACACTGTCCTGCCCTCCGGACAGTCACCTATCTTTATACCCATTGTTACGTGTACAATATTTATCATTTTTCCCCAATACCATTTATTCTTATTGCCGGGTGCACTTTTAGTAATGACCAATCCCAAAGTACCACCATCACCACAGAAGATGGAGGAGAAGAAGAAGAAGAAGGACAGGACACGCCCCAATTCCTCCATCTTACTTCTCTAAACCCCCCTGTACAGAAATCCTAAACCCTGTGTCTCACCCTCTAATTAACCAATCCCTTCACCATTCACCCCGGTGAAACCCTCCTGTCCTCATACAGGTGTCGTCTCCCGTGTAGGATCAAAGTCCAGCCACCAGACACTTCTGGAACATTCCAGGACTCCCGAGCCCCCCAAGGGTGGTCTCGGTGGCCCGGCACCTCAGGACTGGGATGCTGAGATCCGACACACCAGCTACTTGGAGAAGAGGCCTTCTTCATGTTTATTGGCCAGCCTGGTGTTGCATAATTTGGAACACATCCTTGGTGAGCTGGGGTCAGCTGTCCGGCCTGTGATCCCTCCCAGCCTCTCACCTACTGCCAGCCCACTTGCTGGGGGAGACAGAGTGGAACACAGGAAAAGCCTGGATGCTGTGCAAGCAATGTTCCACAATAGCTAAAATATCCATGTGTTACCAACGCTGTTTTGGTTCCAAATAAAAATACAACCCTGAAAATCCTGCTTTGAAGGAAATTGGCTCCATTCCAGCAGAAGCAAGTGAGATATTTAAATTTTTTTTTCCCAAACTTCACTTATTTATTTTAGTTCATAAATTTTTAGTCTAGCTCTGTAATTCCTTTTAGTCAGTCTGTGAATTAGGGCAGTGAGGTCCACCCACGTGCACAAACACACGCAGAAATTGTTTGTTGCTAATGCTACTCTCTCTCTTGAGCCAGACATTTTTGTAAAAATTGTATAGAAGGATAGTAGCAGAAAATGTTCTAACAAATACAAGACTCCTCTGGATTAATTTTCCTGTGTTTAACAGCAATATCACGTGTAAGTTAAGGATGACTAAACTACATGCAAATTCATACTTGTATGTGCATATATTTAGACATGTATATAATATATATATCTATGTGATATATGATCTGATGAATTAGTGTGCCTGGGTAAATATATATACACACATTTGTATTAAAATCACAGAACTGAAGAATTTGAGAATGGCTGAGGTCAGAAAGACCATCTAGCTCATCCAGTGTTGTTGCTCAAAGCAAGATCAAATAAAGTAGATTGGCTGGAGATGAATCCAGTGAGGTTTAGCATATCTCCAAGGATGGAGACTCTCCCACCTCTGGGCAACCTGTGTCAGTGTTCCAACATTTTCACAAAAAAACCCAAACAAACCCAAAAGACTCTTTCTTTATGCTTAGGAGAAATTCCAGTTATTTCAATTTGTACCCATTCTAGCTTGATTTTCCATTAGATGCCTGTGAGAAAAGTCTGGTTCTGCCTTCTTTACTTCCTGCAATCAGATATTTATGCACATTGATCAGATCCCCACAGTGCCTTCCCAAGGCTAAGCAGACCCATCTCTGTCAGCCCCTCTTCATGTTACAAAGTCTTCAATGCCCAGTTGAGCACTACATTGAGCTGTCTCCATTAAACCATGTCTTTTCCATCTGTTTGCATCATGACCTGTATACGCTGAATTTCTGAGGCCTCAGCCCCATAGATGGGTGAACCAGCCAGATCTCATCCTTGCTGCCTTCTGGCCTGAGTTTGGGGTTTTACCCAGAAGGATGGGGAAAGTGTCCCATGGATGTGGAGGTGTGGCACAACCAGAGCCCAACACCAAGAGGCAGATAACTCATATCCTGTAGTTTAATAGGACCCTACCAAACCAACGAGGTTTAACACATGCTGTATAGAACGGCATCATTCTTTAGCAATGTTTCACTGTAGTTTCGTGCAAGTCCTCCCAGATTCTTTCCTAGTCCTTTAATTCAAACAATGTGTCCTTTCCTCAGCTTGTCAAGCTCTTAAAAACTTTGCACTGTCCAACAATTTTCATTTCTCCTAAACAAGATGGTGTTCTGCTCCCAGTTTTCACTTATGCTTTGTTGCTTTGTTGCAAGGAAGAACTGATTGTGGCAAACATTTTACAAGTAAGATTTTAAACAGCAGTTAGGTTTTGTTTTGTTTTTAAATTTCTGCTATTAAAAAGAGATAAATTACATTGTTTAACAGGAGTGTCAAATATGAACACTTTCCAGCTATTTCACTCTTGGGTATACTTGTGCTTTTAAACATCAAAGCAAACTTTTAATTACAGGAAAGGAAATGAAAACACATGGCATTTTGATTTATAGCAACTGCATGGTATTTCTGAAGTCTAAGAAAGTTATTACCCTAGGGGTTTTGAACATTTCACTGTCAGTTCTTATTTTCTAAGAAAAATAATAACAAATATTGGCACTAACTTGATTTAAAAACCACTTTATTTTCTCTCATTTTTCTCAGCTGGGATAAGTAGAGCTTTGGTCTAAATAAGAAACTTGGTCTCAGCTCAGTTCAAGATCTTATTATAGTTATAAAGTGAGATTTACATCCTCTGGTGCCTGGGTAAAAGAATGTGAGGGAGTGGAGATGATCTGCCTGTGACAGACCAACCCCACTCGCTGCTGCACCAGCCTGCTGCTGTCGGATCTCAGGATCTCAGTCCTGAGGTGCCGAGCCACTGAGACCACCCTTGGGGGGCTCAGGAGTCCTGGAATGTTGCCAGAAGTGTCTGGTGGCTGGACTTTGATCCTACACAGGAGACGACACCTGTATGAGGATAGGAGGGTTTCACCGGGGTGAATGGTGAAGGGATTGGTTAATTAGAGGGTGAGACACAGGGTTTAGGATTTCTGTACAGGGGGGTTTAGAGGAGTAAGATGGAGGAATTGGGGCGTGTCCTGTCCTTCTTCTTCTTCTTCTTCTCCTCCATCTTCTGTGGTGATGGTGGCACCTTTGGATTGGTTATTACTGAGAGTGCACCGAGTAATAAGAATAAATGGTATTGGGGAAAAATGATAAATATTGTACACGTAACAATGGGTATAAAGACAGGTGACTGTCCGGAGGGCAGACAGTGTGCTCATGGCTGGCTGCTGAGCAGAGCTCTGTCGGGCTGAAAGAAAATCTTTTAGATAAACAATTAATAAACATAAAAACCGAAAGAAGAACTGAAGCCTCTTCTCGTCCTTTGATACGCGGGCTGTCCCAAGGCCACTCCGGGCCCTTCCAGGCCCCTCAAACAGCCGAGATATCCAGACATGCTGCCACCTCTGCACACAGGGGCAGACACACACTGCAGCTGCAGTTTTGTTTGCTGAGAAACACCGAAATGCTCCTGGCTGCTCTTGGATCTCTTCTCAGCCTTTCAGCTGGCAGTGATAGTGTGATAGTGTGTTTTTAGAAAGAGAGGTGTTATTTGTCTGGCCCTCCTTTCCCCCAGATGCCTTTACCCAAGGAATAGCTGCCCTTCTGGGTAAATGCCAGAACAATTTAAGCTACTACTGCCACCTTAATATGGGTTTATAAAACAATTTGGTTAGAACCACCTCAAATAATAAAACATTTCTATGAAGAATCAATACCTGTTCCTCTGGGTTCACTCTCTTTCTGTGAGTTTTTATTTCCCCTGTGTGGGTAAGTACATATATTTCTACAGCTGCTGGAGCTGTTCTGGCCTACAGGACTCAATCAGCCTTTCTAAGTGTTGACTGTGTCTGGATTAAGTGTGTACTTAAATACTGACCATAAGGTGAACAACTTTGCCTGGAGTTCAGACTTGTCTTCTTCTGGTTCACTGATGTTTTTCTTGCAGCTTCTGGCAATTTTTACTTCTTCTTGATGGGAAAAATACCAATATCCTACAACTACAAAAATGCATTTGTGAAAATGCAGATTCATATATTTTAAATATTTTGATTGATGTAAAGGTTAATAGAAGGATAGTAGGAAGACCAAAATGATGTCTTTATTTCTCTGCTCTCACACAAATGTTCTCTGCTCCATTAATCAAATAATTTATCTTTTGTGTCACTCACTTCACTATTCATGATGCAGAGAAAACTACAGAGCCATATCATCCTAAAGACAAACTCTTTGTTTGGAGAACCCACATATCATGTTATTATAGTAATTATGATGATAAAAGTCAATTATTAAAGTAATCAGGCTATGACCTAAGGCAGAGAAAATACAGTGCTAAGGTTTGTGTTTTATAACTTATTTCAGTCAAAAGACTGCATTCTTGAAAACTGAGGTTATACCTAAGCACATTACCAAGACATTTTACAAAAAGCGCAGAAAAATATTGTTAAGAGCTTTGCCTCTCAGAAGAAAGAAACCAAAAATAAATTTACCATTTTATCAGTAGGAAGGACTCTACTGAAGTATGGAAAGAACTAATATGAGATAATTCAAAATCATTACCTGCTTACACTTTCTTTATCTTCTCATCTGTTTGGATTCTGGAGTACAGCCACTCTAGGAGATATCTGAAAAAATAAGTGCAGACAACATATTTTTGGCATCTCTTTATTCATGCCTTTGCATTTTTATTTTTTAAATACACTATTTTCAGGAACAAATTTACTTTTGTTTTACTCTGTTCGAGACAAGGGCATTTTACTGGAGTTTGAATCACCTCAAGACATAACTGTGAATCCAAGTTGCCTGCAGAATAGTCCCTTGAGAAACCACTCTGAAACTGAGATGAGTGGAGCACTAGTGCTAGAGTAACTCCAAAAAGGGGATCTATCATGGAGCTGGGAGTAGACACTAAATACCAGAACATAATGGTCACACTGCTTTTAGTTCAAAAATCAATCTAGACCCATATGTTGTTTCCTATAGTAAATAAAGTGAACAATTAGTAAAATATGAGAACAGGACACATGCACATAATACCTCCAGGATGAAAGAACAAGGATTCTTGAAACATCTGCTTAGAATATACAAACAAATATATTTGTGTGGATAAATATAAAATATAATTAATTAATATACAAATAAATAGGTTTATGTGCAGGTATTTTTAAAAAACTTTCATATATTACGCTAAAAAAAATTTAAAGTCTGGCTTTTCTGTTAAAAGAAACCCTGCACAGCTACCCTGCTGAGAGGGTGTGTGTTATCTCAGAATTTTGGCTTCTCTCATTAATTTCTGTAAGCCAGAGGGAATTTGGCTGGAGTTGATTAGCGAGGCACATCTGGAAAAGTTTCAGCTAAATAGAGCAATGCCCAGGAATTTTATCATTTTTCAAGACTGCACAGACACTTAGGAAATTTAAGTGACTTTTAATCACAGTTCCAGAATGGTTCCTGTTTTTTTTAAATTTTGTACTAATCTTCTCCAGGGGAAACTTACATCTGTTTAGGTGGTCTGTTAAATACAGATAAGTTGTGGAAAAGAATCTGAAGTCCTGCTTGGCCCACCTGGCACAGCATTCCAGCCACTCTCTGAAGTGTGTCTTTCAAATTAATTGAATCTGCTTGTTTAATAATATCTCAGAATAATCTAACTCCCTTGGTACTATACATCTCAGACATTTTCTGCCTTCCAGAGCACAAAGAAACTCTTTCTAACTTGTCAACTCCAAGTGAAGAAGGTGGGGGTGGAGGGAGGGGAATTCCCTTACCTGAGGAAATGGCTGATATGCTTTGTGGCTTCAATTATTTGGTTTATGGATTAAGGGAGCATGTTGCTGGTGGTAATTTGTTTTGTTTTTTTTTTTTTTTTTCCATTCAGTACAGAAATAAAAAATTTTCCCTGATAAAATATACTTAATTTCTTTTGCTGCTAGCACACGTTTGATATTTTGGAACAGAATAGGTAAGGAATTGTCATTTATAATTATAAATTTTAATGAGAGCTGGAATTTATTAGATTTTTTTCTTGTGCAATGCACTGCATTTTGTAATTTACAGAAACACTCTGATTTTCATACTTTGACAGACTGTTTATGAAAATGATGATAAATATCTTGTTTCTTAAGCTTCGGTTAAACTATCCAGGCTACATATTTGGTACATTTGAATCTTCAAATAAAAAATGTCATGACTTGTTTTCTGATATCACGTCACCAAACTTAACTCACTAATCTTGAACCATATTATAAAATATTATTTATCACAATTGAATTTTTATATCCACATATTCTTATCATTCCATCATTCTCTTTGTGTCTCAAAGTGCTTTCTGATTATTTTCATACATTCATTCATTTGAAATATTTTATACTTCTTGCATGCTATCATCTTTTAGACGAAGTAAATACAGCATTTCACTTGTTCAATATACTATAAAGATTTGAATAAATGATTACACACACACTTATCCAAGAGCGTTGGCTGAATAATTCATCATGAATCTTTCCTATTATTCAATTTATATGAATAATTACTAGGCGGTATACTGTTCACAAATAGTTTATTCTGAGAATTCACTACTTAAAATCCCAAACCTGTGCTGGTTTATTGGTGTGTAGGTTACATGTAGAATGTAGAATGTCACATCTTCCGTCCTCGAAGACTGAAATTCTAAAGTTCAACACAAAATACTGAAAGAAGTAGTACAATATTCATTTACAGAATGGGACAAGGTTTTGTGGGGAATGTCCTATTAAGCAGACGTGTAATTTGGGGACTGAAGGAGCAGATTTGGCAGATATAAAGAGCTATATAAGTGTAGTATGTTTGATAAAACAGGTAGACTATGACATATACATGATGTCACAGTGAAATAACAAACATATCTGAAAGATCATGGCAGTTAGGAGAGGTACCTGAGGACTGGAAGAAAGTAAAGATCACCCCAGTCTTCAAAATGTACAGCCCACTCAATCCCTGGAAAGGCAGCTTATCCTGAAATCATCTCTAGTGGAAGACAAGGACATCAGGAAGTCAACATTGATTCACCAAAGGGAAATAAATCATGCTTTACCAACATGATTACCTTCTATGGCGGGACAACTGCCTAGAGGCAGATGAAAGGATAGCAATACATATTGTCCATCTGGACTCCAGCAAAGGTTTTGACACTCTCTCCCATGCTATCTTCCTAGGCAAGCTCAGGAAACACAGGCTGGGTGAGTGGATGAAGACGTGAATTGAGAACTGGAAAAAGTGGCAGGTCTTGGAAAGTTGTGCTCAGCATCCCTGGGTCTGTCTGGAGGATTGTAACTACTGACGACCCTGAAGGGTTGCTTCTGCTCCAGTATTGTTTTTCTTACTCTTCAATGACTTGGATGAAGGGGCAGATTCCTCCGTAACAAGTTCAATGGCGACACAAAATGGTGGAGTGCTGATCCCCAGCTTCAGAATAGGATCTAAACAGGCTACAGGACTGGACAGAGAGGAACCTTTTGAAATTCAAGAAAGGCAGGGTCCTGCACCTGGGAGGAATAACCCCAGGAGCCCTTAGATACTAGTCACTGGACATCTGCATGGCCATCAGGAAGGTTGTGTCCGGTTTTCGGCTGTTTGGAGGGCCTGGAAAGGCCCGGAGTGGCCTTGGGGCAGCCCGCGTATCAAAGGACGAGAAGAGGCTTCAGTTCTTCTTTCGGTCTTTATGTTTATTAATTGTTTATCTAAAAGATTTTCTTTCGGCCGAACAGAGCTCTGCTCAGCAGCCAGCCATGAGCACACTCCCCTCCGGACAGTCACCTATCTTTATACCCATGGTTACGTGTACAATATTTATCATTTTTCCCCAATACCATTTATTCTTATTGTCCGGTGCACTTTTAGTAATGACCAATCCCAAAGTGCCACCATCACCACAGAAGATGGAGAGAAGAAGAAGAAGAAGAAGGACAGGACACGCCCCAATTCCTCCATCTTACTTCTCTAAACCCCCCTGTACAGAAATCCTAAACCCTGTGTCTCACCCTCTAATTAACCAATCCCTTCACCATTCACCCCGGTGAAACCCTCCTATCCTCATACAGGTGTCGTCTCCTGTATGGGATCAAAGTCCAGCCACCAGACACTTCTGGAACATTCCAGGACTCCCGAGCCCCCCAAGGGTGGTCTCGGTGGCACCTCAGTCCTGAGGTGCTGAGATCCCACAAGGTTGCTTTTCAGAAGATGACCTGGGTGTCCTGGTAGACAGAAAGTGGAGCATGAGCCCCAGATCTGCCCTTGCAGCAAAATAAGTGTCCTAGTTGGCTTCAGAAGAGTTGCCAGCAGGACCAGTAAGGTAATCTTTCTCCTCCATTCATCAGAGGCCATACCTTGAGTACTTTGTCCGGTTTGGAGCTCATCAGTGTGAGAGGTGCATGGACAGACTAGGGAGAGTGCAGAAAAGAGCTACTAAAATGACAATGGATCTTGAGCAAGAGACTGCATATTCCAACAGCAGACCTTTGCTTCTGCTAAAGACATGTCTGAAAAATGAAGAACAGAGCACCTCTTGTATGAGAAAAGGCTGAGGTTACGGGGAGTGTTCAGCCTGGAGAAGTGAAGGCTGGAGGGTGTATGATCAATGTATATCAGTATCTGAAGGGAAGGTGTAGAGAAAATGAGAAAAAATGTTCAATAATGTATAAATATTATATTTAATATTATATTATATATTATATTATAAATATTATATTATATTTATATTATCTTTTATATTATATCATATTTATATTATAAATATAAATATTATATTATATATATTATATATATTATACATATTATATATATTATATATTTATATTATATTTTATATTATATTTATATTTATATTATAAATATAAATATTATATTATAAATATTATATTATATATTATAAATATAAATATAAATAATAAATGTTCAGTTATTTATAGAAATATAGAGTACTTAATAAACATGTTTGTACAAACTATGTTTTAATATAGCCAGCTGCATATCTGAGGAAGCAAACAATGGACCATAATGATTCTGAAAATATCCAGGCACTGCTAAAGACAACATTCAATGACAGCATCCATTATGGCTGTGATAGAAAATAGCTGGGTTTTGATAAAAAAATCTTACCATGAGCGAGAATAGAAAATACTTCTATTTGTGCTTTTAGCATGTGGAAGTCTATTTTCTTTAACTTAGACAGATAGCTGTGTGTATACACTTAAATATGGCTATTGACAAATTGAAACACAAATATGCAAACAAAGCAAATCAGGACTAAAAAATATTAAAAGACCAAATGCAGTTGAAAAACTTCAAGACATCTATTTCTATGGCTTAACAAAGAAAGTACTAAGACCTTGTGTACATAGATTATAGTAACAAAAAATATAAAAAAACCCCTAAAATTAAAAAAAAAAAAACATTATCCTTGATGGTGAGTAGTATAGAGTATTCTTACATTCTTTTTTCCATTTCAAACACATTTCTTTGTGGAAACCCTGAACTCTGAACTTTCTATGTGATATGAAGTTCCTGAATGTCATTTCCACTGTAGGCAACATGGATTGCACATACAAATCATCCTTGGGCAAGAAAAGAATTTAAGGTTCTGCTCTGGCTGTGAGAAAAAAAAAACCCTGAATCATGAGAGCCAATACAGCTGGACTGTTGGACTATAGTCCAAGCAGGAACTGCAGTTCTTCGTGCTTTTATTATGCTACTATTTTTAGAGATTTTGAAATATATTAATTTCATTTTATAATGGCATTAAAATGAATGTCAAAGTTTCTAGATTATTTTTAAAATTGCATTAATATTGTTCTTTCTAACTCACCTTGAGAGGTATTTATTGAAATAATTATCAGAAGAAATGTAATTTATTTATTTATTATTTATTTTGTAATGTAAAACAAGTTAAAACTGTCTGAATCTTTGGTCTGGGAAGAATCTTTCCAGGCAGAAATCTTTGCTCTTCATATCAAGACAAACTAATGAAACACTTAAATCTGGAAATTAGATACAGGAGTCTTGTTTAATGATGTCGTATTATTTTCTGTATGTTTAATCTATCATTATTTGGGGAAAAAAATGCCCTTCTAATGGAAAGTCCTCCTAAAGCAGTCATATGTATAGGGATGAATGAATTGTTTTCCTATTTTGGAATGTTCTGTTTAGGAGAGGTTTGTAAGAACAGCTCTGAGGCAGAACCCGCGAGAGGGGAGATGCGATCCCACAGCTCAGTCTCTGTTTCCTTACCCTATAACCCAATGACTCAAAGTCCATGACAACATTCCTTGGCTTTTCTTCAGGGATCACAGCCGAGATACACAGTGAGAATACTCTACAAGCCTATAAAGTTCTTTGAGAAAATATGTTGTCAGTCTCTCCTAGGGACTCTGCTCCGCATTTACTAAATATTTAATAGACCTTGTAGTAAGGTTTGGGAGATAGGTGCAGATCTAGACAACTGAACTACAGACCTAAGTTCTTCCTTGATGCTTTAAAGAAAACCTAAATATTTAATGTGAAGAAGAACAGTATAAACAGCAAAGACTTAGGTTTGCCTTAAAATGCATGCTGTTGGAAATGCTGTGACAGAAAAATTGAAGTCTTCTCCCTCTTCTCTATTGCAAGATAGAAAAACCAGATTAATTGCATAAAGATGGATTCTAAATCTTGCTTGAGGTTTCTGACTGCTGCCATACTTTATGTATGAAATATTTACATAACCCATTGTGGCTTCTAAATTCACTCTTTCATTACCATTACTTTTATTAAATAGCCACTGGAAAATTTCAGAAATTCATAAACATATTTAAATAATTATATTTTAACATCTACAAGTGCTTTCCACTCCTCAGGCACACGAAGACAATTGCTAGAAGAAAATTTTGGCTGAGTCTGAGTTCATCCTTGGTCCAGTCCGCAATCCAAACAAATACTGGCATGATTTGAACATGAAAACCTGGCACAAATTTAGAACAATCTAAAAGGGATGGGCATTTCCCTTTCATCTTAATAAATACTTGAAAGAAAATTATTTTAATGCTTCCTAATATTTGTTCCATGTATCTTCTTGCATTTTCATTTTAATCACAAATGCTTACCAGTTTACTTTATATATCAGTGCTGTAAGTTGATCAGAAAAACTTAGCATGCCACTGGACTTGCTAAATGTAATTCATCTTTATTATAGGGCTGTCAACATATATTTATGTTCATGTGAGTATCCTCTGTTTGTGTACACTATATTTATCACAGGGAGACAAATAGCCTCACTCTGTGTGTGATGCTAATTACTAGGTTGCCAGCATAGCAGTACTAAATTATGTTTCACCAAGGCAGATCCAAAGAATTTGGAAGGTTTCCATTCACAGTCCATGAAAAAGACTCATCTGCACTAAAAACTCGAGAAGCAGCTCTTTCCCATAACAATGTCATAAAAATTTTATCATCACCCCAGAATTTTTTTTATCCTGCAGTAGCTGAACCCCTTCTGGTTTTGTAGTTAACTGGAAAATGGCCCATGCCCTGTGAAACCTGAGGCAGTGGGTGCTGGAGAATCAACACCACATGAGAAGTGTACCTGCAGCGATGGACTGTAAACAGCCTGGTGCTTGTAGCATCTCTCATGCTGTTTTATCTGTTACATGTTAAATCTGTTAAGTCTATATTTAAACTTAAAATCATCTAATATCTGTAATCAGTGAGGCTCCTGGAGAGAGATCTAGCAAATCATTTTAGCAGCCTTTGGTGTAACAGCAGTGTTGCTGGATGTCTTTTGATAGTTTACTGCTCTAAAATGTCAGGCAACTTAGCAATATATATATTTTTTAACAAGGAGACAGCAGTTTGCTTTTGCATTTCAAACCCTCCAAATTTTTAATCGTGAGCCCCCTGCTGGTAAATGAGTTAAACTGATTATAGTGAGGACTTGAATAATAGCAAGAATTTCTTAATTAGAAAGTCATGCTATTGATCTTTTTATGATCCGTTTTCATTTGAAATGTCTAGATGTTACCATTCCCTTGAACGTGCTTCACAGAAATAGAGACACGCTTAATTAATTCTAATGCAAGGACAAACTCAGTCGTTTGTTTTGAAATGCGAAACAAACTCCAAATTGAATTTTCAGCTTTGTTTTTTATTTATTTTAATGATGCAGAACAAGAGCTGAGCATTAAAATACACAGAAAATGTACAAACCCCAACTTCATGAAAATGGAGTTCTGCATACTATCATTCAAGTAAATTAATCCACAGAGGGAAGTTATTTCTCTCCAAATATAAGAATTAAATCCAGAGTCTTCTGTGGCTTTTATCTTGTATGGCAGCTACAGGAAACAAAAATAATAAAAATGTGTTTTAAAGTAAAGATATTGACCCTTCCCTTTTCTTTCTTTCCTCTTTAACTATAAAGCTGAATATGTGAAAGTCATAGTGTGACTCCTTTCTCATCGTTTTTATTTTTGTCCTGTGGAATAATGCCTGATATGAGATAAATTAAAAGTATAAATTCACATTTTAAGTACCTAGTTGCATAGGGCACGAATTTCTAATATCCTTAATCTTTGCACAAGCGTGAATCTTTCAGCTTTAATTTTGAGACAGCTAAAGGAGAAAAGGTAGAAAAAGGCAGTAGGAAAAATCAATTATATGGACTTTCTAAATATAGATTTCAGAAGGACAGTGTCTCAGAATAACACGCAATGAATGACTGCCAGGTCATTTCTTGATATATTGTGTATATAATGCATCCCTCACCAAATGTTGTAAACTGCAGGTGACTCCTGAAGAGGCTCCTCAGGGATATCCTCATCCCATGTGGACATGGATGTCTGGAGCACAGACACCTGTGGCTGAGCTGGTTTTATGAGCTTTTTTTAAATACACTTTTACAATAATACCAATCTCATTTTAATGTGCAATTAGGAGAGGCAGAAAAATTACCCACTTTTCTCTGTAAACTATAAAGGAAGTAAAATGCGTTTTGTAGACATTAGCAGATAGTGACTCCTAGTGTTGCTGCTCAGCCTGAGTTAAATTTTGGTAGGGTGTATACTTACAGGGTGTACAAGTAAAAACTGGATAAGACTGGAATGAGTCAGCAAAGAGCAGCAGAAATATGTTTTGAATGTACCAGTCAAGAAAAATGCAGGCTCACCCAGCCCACCAAGCCCCTCTGGGCCACAGTGGGGTCCCAGGGTGGCAGTTTCCAAGGAAGACATGGCTTGGCAATCCCAGGGGCTTTCAGCAGGAGTGTGGTTTCAGCCCCAAAAGATGTGGTAGGGCAAAACCAAAGGCTTCCTGCAGTCCCAGTCCTGCTGCACGAACTGTATTGCAATTGTGCAGTGGTGCCCAGTGACACCACCCTGACAGGACCTTCTGGCAGGGCCAGTAATCACCCAATGCCTGTATTTGTCTCACTTTGTGTCTCTCTGAGTGAGTGTTTCCCCCTGAGCTGGGCACATTTTTCCATATGCTTCATTTGTGTACTGTAAATAAAATTAAGTGGATTATATTGTGTTGGGCTTACTTTTTTCTTTTTTTTCTTTTTTTTTTTTTTTTGTGTAAAACCAACATTACCCTAGAGCCTACAGACTGACTGGAAAGCATTCCAGATATCCCTAATGTGCTTTGGAAGACATTGCCAGTTTAAAGAGGAGGGGAAAGAGAAAGAGAGAACAGTTAGAAATAAATGAATGGAGAACTGTCCAAATATTACCATGCTGAATGTCCTCAGGCTTGATAAATTCAATGCAAATGGGTGATTTAAAGCAACACGGACACTGAGGAGCTGTTATCTTGCAATACACCATCTGCTAAGCTGCTGTGGGGAAAAAAGGAGTTGCACCATCTGAAAAAATTATTTCAGTTCAAAAATGTTAGCAAGCTTAACAGTGGTGGAGCAAAATCCTGGGTGCTGAGAATCCGCTCTCTCTACTGTTAAATTGCAAGGATGGTCCACGGATGGGTTTCAGTCCAGACCAAGCAGCTTTTCCATCCCAGTACAAGTTGTGGCTGGAATAACCATTGCCAGCAGGCCTTTTTTCTATGCTGTGCTATCAAATCTAAGGAATTTCTTAATGATGGGCCATTCTCTTCCTTATTTTCTGGGCATTTTTATTTCAGTACTGTGGATGGAGATGATGTGTGTGCGTCCTAAACATAAACTGTAGTAGCAGTGATTGTCTGAAAACTACTGTCTGTTGCTATCACTATTATTGTGCATGTTTACAATTACTTTGCTCCTTTTCCTTAATTAAGCCTAACTTCAGTTTTAGTCATAATGCTTGCATAGTATTGGCCACAAAAATCCACCTTTAAACTACTTTCATAAAATATGCTGTTCCTCAACATTCACCAAGAACAGTAAAAGCTATAATAGTCTTGAAACCTCAAGCATCTTTGATAGTAGCAAACTAACCTAGATCTAGTGGCAATTGGTCAGGTATTGCCTTAAGAAGCTGTTCTGCATTTGAGTCAGTTAAACTTTCAAGAAGTTGCTGGAAAAATACATTGATTCAGTCCCACTCTGGAACTCACCAACTGCTCTGTGTCTGAAGACATTTTTTATCACAGATTTTCCCCTTTTCCATTAGATATTTACATGTATGTAAGGAAAAGTAGGCTACCCCATATTATTGGGGATGTCTCTGCTCACTCCTGGTTCTTCCTCTCTGTCTTGTAGGTGGCAGTAATCACTGGAGAATATTTTAATTCTATGATTTGCAGTAGTTCAGGTCAGGACTATTCATATATATGACCAAAATTTTGTCCGTCATTCTTTTTCTATATATAATTCTTTATTGATAAATACAATTTTTGCAAGAAGAGATTACCGAGTAAGAAGTGCCTTTTTTTTTTCTTAGTAAAATAAATTTATAATCATGGCAAATTTTCCCCTAGAGTGGTATCCCCAAAGTAATGGCATCCCCACAGTAAACCAACAACTGTTTCTGTCCAGAGTAGAGATGTTAGTCTATAAGGTTTGAGAACTTTAGAGTGTGGTATCTGAAGATGTTTTCTTTTTTATGTGATGAGAGATTTTTATGAAAGGGAAGAATGCTTATAACCACGAATATTCAAATCAAATACTGTAAAAGCTTCATTACAGAAAATGCCACTACAGCTTCTGGTAAAGAAATAAGAAAGCAAGGAAAAAACTCTATGCCTTTCACATAAAATCAGTGGTGATAGCAAAGCCTCTAGGCTTCCCAAATTCTTATAGATTTTCACCAGAGTACCAGAAATGTTTGTGATGTTTTCAAGTGCTGTTTGAGATGTCAGCATAGCACAATGCTGAAAAGATACCCAAAGCCTCTCTTTCACAGCAAGAAATCCATGACAACCAATTGTTCCAGCTAGTAGGATTATGATGCTGCTTGTAAGTATGTCTGTCACTGCACAGAACTGTGCATAGACTTTCTCTCTCACATACATACAAATACACTCCAGGCATACACAACTCATTTGCAAATTGTAATTTTAAGTGACCCAAAAGTGAACTTGAATCTACTCTGAATCAAGTCAGAGACTAATGCCTGAAGCAAACCAAAACAGATGATTAACCATACTGCATGTTGGGTGAGCAACTCATAGGTTGCTCACAGTTTGGGCACCAAATGTTGGAGCAAATGGGGCAACATCAAGCTGGCAGCATAACCACCAGTGGGGTTCTGCAGGGCTCCATCCTTGGCCCAGTTCTCTTCAACGATTTCATTAATTCCTTGTATGCAGGACTCAAAGAAATACTAAATTTGTTCCAACAACAATTTTGGAGGACAGAGACACCCTGCAGGGGGACCTTGATGAATTAGAGAGACGGGCAGTTGCCAACCATATGAGATTTACCAAGGGCAGACGCTGGTTTCTGCATGTGGGACACGAGCCAGCCGTGCTCTGGGAGCCGGCAGAGCCAGTCCTGTCAGGGTTTTATGAGGCACAGCACGACCAGCCAGGCAGGGCAGGGGATAGAGGGGATTGTCCTGCTCTGCTCTGCACTGGGAAACCCTCACCTCTGGCTGGAGAGCAGGAAATGCTTTTCACTGAGTGTGATTGGGCCCTGGAACAGCTCCACAGGGAAGTGATCACAGCATCAAGCCTGGAAAGGTTAAGAAGCATTTGGACAACTCTCAGGTGTGATGTTTGCAGTGTCCTGCATAGGGCCAGGAGTTGGACCTTATGATCCTGATACCAGCTCAGCATGTTCTATGATTCTATGATTCTAAGAAAAACCCCAGGAAATAGAAAAGAAAATCAACTACTTCCAAAAAAATAATGGAGTAACCAATAATGATCCCTTTAAGTTCCCAATGTCCTTTAATATTGCCATTTCTTTCATTTATGCAGATGGTGCTTTGCTATGTTTTATTCCCATTGGGGTATTTTTTTATTCTCCTACGCAAGCTGGCAAGTAAGGAGTCTTAGATCTCCTCAGCTCTTTATTAAGATTATCAGGGTATTTTAAAAGAAAATTTCCAAAAAATAGAATATTTTTCAAAGTTTTTAACATAAAAGACAGAGTTAATTTATAGTATTATTGTTTCTCTTAGGATTCTGCAGACCTTATTATCTCCAACTTTAAAATGCAAACACCTTTGGTAATATTAATTTTTCTGTGCACTGTGCCTGTGTCTCACAGGATGGTCTTGACTGCTTAAGACCCAATAAGGAAACAGGTAAGTTATCTGATCTGGAAAATGCACAGAAAAAAAAAATTAAGAAAGCTGACTAATGGGGAAAAAAAAGAAAAAGAAATTAACCTATTCATGGCTGATGAAGGAGGATTATAAACCAAGTTATACTGAGTGTGCTGAAGCATTAGATCTGGCTGTGGATTACAGAGCAGGTGTGGAACCTTCATCCTTGAAGAATTTCAAAACTTGCTTATCAACCTGATCTAGATCTATCTCTGCTTTGAAGAACTCATTGGCATATATAACTTCTAAAAAATACATTCCAGCCTAAATTATCCAGTAGTAAAAATGTTTGGAGGATATCAGCTGAAATTTCCTTTGGAATATTTTGAAATCTGGCCATAAAAAGTAATAATTTCTGTAAAAACAAACAAACAGCAATAACAACAAAAGTAATCCAAACACAACAGTATTACTAGAAAATAAAATATATTTTTCACTGTCAATTTGTCACATAGAGTAAACTATGAACAATTTGTCAAAACTAAATTATAATTTTTGACAGCCAATGACAATTCCCCTGAGACACAGAATATATCTTTAAAGTTTATGACATTATTTTCCTATACTTTCCTCCTGTCACTAGGGCACCAGATATAACATCAGTCATAGAAACAGCATACTCAGCCCTGAGAAAGAACAGTAGTGTCCAAGAATTTGACAGATTCATTAACATTAGCACCGGTTGTCAACATATGTTTTTGAGTTTAGTGTGTATAAAAAGTGTCAGTTGAAATTTTTGCACAAAAAGTTGATATCAGATTATTGTAACTGAGTGTTGAATTCATAAAATAATCTATTTTTAAAATTTCTCACAATATAAAATAAACTAATTCATGACGCTTATTTCTGTTCATTCTATGAAAGCAAGTTTTATTTAGTTTCCTTTCAAATTCTTTGATGTTACCTGAGCAGGAAAAAAAAAAAAAAACCAAAAAGTACGGCTTAGGATAAAGGCTTAAAGGCACAGGACTTACATCTGGCCTAAAGTAGGCAATGGGGGATACCGGCCCATAAAGCCACCCCCAGACACACGAATACAAAAAATTGTTTTGTCATTATAATTTACAATCAATAAATTGTCAGTATGACCTTACATTGTTCAGCCTATAGTGTTCAGTTTAAGTCTTCATTTGCTACATTAGCACGTAGTAAATCTGACTTACATTAGTACATCACAGAGACCTTTCAACCTGAAATAAAACTAGCAATTGTGGATACCTGATGATGAGAAGTTGTTGCTGTCACAACCAGGGGAAGGCTCTGTCCTGTTGCACAGAGTGGGTGGATTTTAGCACCCTGTAAGCATGGCTAAGTCACTGTTCCACATCACTCACCCCATTGTCAAGGAGTCACCTAAGCTGAGGCTTTACCTTTTTCTGGGTAAAACACTTTCCCTTTTTGTATACTTTCCTTATTGATATCGTTGCTGTTACAGTGCATTTCTTATACCATTGCTTTTTGCTTTCAGTAAATCGTTATCTCAACCCATAGTCTCTGACTTAATCCCTTTTTTACCAGAAGGGGTGGGGAGAAGTAGAGTTGCTTATTTGAAGCAGCTGATGTTAAACCACCACAAATACACAGCAAAATTTGTTGGAGAAAACCAGAAGAAAGAACATTTTCTTTCTTTTTTGTGTACGATCTATTAAAAACTTTACCAAAATAATACTAAGAAGAAAAAAGTGAGCTCAGGAGTAAACTTACGTACACCAGTCAGTCAGAATTTATGGCTTATTCCTAAATATCCCTGTGGAGCTTGAATCTCTTATGTGTTTCTTTAGAGAGCACTCTCCAAAGGGATGGTGATGAAATTAAACTGCACACTGAAAATGTCTGGCAAAAAAAGTTAAATGAGGAAAACAGTCTTTTCCTGGGATTTTCTCTTCCTGAGTATTCCTGAAAGTGTTTCAGGCTGTGGTTTGACAACTGGTGGGTAAAGTTCGGATCAGAGAGGCATTGTCACAAAGACCAACAGTATTTTCTACTTTTTCTAGTTCCTTCT
Source organism: Zonotrichia leucophrys gambelii (assembly GCF_028769735.1). Taxonomy (NCBI): domain Eukaryota; kingdom Metazoa; phylum Chordata; class Aves; order Passeriformes; family Passerellidae; genus Zonotrichia; species Zonotrichia leucophrys. The sequence goes on along the minus strand of NC_088172.1, from coordinate 401,163 downwards.
CACCAATGCAGAAAAGATTTTGCATCTCCCCACCACTTTCAGCACTTTCCCCTTAATGAGGTTAAGAAAGACCTTGCAGACATGAAATGCAACTCCTAGAATGCCCAACAATTTAGAAAAGAAAACACCTTATTCTTTCTCAGTGTTTTATATTTTGCTGGGATCTCCACTAACAGAGAATGTCTTGTTCTATGTTCACATTAGGGTATTAATTCAGCTCTCAGACTTAAAATGTAACTCAGGGTACCTTTCACTTCTACAGCCTATATTTTGACTCACATTTTCTGTGAGTCAAAGGTGGTTTTTTTGATTAAAAACTCAAAGTCAGAATTTTAACTGTAGTATCAGAAGCTATTAAGTAATCACACATCCAACATGTTGGCCTTTTCCTTTTTATTATACAAAGGAGGAAAAGAGAACCAGAACTGGAGCCCTGAAAATAAGCATCTCACCCTCATGTCATGGGCATAAGAAAGTAAAGTACAAAAGCCAAAGCTGTTTAAAAACTTCAACTAATTCTCCCTTGTGATGGGTGTCCATATTGACTAACCCTGATCCAAAATTAAAATTTTCTTTTTGGAGACTTGTCAACTTCAGTTAGATTATCCTTCTCTAGATGGTGAGCTACCAACAGATGTTTTCTCCTTCTCTTCATGAGCAAAAAAAGGTGGTCTGATTCCTGAATTCTCTTTTTGTGGACAGAGAGGTGGTCCCTGGTGACAATGAACAATTTTTATTTATTCATTGTTCTGGCATATAAATTCAGGGCAAACAGGCAGAATAAAGAAAAACGGGCATTTTTTTACTCTTCCAGCTCTCCACAAAATTTACCATCCTGGAAACCTGTCCACAATGAGTGGTGTAATAAACATTAGGAGAGATGACTGAATTTATGTAAATATTATCAAAAATCTAAGTGAAATAGCTAAGAGCAAGAGTTCAGGCGACTTTTTCTCTGATTTTCTGTTTATACATACATCATGATTAGCTAAAATTAGCTAGAGTACCCTGCATATCACCTGTATACAGGTTGCTAAGAGTAGAATCATCTGCTCACAGGACAAGCAGAATGTATAATGATATATGGATATTTGAAACTGGAAATTAGTTCAAGAATTATATGGATTGTGTGATCAAAAACAGATATAGAAAGGTCTAAACAGATTAATGGACTGCTGTTACCTAAAAACCAACCAACCAAACAAACAACCAGAAAAACCAAAAAAACATACCATAGTGAACAAAATCTTTGGAAATTTTATTGATACTTACTTGGTATTTTCCAGCATAAAAATTCTTTCTGTTTCTTTCTTTGTCCTTTGTAGGATAACTCCTCCAAAATGAAGGCCACAATATTTTCCACTAATCATTTTCACTGAATCCATGGAATCAGATTCACTAATTGGTCAGAGTAGTCCAGGATAATGACACAGGGAGAAAATTAATGTAATTTTGAAGGCTGTTACTTCAGCTACTCTGTTCATGTTATTGTCTTTGATTTCCATTATTTGATGTTGCCACATATCTTCTCCTTGTACAGCATGAAGATCTTCAGCATCACTGCAAAATCTATTATCTTGTTCACAAACAAGGGTTCTTAGCTGATAAAGAGTAATTAAAGCCTAGTCTGACACAATTATTAGGGTAGCTGAACTAGCTTAGGATCTAGACAGAGAAAATCCAGGTTATTTGAAAGAAATGGGGGGTGGGTGGCAGGGAAATCTGAAATTCTAAGTACTTCACATAAGAAAATATAGATAGAATGTTGCTTGGAGTTCAAAGAAAAATAGTTTTCTGAATTGATGACAGAGGTCAAAAAAAAAAAGAAGCATCACTTTTTATTCTGCTGATATTCAACTAACAAAGTATTAATACTCATAAGTAACACAATCTTTTAAAAGTTGGTTCTGATTCACATTTTGATTCAAAACATGGATTACAGTTACAGAAAGCAGTGGTTTTAAGGTGCAAAGATAAACTTTGATAATATTCAAGTTTAAAGTAGTCTATACATTTTGGCAAAAAAAGATCTGCTGGGAAACAAAAAATATGATGATAATATAATTATTTTTCAAAGTAGTAAGACAAGGATAATAAATTTAGACTTAAATGCTGAAATTAAGCAATGGCTAGTTTAGATGTTGGTTCAGAATGTGAGGGACAGACCAAGAGAGGATCTCGGCAGTTTAATGGCTTGGAAACACCAGAATATTGCATTTGCTTGTGAGTTGCTGTTCTGAGGTGAACAGAGTTCATTTGAAGCTTTCACATATTTTACTTAATAGAATTTGCATTTTCTTACTTATGTGTAATGTGTCTCTTCTTTTATTGATTTCTTTTCTATCTGTTCTGTAAATCCATATGCACCCCAATTCAGCTGCTATTGCATCATTACCACTTCTGAAATGTACTGTTCGCCAGTGAAGTCATCTGTGTGCTTAATATTTTGCATTAATGTAATATTTTATGAAAGTTGTGATAAATCAAGTTAAGGGATCAACTAGTATTTTTTCGCCATTAAAAAATAAATTGAGAAGAGTCTTTTAAAAGTAGCATAGAAATCATTACGCTTCTGGAAAGAGTAATATGTATGTAGTTTTAGTCAGTTCCTGGAAGTGTCACATGCAGTTGCATATGCTAAAGTATTTGGAGAACCCAAAGAACAAAACTGATAGGGTGGGCAGATGAGACTGCACTGGTAATGGAATATAGAAACTTCATGTCATTACTACAGATCTGGAAATTATTAAAGGTAATAGCTAAAGAAAAGGTTATTTGATGCCCACCATCAAAGGGAAATTGAAATTTATTGGGTAAATTAGAATTTGTACTGATCATTAGAGAAGAACATCACTCTTACTCAAAGGAAGTCACATGGAATAGAGAAGTGTAGAAATTTACTCCTAAATTGGTTTGTATCTTTAATTCATCAGCTCAGGTAAGGATTTCCAAGGGGCTTAAGAAAAAGTTTTACAATAATAATACATCTAGCAAAGTGTTTGTTTATGCAGCACGTTATGGATACAGCCACACAGCTGCATAACCCCTTGTTCAGATCATCATTGCATCTCATGAAATGCCCTTAAGATAAGCATTCCTTAACAAGAAATAGCAGGAAGTTAGTGGAGCTCAAAAAAAGGAAGTACTCTGATGTGAAACAAAAGTCATATCTTCTTTACATTTTTGGCCATTTCTTCTTCCTCAAATTAGTTTATTCTTTCTTATTTTACACACCTGAGAAATCTCTCTGTAAGCATAAATGTGTTCAAAGGCAAAATTAAAAGAAACCCACTAAGAACAAAACAAAACAGGTAATTAGTGCTGAAACTTTAAAATGTCCACCTCTCTGTCAATGCAATGTGTTTGCCCATAATTATTCAAATTCAGCAGTAATTTCCTCATGTGAAAAACCATAATTAACATAGATAGACTGCAATGTGGCATTCCTTTTCTTTTCAACAGAGTTTTTTCTGAGTATTTTATTGACTGTATCATGTTTGGAATTCAGGGAAGAAAATAAAAGACTCGTGGTAGAAAGTCTCCCCCTGCAGAGGACAAGGGCTGCCTATGTAGTCCCTGTATATACAGAACATTTATCAGAGGATGCTCATAACGGTAAAACAAAAATTTTTAAAAGAAGAGTTTAAATGCTGGACCTAACTTTCTCCAACAAGGAGTACTTTATCCTGCCTTTGTCGTTTACCTGTTATCTGTGTATCTAACTATGGACATTCTCTTTAAGAGGGCTATGTTCTGTTCCATATTATTCAAGAGTCGGCCAATGACCACAGGTCATACTGGAGCACCAATATCTGAAGGGAAGATGTCAAAAGGATGGAGCTAGGCTTCTCTTGGTAGTGCCAAACAACAAGAGGCAACAGGCAGAAAATTATGTGCAGGAATTTCCCCCTGAATTTAGGGAAGAACATTTTTACTGTATGGATGACAAAGCACTGGAATAGACTGCCCAAAGAGGTTGTGGATTGTCCCTCACTGGAGGTACAGAGAAGTGCCTGGACACAACCTTGATCCGTGTGCTCCAGGATGAGCCCACCTGAGCCAGGAGGTTGGACCAGATGACCCGCTGTGTTCCATCACAACCTCTTCCATTTTGTCATTCTGTGGAGAACAAAGCAGGGGATGCACTAGAGCTGAGAAATTTTACAGAGATATTTTCCTAAACCATAGTGAACTGTGGGAAAGAAGGACTTTCTGAGAATTGTTGCCTTTCATTAGGGCACCAAATTGTGTTATAAGAACATAAACTGTTTCAAATTCCTGACAGGAATAAAAATTGCTGGTTTTATCAAAGTCTTGTCTTATAGGCAGACTACAAGAAAGAATTCTCCCTAAAACTCAACGCCTTGTAACACCCAGAATGTGAAACAGTAAGAGAGCTGAACTGGGTTTTCCGATCCCCTCCAAAATCTAATAGACAATGAGGAAACATGTCTAGACACCTTTGTTTCTGTGAGTGTCATGAAAAACTGGTGTGATAAAACCTCTCTGTTGGTGATCCTTCTCTGCTCTTCTCTGAATTAATTGTGGCCAAATGCTGATAGAATTTCCTTCTGAAAACTGAAGCCCAAAAACAGAAGCTGTACTTTTCTCTATCTTTCCAAACCAGTGTCTAAGTTAGGATTGAGAATTTTCTGCACAAGCAACTCAGCCAGTTGAATAGGAGAGATAAAAGCACAGCGGTATCTGTTCTATATACAAGAAAGTCCAAAGAATAAATAATATATCCAGGATCTCTTAAAAGCTTGATTATTGTAAAGGATTATTTTTCCTCATTTTCTATACCCACCTAGAACAATACCATTCAAACGAAAGATATTTTTACTGGCAAAGCTGAACAAGAAACTAAAGAAAGTGGTATCCTGGTGTACATTCCATGGGATTATTAACATGATTCCATATTATGGAATTATTCCTTCCCAGATGTTAGATCCAGCTTTAGGGCTTTCTCAAAATTTCAGTTTTTTCTTTTGACTTTCTTCTTCTTCTGAGAACTAGTGAGTGAGCAGATTTAGAACTTTCTAGAATCTCACAAAATTGTAGACATACCACAGAGAACAGGGTGACACTAGGAACAAACTCATGGTCCCTATCTTCTGGGAATGAGTGAACAGCAAGATCCTCATTATCATTAACAGATCTGAGTTTGTGCCCACAGAAATCAATGAATACATTGCTGAGCCAGTGAACTGTAAAAGCAATGAAGCATCTGTTGCAGTGGAAAGACTGAAGAAAATAACACTAAAAGAAATTTGTCCTGGATCTACCCAAAATGTTTCTTTGAAAATTAAATGCTTTTGATTTCCACTGAACTTTGATAAAATGAAAAACATATTTCAGAGTGAAAAAATCAAATAAGTAATTTTTACATGTTTGGTTTTCTATTAATTTAAACTTCTAAGTGGAAATTTATTTTTTTCATCTCACTTCTCTTTCAGAAACTATGCATCTTTCCTATTCCATTACTTCATACATTTCTATCTAGTGAGACCACATCTACAGGTTGCTCGAATCACGTATCTCCACAAAAACTGTAGTTACAAGTGGCCATCAGCTGCTGACTGAGACACCCAGGTGTATGTGCCTACATTTAAGAAGGTCTAACCCAGTTATTTATTCAGTTCATTGAAAGAGAAACTCGTTTACCGTACTCCACCAGGTGCCCATCTACCAACATGAATAAGAGCAAATTATCCAAAAGTATCATCCAGAAATTCTTGTGAATTTCTCAGATACCATAAGACATTTGAAAGAGCACTAGATAACTCTGTGGAGCACCTGAATTAACCTTTAAATGTCTTCTTCACAGTGAGTGGTGTTCTGCATGACTCCACTGACTGATTTACTGAGCTCTCCACTGACAGTATCAGGAGCCTTGAAGACGAGCACATGTGTACACCTGCACTCAGACACATAAATGTAGATGCTCGTCTGGAGATGAAGTCCACTTTTACTGCCTGTTTGAAACTGCAGTCCGAGAAAAGAAAACAGCAACCATTGATTTTGCTGAAAATTCTGAAATTTTACATTTTTCATTATAAAATAAATTGTGAAATATTTATTTGCTTTTTCCACAACAAAACAGTATTTTCAGCCTGAGTTTGGGAGTCAGTTAAAACACCTTATTCAGATAAAATTATTAATGTTAAAAATATAAGTATTTTTAATTCTTTATACTCTATCCTTGGGTGGATAGATAGAATTTCTGCCAAAAACAAAATCATTTTTAAATGGAAGTAGAAAAAATACTGATATAAGAACAACATATCATAAATGGTCAATGAATGCATTGAGAATAGAAATCAGCTAGAGGAAGTTCTATATAATAAGATGAAATTCAGGGAATTTCAAGAGAATTTACTGTAGAAGTTTTTTCCCTGTTTTTAAAAACAGACTTTTATTAGGTGATGTCTATAGTTGTGTGTAACCTTGGAAAAAAGCCTAGAAGATTTTTAGTAGAAGGGAGACAGAGCAGACAGCAGAGCATCGGACACTTTTCTCCTTCCTAAGGGAGGGCTGGAGAGAAGTCCCCCACCATGGAAGAGCTTGTGGATCACTGTCGTGGTTTGACCAGGAAGGAGTGGGAATTCTGGGATGCTGTGGTCAAACCAATGGATGTTCTGAGTTTCATACTGACACCTGGTGTAGCCAGTGGGGTTTGGACACACCTCCGAGAATACACAGGGGTTAAAAGCAGGGCACTGCCCTTGGCACTCCCTCTTTTGGACATCGCGGCGAGGAGGTCAGATCTCCCCCCCCCGTCCAGCCCGCTGCTGCTGGGCGGGGGAGGGGCGGCCATGCGGTAGGCCCGGGGCCTGGACAGAGGGAGCTTCGGGGGGGGGCTCCAAGGATGGAAGGGTGGCGGAGCCCCAAGAGACATCGAGCCCTCGGGCAGCCAGCCCCCCCCTCCCCCCAGGAGAGAGAGAGAGGGCCGGCCCAGGAAGAGAAAAGGGGGGGGGAAAGGGTGCAGCCCGGCCGGCCGCAGCAGCAGCACGTGTGGGAGTATCATCTCGTCCCAGGACAGACAGAGACTGAAAACTTTTAACCCTTTCTTGCATGATTGGGGCCTTGCAAAAATGCTAATCCTCCTCGAAGCTGAATAAGAAGGGAGATAGGAGATGAGATGAGACAAGGACCTGGCCCGAAGAATGGGGAGATGATTGGATGGGGAGAGATGATTTGGAGTGGCCTTTTGGCTGGACTTTTCTCGTGGCCATGGACTCAGTTGTTCCTGTGACACAGAGACTGCATTTAGGGGGAGGCAGTGCCTCAAAACCAGGAGGGTTCATTCGTGAGGACCCCCCGGCCCCAGGGGGTTGGAAAAATATGGGGGGGACAGATGTCCCAAAAGCAGAGACTGTGCCTTTTTGGAGTGAGACAAGGCATCCTTGAAAGACAACCCAAAAGCAGCTCTGGCCATGTCTCGGTGGTGAGAGCACTGAGCATGGAAGGAACATGTCACAAGCGGCAAATGGACTTTCCGGGCGGTGCCGAAGTGACAGGGAAGCACACGAGGTTCTCAGTGTGTTTCCAGGAGAAGCCTATGGAACAAGAAGGACTCCTTTCCTCTTCATGAACTGAAGTTTGAGTATACTAAAGTGTCGTGCCGGGCTGGGCAGTTGGTGTTTTGGGAGAATGTATCGGATTGGGAAAGTCAGGGAGTGGGGAGGAGGAAAGTTTTTTTTTGTAAGGTTTTCAATTTTTTTTTTTCTTTTCCTTATAGTCTTTCCCTATTTTCCTGTAGTTTAGGTAATAAAGTGTTCTTTATGTTTAAGTTAGAACCTGTTTTGCTTATTCCTGGTCACATCTCACAGCAGACACCAGGGTGAGGCATTTTCATGGGGGGCACTGGCTCTGTGCCAGGCTCAAACCATGACAATCACATTCAGGAATGGCATAGGGGAGTCCCCTGAGTGTTTATTAATCACCTGTGGGGTTTGCATGGAGGAGTGTTGTCGGGTTTTCGGCTGTTTGGAGGGCCTGGAAAGGCCCGGAGTGGCCTTGGGGCAGCCCGCGTATCAAAGGACGAGAAGAGGCTTCAGTTCTTCTTTCGGTTTTTATGTTTATTAATTGTTTATCTAAAAGATTTTCTTTCAGCCCGACAGAGCTCTGCTCAGCAGCCAGCCATGAGCACACTGTGCTGCCCTCCGGACAGTCACCTATCTTTATACCCAAAGTTACGTGTACAATATTTATCATTTTTCCCCAATACCATTTATTCTTATTGCCCGGTGCACTTTCAGTAATGACCAATCCCAAAGTGCCACCATCACCACAGAAGATGGAGGAGAAGAAGAAGAAGAAGAAGGACAGGACACGCCCCAATTCCTCCATCTTACTTCTCTAAACCCCCCTGTACAGAAATCCTAAACCCTGTGTCTCACCCTCTAATTAACCAATCCCTTCACCATTCACCCCGGTGAAACCCTCCTATCCTCATACAGGTGTCGTCTCCTGTGTAGGATCAAAGTCCAGCCACCAGACACTTCTGGAACATTCCAGGACTCCCGAGCCCCCCAAGGGTGGTCTCGGTGGCTCGGCACCTCAGGACTGAGATCCTGAGATCCCACAGAGTGTAGGGCTGGAGTATCCACATCATCCCTCTGCAAGGAGAGGTGAGCAGGGAACATGCATGCTGGTTTCCAGGGGGAAAGTGAGGATTTGTGTATCCATGTGCACCTGTGTGAACCACATAGCCTGTGGAGGGGTTAGTGGATTTGAACCTTTTTTTTTTTTTTGATATATATAGAGGGGGGAGTTCAGAAACTTGTAGTTATAAATTAGCATTCTGTAAGTTTCTACTGCTGTGTTAAATCTGTTGTATGGCTGATATTAATACTGAATGCACAGGTCACTGATTGCCAGTTAATTATGTGTCATTGATAAATCCATAAAACACTTCAATCCCAATTTGGTTTAAACTATGTGCAGTGAGCATTTTTTCCCTATGGCATAAGTCTGTAATAGCGAGAAGTTGACTTGTTGAACTGCAAGGTTCTTTCCAGAGAAAAAATTAGACAAGAATTTTTTTTTAATTTGTTCTTCCTCACAAAGAATCATATAAAAATCATTTGGCACTAATAGTAAATTACTTTCCTAGCCCAATCTGTCAGTCAAGCTCTAGAGTAACCATTCCACACTTTAGGAACATTGAATTTTTTTGAAAGTAACTCTTACTTCGGACAATCCAGAAAAGATGTAAATTTTCCTCAGAACCAGAGCCCTAAGTATATTCAGGGAAAGAAATGCAAGGCCATCTGCTATTTTAGCTTCCAAACTGCAAACTAGAGCAAGAAGATTATTCATGAAAAGGGACAGAAAGTGTCACTTCATTTCCAACTGTAAATGAAATGTATAGGTAGAATATAGATAGATCCTAGACCACAGGTTTTTCAGTACCATGCTATAGAACTATTTTCTACTATTATAGCTTTCTATATTTAGGGTTTTAAAAATCTATGCAATGGGCTATTCACTTACTACAGTATTGTATATTTTCTGCAGTATCATATCTAGCAACACTGTATATTTTACAATGTGTTAATTAAAGAGTTTTTTAACTGTCTGGTCTTTCCTACTGTTAAGTCAAAAGGAACAAATTCCACGGTGATTATTTTCTTCAATACATGCATATGATCTTGCTGCTGTGATATACTAAAAGGCATTTTTATAGAGTACTGCCATTTGTGACCTTAAACCTCAGCAATGAAGACATTTGTTGATTCCAGAAGATCTCCATCATAGATAGGAAGCCTGGAAAGTCACTACAACCAAGCTTGTGTTCATATGTTCATGTTAGAAATAAATGACATTTTAGAGATTTTCAAGACTTTGGTATTCACTTTTCATGACAGAGTTATATAAAATCTGGTAAAACAAGTTTTTATTTTATGCTCTATAATTGAGATTAAAAAAAAATTTTTTTTCATCCTATAGGCTGCAGTGTCTCTGAATATTTTCTTGGGGAACACAAGCATGAAGTCATTGACACATGTGGAAACAACACCCTCATAGCACTTGCTCTAAAAGTGAAATGGATTCGATTTCCTTTATTGGAAGGTTATTTCATCTCAGATCCTGAATAGCAGATGTTCAATAAGTATCTGTTCTGTACAAGATTTCCTTTAGCTTCCACCTGCTGTCTGTAACATGTTTGGAAGTGTGTTACATTTAGTTTGATGTAGAACATACAACTCTGCCTGGGTCAAGAATCTGAAGAGAAAAAATCTGTTTGTGCCATTAAAAAATATACATTAGAAACTGTTCCTTTAAAGCATTTAAATCTTAAAGCAAAGTTGGAAAACATATGGGTAGAACTCCTGTATTAGTTTCTTCCTTCTTTTAAGTGTGAATGATTTCTGATGCTTTATCCATGTTTGTCAGTCTAATTTGAAATGCTTTTCACTGACATTTCTGGTGACATCTGGTTAACTTGCAGCACTGCCTTGCTTGTGTCTGTGGTTCTGAAGCAATCAGAATAATGGTAGAAAAATCTCTCTTCTTCAACTGATCATTCTTTAACAGAATGTGTTGTATAATAGAACAAAAAAAAAAAAGAGTCAAATCTACATCATTATGGTATATGGTTACTAGATAAACCACGTCATCTTCATGGTAAATACAATTTGTTTTCCCCCTTTATTGTTTTGGGGTTGCGTTGGAGGCTCTTTGGAGTTTTTGAGTTGTTTGGTTTTGGGTTTTTTTTTTTTTTCCTTTTTGTGTTGTTATTTGTTTGCTGGTGTTTTTCTTTTTTGCTTTTTCTTTCCTGGGAAACCAGATTAAGCATGTGGTTATTCCACTATATCAGAGTCAGTCTGTTTTCTCCCCACTGAAGTTCCAAGTTAACTACAGCAATGGGAGCTTCTTACCATTCTGTCTGGCCAACTTAGATCATAAGTTATAGCTAATAATTTTTTTTTCTTACTATTGATCCTGTCTTCTGTCTTTGCATTGTATAAACAGGTCAATTCTCAAATTCTTAAATATACATAACTGAATGTCTTCAATGAAGCACCTCAAATTGTGCAACAGTTTTATCCATATCTTTAAATTCAACCTTAATTATTTTAAATTAATTTAAAGTTTTAAATTTTTTTAAGCCTTAAAATTTAATTTTTAATTAAGTTTTTTTATTTTTTAAATTAAATTTGCAGTTATAGAAACAGCTGAGAATCATATAATCATATCATATCATATCATATCATATCATCAGCTGTTCCAATATCTTTATACCTCAGACATCAAAACCCATCAGAATCTTAGCTATGGTCCAGTAGTTTCTGAGGATGTGGCTTCAGATTTTCAAGTGAAATGGGGATTTCAATGAGGATAATATCTTTATCAAGACTAGCTTAAAATTCTCTAATGAAGTGGCAAAAATAATGTCTGCACTACTTATTAGGAAATTTCTTCCAAGAAGACGTCTCACATTTCCTTTCTCTCCAAATCCCAATGGTTTATTCTATTTACAAGTGTACCTGGTCTCTTTTGTATTTCCCTTAGAAGCCTCAGATTTAGATAATACAGACAGAGAGTAATGGGGTTTTTGGAAAAAAAAACAAAATCTCCCTCTGAAAACGTCACTGTACCATTCAAAGCCCTTACCTCCTCCTATACAGAAATCAGATGTCATACTTTAACTTTTTGTAATATATATTCTAGGGTCTGCAACTGCCTCATGGTCTAGAAATGTCAGGATATTTTCATATGTATAGACATCCAGCATAGTTAACCGTCAGGTTTTTCTTGCAGTTTTTCTCTTTCTCCTCTTCTGCATTCTGAGAGATTTCCACTCCTCCATCCTTCCACACATGCATTTTGTCCTTCATGTTCACAGACTTACTCTTAGAGACCAAGGACATTCCAGACCATATCTGCACTGCTCTGACCAATAGCCAGAGGGAACGAGCCATCAGCAACACTCAATAATTCCTTCTCTTCTCATGCTGACCCAAAACTCAGAGATTTCCTGCTCCTGCTCAAGAGCTATGAGGATCTGTAGTGAAATATGGTGCTTATCATGCCTAGGTTGTTTCTCTATTTATATCCTTTTGTATACTTTGAGAGCACACTTAGCATTCACCACATCCTACAAAAACACTGAATGAGACAATCTTTCACTGTTGCTATTTATTAGCCTAGTTTCCAAAGAAGCTATAGCTTATTCAGCTCAGTTTCTGAGTCTGTGAATGTACATGAGAAGGAAAAATTGTTTCTCTAATAACTTCTGAACACCTTGTCTGATTTCAGCCAGACATGACAGAGCAGGTAAAATATAAAGACAATTTAAAGTATATAAAGTCTTAGTGAAAAATAAGTAGCTGTTGTTGGAAAGACCTTATGACTCTCAGTAGTGGTCACAAAATGATTTCTACAGAGAAAGACTTAAATTAGATGCCAGAGGTTCTGTGACAAAAACCTTATTGGTGTTCTGATCACAGGCATAGCTTCTGCTGAAGCGCACAATTAACCAAGAGATATAAATCCATAATAAATCAGACTCCATCAGATCAATGCTTACAGAACTAGTAGCTGGCACTGCAAAAGCAGTCAAAGCGAAAGCCATGGGTCAGATCCCCATTTTCCTAATCAGTGTATAAATATGAAGCAGAAAGTCCTGTTTCAAGTTGGTTTTCTACATACACAGCTCCTCATTAAGACTGACCCTTTAAACCACTTAGCCTTTTTCACCCACAGCAAGGGCAGCTGCTTCAGTGAATCTGCACAAAATTGTCAAGTTAAACTAGTTTCTTACTAAACCATAAACAGCTCTAATCTTATACAACTTTGATACAGTTGAGGTCACAGGTCAAACTTTGTCTTCCTTTCTGGCTGTGCAAAAAGTTTTAGTAGGTTTCATGGTTTCAAAACTTAAAGCCAAGGGGATCATTTTGTCATCAAGTCTGACCTCCTTCATAATGGGGAATTTGTTTCACTGTACTATCGTTTTAGTGAATAGTGAACCAGTGCTGGGTCAAAGAAAACTTACACAGTCTTGCATTGTGCTGTGCTTTGCAAGGAGGCAAATGCCACAAGCTGCTCACTCACTTCCCCTCTTCAGAGGGACAAATAAGAATAGAAAACTCATGGGCTGAGTTAAAAAGGGGAGATTTCTCACTGTCAGAGGCAACTCAGGCTCTATGTGGGGAAAATTAATTTAAAATATTACTACCACATTTTCTGTAGTAATCATGTTCTAACTCATCCTTTCCCCACATCATTAAGAAGTAAAAATAAAAATAAAAATAATTCCTTCTTGGGAGGTTATGCCCAGCTGCATGTCTGGAGCAGAAATCTTTCTCAAAATGGTTACTTTCAGAATACATTCCTCCAATGTGCAAGACACTTTCTTCAAAAACAAGGGACAAAGAAACCGTAAATATTTTTCTGTCCTTTTCTTTGCACTCTTTTGAAATGAAGGCAGTATGATATAGTGACAAAAGGTTTTTTTATTTTCCTATTTACTTATTTTTTACTTCCTTCACAGTAAAATAAGCTACTGAAGTTTTTCCAGGACAAGCTGAAAAATCTGTTTCAAAGCTGACCTCTTTATTTTGTAAAAATGTTCCGTCCTAACTGAACAGGATTTAGTCTCAGTTGTGAAATCACAGCAAAATCACAAAACCTGGAGATATTTCCCACAAAGATCCATCTGTTTAGGAAGTACTAACAAGGTTGTTCCTTCCCATTCCCCATCTACAGCACCTTTGGGATTGTCATTAAGTCGGATGGAGTAGGAGAGCAGTTTCAGAATGTTAAGCACCAGCAGCTCTTACTGTCATAGGTGCAGTTGATTCACATTTTCAATAATTCAGTGCCTCTTACTCACATCCCCTCAAATACTGGGAAGAAAGGAAATGAAAGACAAGGAAAGAATTTTTTGCTAAGATTGTCTCAGGCCACCTGCATTTACTGATACCTACCCTGCTGCAGTACTCTTAGTTGCCTTTTTGTGGCTTGTATATAGCTCCACATTTACTCTGGCAATATTTATATGAGAAAGGAAAATGTTGCTTCTCCTTACATTCAAATGGAGAGCTGATAGAGAGTAAGTGACTTGTACCTTTATCTCCAGAGTTCTTGTTATGTTCTTGGACGCAATCATCTGTTACATTTTTCACCTGCTAGCAAGTGGAAAATAACAACTCCCTCAACTCGGATTCTCAACCAGAATTATTCACCCTTCACAGAAATGCACAGCAGGCTCAACCAACCAAACCCCTACTGACACAGAGAGAAAGTTGCTGTTTTTTCCATTCTTATCACTCTCTGCACTCAAAAACAGAAACAGCATAAAGCCCATACTTCTAAAGCAGATGAGAACAGAGGAAGAGTAACAGAAACATTATTTTTTGTCTACATACTTAGGGTAACAAACAGGTATCATGCATAATATTGTTTCCATATAGCAAAGGCCAAATCGGTACCATATTTTAAGATGTGTAAATATAAATCAGATTTATATTTGTACTTGTGGTGATATATAAGGAAAAAAAATTCCTCATGTTTTATGCCAAGGAAAGGTTGATAGATGAACAGATGGATAAAAAAGTCCTCTGTGTCTCTCGTCAGCTGTATCCTATTATCAGAATGGTACTGCATAATTGAAAAAACAAATTAATATGTTTTTGTTGTTGTTGTCTTATAAATGGTAAATGTCTTATAAATGTCCAACTGTGCAGCAAAACGGACGTGTTTTTCTTTGTACCAAATATTTCAGACACATTGTTCTTAATTCCTAAATCCCCGTGGACAGGTAGACTTTGCGTCACTGGAGACTGTAACCACGTACCGCACTGGGTGGTGAATGATATGTGGACATCACATATACATCAAAATCATTTTATCACCCTGAGCTGGTTTATGTATGCCTGACAGGCAATTATTCAGTTATGTTCAGGTTTTCTGATAAGAGGCTGGCACTGAATGACTTAATTAACATAATTATTTATACAAATTTTAAAAATATCACTGCAATCAAGAAGGTACACAGTCTGTACATTTGGTATTCATGCAGTCTTGGAAAGTGTTGATTAAACAACATGAATTTATTTCTGAATTTATAAAGGAAGGAGGCTAAACTTCAAGTTACCCCACAAAGATGTCACTTGGATCCAAGTGTCGAGCAGGACTTTGACAATAATGAACATTTTTAATAAACATAATTTCAGCACAAATTTGTAGAGAAAGAACAAACAAGGGGTTAGAGTACTAGATTAGGTCATGCATGCTTCAACTCCCATCCACAGTGTTCTCAAATAACCTCACTTATGGCTAGATGCACAAATCATTTCAGTTTCCCACATGTCCTGGGCAGCCACCCAGCTGCCAGAAAACTGGAGCATTCAAACTCCAGTTCTTCCAGGAAGCACCACTCAAAGGTGAGACAGCACATTCCAAGGGAAAGGAGGATAAGCAGAGAAAATGCCTCCGACTGTTGTTCCTCCCTTGCTTAATTCCAGGTACTTTCACCTGCTTGCTGCCATCTCTAAATGTTTGGACTGGCAACCATATGAAGTATTCAGCAATTACTGAGTTAACAGGATGAGAGACAAGCAGATCTGAAAGCATATGGCATGTGGGGAAAGGGAAGATGAAACAGAAAGAAATATCATTTACTCCAAATACGTGTATAGTGTCCTTAGAGATCATCTAGGACATCCTACTTGGACTTCAGATGCTTTTGCAGTATGAAAAGTCTCTTGTCTAACCTACAAAATCATTTGTGTGCTAAAGCAGTTTCTCCACACGCCAGTGTAGCATCCAGAGCCCAGAGAGCAGCCTGACCAATGTGTCACTAAGGATGCACAGGCAGCAGCCCAGGCTGTTCCAAGTAGGGACCCAAGGTGAAAAAGTGCCTTAGATTATTTCACAGAGTTTTAAAGTACCAGCAATCCAAAGTAATGATAGAAAATGTAATATTAGAGAAACTTTAAGGCAGAAGTAAATGCACTGAACTCCACATTTCATCGTTCCTATCTACACTAAATAGTAACTGAATTGTATTAAAACCTAGGGGAAAAAATGCCTTTTATAATGTTACTTCGGAATATTGTCAAGCCATTAGAGGAAAACACAACTGAATGTTGAAGTTGATAATATTCAAAGAATCAGAAACAACATGATTAGCTGTAGCAGACAGTTTATCATTTATTGACAATACCATCATATCACATTCACAAACTGAATACTAACATGTGAGATGTGCTGATTGCAGACATTCTCTTGAAGACACTACTTTGAAGTGTACTTCAGACAGTCTTGATTTAGAAATTGTATATAAAAATTTAGTTACAAGAAATGAAAACTCTGTCTCCTGTTAAAAAAACCATCGACAGAACAAAATCTACTGAAGACAAGAATCCAGGCAGAATCCACACAACTGAGCGCCACAGTATGAGGTATTTCTTTCTTAGATGAGACTTAAAAGGACAGGGACAAAAAAAAATTAGTAAATATATTTTAAAAGGAAATATGTTTTAAAGCTTGACAGTCTGTGAAAAGATTGACCCTCTGACTCCATTACCCTTTTCATCAGCCCTGAAGTTTGTGTCACTGTTCTGCAAATCTGATCAACTCTGTAATTTTTCTGAAAATTAATCTGCAGGATAGGAAGAAATTATTTTTTAATCAGATATGTGAGGTGATCTAACTGACAATGTGGCTGTGTAAACTCCTGGGAGCTGGTTCAGGAGAACCTACAGGATCATGTGGGACTGGGGAGAGGGAAAGGAGGGGCAGAGAAAATCACCCTAGAGGAGCATCACTATAGTCATGAAATGACTCCTTAAATTCCTTCCCAGACCTGTGTGTCAGTCAACAGAAGGAAGACACTAGAACCATGTGATACTCCAGTGTTCAGATTATAAGGAATTATACTTGCATAAAAAGGTGAAAAAATTGTCTTTGAGTCAGCCACAAAATTAATTTAGTCTTCTGTTTTGTCTATGATGGAAACCATTAGCAGTGCTTAAGAAAGGAAGGTAAGAAGAAACAGGAAAAAGATGACACTCCCCTGCAACACAGCTTTACTTTCTGTAAGTTGTGATTGCAGTTGGATCACTATATTTAACAATCTCAAACAGAAAAAGTCATTTATCTTGAACTTCTCTTATTTATTCCAATTAGTATTATTGATAGCTAAAATATATTGTAGCAATGAGCTCCATTATTCAATTGTGTCTTGTACAAAAGAAATGTTCGTTTTTTTAATTTAAAACCCACTGGAGGTCAATTTAAAAAGATGGCTTAGTTCTAGTACAAGAAAGAGTATAAGGGGCAAACATCTTTCCCCTTTTCATGCTCTTCTTGGGTTATATTAAATTCTCTGGATAAGGAACTAGTTAGATTCAACACTAATTGACTTCCAGTTAAAACAATTAATTATTACACCTTAAAATTAAAAATTTAAAATTTTTAATCTGCCATCTAAACCCGTAAGATTATTCCCACAAAACCACAATATGTAACAAAATACTTGCATAGAAGCATCGCCTGTGCTGCTCTGCTAAGACCAGTGTGGCTTTCATTAGGCTCAGCCAACACCATCAAAGCCTCTTAAGCAAATGGATTCCATGCTAACTAAATACTTTTCATGAAAATAGCCCTATTAATCAAGATTTATTTTAATGAAACAAGGTCAGACATCACAACCCAAGACCACGGGTGATTTGCTCTTACATAATCCGCTAGACTCAAAAATCTGCTGTGAGGGAGCTGTGGCCAAAGGGACAACTCCAAGGAGTATACTATAAATGAGCTCAGAGGAAGTTATCCTAACTCAATTAGTCTTCAAAATTTGCTGTAAAGACCTTCCTAAGAAATAGCCCCATTAACTGAAATCAATCATGGAACATTATTATGAGGTATTATAGGGTTTAAAGTGGGAGACTTACCCAAGCAGGTAGAAGTGTTTGTAAAGCCTTTTCACCTGTGGGTTTGTTGTAATCTAGGGCTCTCCTAATGCACCAACAGCTTGTAAAAACTGTATATTGCCACTCAAGCAAGTCAATATGGTAGTTAAGAAATGTATGAGTATCACCTGGTCAGCGGTCAGCTCCATAGTCTTTACTATGGATTTCTTCTTATGCAACCCATGCAAAAGCAATATGTGCATATTCAGCAAACTTTATAGGAAATGTTCACCATTTCCTTGTATTTTTGAGGTAGCAAACCTGCTCATGTGGTTGTAAGAGCCCCTGTAATGAGTTATTTTGAGACTTCAGGTGAGTATTGGACTCATGAAATCTGATGGGTTCCTTCCACCTCAGTATATTCTGCAGTTGTATTGAATCCATTATGGTTTTCTGCCTTTGGCAGTGGCTGACAAAATTCGGTCCTGTGTCCTACAGCATCAAATTCCATTGCATAAATAATCACCTTCTTTGACTATTTTTAACTGCCAATATATTGAAAAAAGACACTAAAAAACCTGATCCATATTCACACTTCTCATGCCACTCACAGTTTTCATAACTCTTAAAACACACCTTTTCTGGAAAGCACAGTCCTAACCAGCACAGCCCCCCTGTGGTGGAAGCATTTCTTCCTGCTGTCACCTTGTCCGTGTCTATTCCTGTCTCTCAGACAAGGTTTGGCATCCAGGTCTTTCACTGGATGATGAGGTTAAGCTGTTCAACTTCCAGAGAAAGCTCACTGATCCATTTTCTAACAGAGAACGGAATTCTCTGGCAAAGGAGAAACTTATCACTCTAGCCAGCTGGCTACTTAGAAGCTTTGTGCTTCCCCTTTTCACTCCTGCCCAACGTAAATCTTCAGTCATGGGTAACTGTGAAATCTTTCCTTATGTGAAAATGAGGAGGCAATGGATGAGCCTTGGAGGAAGGCATTCCACTTGGTTACAGCCAAAAGACAGCTGAGAATGTGGAATGAGTTGATAAGATAATATTAATTTTTCCATTGGATTGGCATTAAACACATTTTCCAGGTTCAGACTTTATATTACTTTACTTTGGTTTTTTTCCTTTTCCCTAAAATAATTTGTATTTCTTTCACTGTTCTCTTAGGTTCATCATGGTTTTTCAAATAGTTTGATGTGGCTTAGTAAAGCAAACTAAAGTCTGTAGTGTAGCAAAGTCTTGTTTGTTTACTGACTTAATAAGTGTTTACATGACATATGGATCTTAAGAAATAAAGAAGTTAGTCTAACGGAATGAGACTGATTATTCTTATTATTATTTTTGGGGGTTTTTTTTGTTAATTTTTTGTTCAACAAAGAAAAAGCAGATATAGATTATTCAATACAACTCTCTGAACTTTTTGTCACCCAAAATATTAAACAAATTGAAAACAAACACGAAAAATATAAAACAGAATTCTGAATAAGGAATTATTTGTAAAGCATGCAATATGATATCAGTTGATCTCACTGGAAAGAAAATGTATCATTGGACCACAATCCCCAGCATTATTATAAAATAAGAAAAAATCATTTTTTATTCATGATTTTAAGTATAAATGAAACTTCAAACATTTTTTTCTTCTCAGAAGAAAATATATCCTTATTTCACTGCCTATTCACGATGCTATTAATTTAACAGGAAACAGCACCTTCCTATTTTAGTTGATAACCAGGAAAAAAAAAGACTTTTTTGAGGACATTGGCCTGGAGAGCCCAATAAGATATAGGAAATGTATCAGCTGTCCCCAGAACTTAGTCATTAAAACTTGGAATCATGTCAGTGTTTGATATCACAGATTGCATCACTACAGTAATAAAAGGAATTGAGTGATAGTACCTTAAGGTAAATAATTATGATTCATTTCTAGCTTCATCTTTAATATGCAGTATCTGAAATGATTTGTCATGTAAGAGGCAGGTGGAAACTGCTCATGAAGGAAAAATCTTGAATATCAGTAGAATATACATAAAGCCATGTCCATGCATCAGGAATATGAAAGGAGAATAAAACCTTGAATGTCATTAATTACAAGCCTGGATTTCCATAAAATGATGACAGATTGCTGTTTAAAGCCACAATGTTCTCCAGCAGTGAAGGTGTCTTGGAGACCTGCTGTTTCTAACGTTTCCAGGTTTTTGACAACTGTAAGAGCATTTACTAAACTCATTAGTTTTACTAAGAGTTTTTAACACATCTAATGCCCAACTATTTTTAAAATGTAGCTTTTAGAGTGACCTTTAATCTCCCATGGGAAATTAGGAAATGGAGAAGTTATTGGAGGAGGAGATCCAACAAAATTACAATCACGACAAGCTTGAATTACACCATATAATTGAATCTATTCAGAAGCCAAAAATCAATGCAGTCAGCCAGAAGTATACCAAATGTGACATTCATTTTTTCTGCTTTATCAAGCTTAATTGATGTCTTAAAAACTAAATAACAGTAATAGGCAGCCTTATGGTAGAAACCTCCAGAGATATTTCAAGTGGCTATTCATAAAGGCTGCAAATAATTCATGGATTGCACTGTCAGTTGATGGGGTGATAGAATAACTATGTTGCTTTTAAATACCACATGCCCAGGCATTAGTTTCACCCCCATCCCTCCAGGCTTCCTATTGAGAGAGGTAACAGGCACAAAGCCATCTAGCTGGCATATCAGGAATTTGAGAAGCTCTTGACTTGTCAGTATGGTTTTGGACAGAAAGTTAACGTGTCATGGCTAATAAGCTAACACTAGTGACATTTCCTGGCATTGCCATACACAGTTTGTCATAATGCATATGCATATGTAAAAATACACAAACATATTACAGAATTCAAGAAAGGAGAATACACAGAAACTTACTGACATGGGGAATGCTACAGACTAATGCTTCATGTCCCTGACTCTCTGATCATATCTAAAATGATGCAACAAGGCCCAAGCTACAACGATACAAGGAACACCAAGGTGATCACAATTCAGTGTTAATGAATCTGAAATTTACCTCAAAAAAATGACAATTATAGAATGATGTCCTGAGAACTGTACTGAAAAGTGGTGACCTACTTCTTTATTCTTTAATTATAACTTAATATCTATATTGCAGAAAGTAGCTATGATGAACAAATCTTGTTCTAAGAGTACTACTGGCTTACCAAAAGTACTAAGGGTATTGCAAAAGGATTACAAGTATCTCTTGGATATTTGGTCTGAGCATTTCAGAGGATATGTGGAAATGAGGTGACTAAATTTCATCTTTTCTGTCTCTCAAAATTTTCTGTCTTCTCCTGAAACCAACGCTTTCCCCTTGCCAAGAGGGGAGATGCAAGGTAAAGATATCAAACTTTCAGACCTACTAGAATTGATATTAGAGGGGAAAAAATATTTGTTCTTCTTCACAGGTTTCTAAGGCTCCATCTATATGGCTACGTCAGACAAGTTCTGTAGTGTTTATAGTGCATTTAAAGTAGATTCTAATTTCAGCATATTTGCTATCAATATCATTTTAATATACAGAAGAGTCAAACTATCTGAAAATTACTTGAGTAGCAACATATCTAAATTGGTGGGCAATAGAAATGTTTACCCTGATGAGGGTTGTTTTACATTTGAGCTGTCTATAACTCCCAGCAGTAAGCCTGTCAGAGTTGAAGAAATGTTTGGGCAATGGTGTCAGGTACCTGGTGTGATTCGTGGGATGGTCTTCTACAGGGCCAGGAGCTGGACATTGATGATCCTTGTGGGTCCTTTTCAGCTCAGAATATTCTATGATTCTATGATTCTACATCCCACATACGCACACAAACACACACATACGCACACACACTTTTAGAAGAGACAATCTTATGTCACAACAAACAGCAGAAACACCTTGAATTTTCCTTATCTTCTGTTCTTTGGACCAAGGTATGCATAAAACACTTGCTAGCATAAACAATTCAGAGGACCTGGAGTTACATTTCTGGAGAAATTTTTAATAACAAAAAATAATGCATGCCGTTGTTCCTTTGCAAGTTTTTCTGAAATTATCAAGGATAACAAGAGGCATAGGTAATCTAAAAGCACTGGACCAGATAGGACATGCTCAGTACAAAAGCCTAATTCCAAACAGCTTGCACGCATGTAATAAACATGCATATGCTACCAAGTTGTAGGGTTTTAAAAAACATGTATTTCTGAAATACATCAAGATCTCATAGCTTGTCATCCAAATAGATTTCAATCTAGATGTTTTTCATTAGTCAAAGATTCACAGAATCATAAAAGGATTAGGGTTAGAAGAGACCACTGGAGGTTATATGCTTCAACTTCCTTTTCTAAGCCGGATCCCCTACAGCATATTATTAAGGATTGTGTGCAAATGGCTTTTTAATATCTCTAGGAAATGAGATTCCACCACCTCTCTGAGCAACATTAGTGCTCAGTCACATGTGTAATGCTGTTCTTCCTTATGTTCAGGTGGAATTTCCTGTGTTCCAGTTTCTGCCCATTGCATCTCACCCTATTGCACGGCAGCACTGAGAAAAGCCTGTGCCTATCTTCTTGAAAATTCTCCCTGCAGGCACTTGTACACATTGATAAAGACCCCTCTCAGTCTTCTCCTGGCCAAGCAGGCCCAAGCCTCTGTCTTTCCTCATAAGAGAGATGCTCCGGTACCCAAATCATTGTAACCCTGTACTGGTTTAGGGCAAATTTGTTAAATAATCTGCAAAGGAGGGCCCCTCCAGAAAGCGAAACCCACACAGCCCCTCCCCCCAACCGGTTCGGGAAAAAATTCCTCGGAGAGAGGTGGAAAGAGCCTGTTTATTTGACTGGCACAGCACCCCCCAGCACACAAAATGAACAATACCCGATGACACCGCTCTGAGAAAGATGGCAAAATCAGAAAGTCTCTCTCGGGGGTGGTTGCTCTGTTCTCAGTCCCTCCGGTGCTGGGCCAGCCGCTGCAGCCGAACCCTTGGTGTTCCCGGGTCCCAGTCCGGAGCAGGCTCGAGATGGTCACAGGAACAGGAGAGGAGAAACAGTCCAGGAAGCAATGTGGACTGTTTAGCTAGAACTAGCTAATAAGCAGAGGCAGAGAGCAGAGCAGAAGCAAGAGCAGAAAAAGAGAGCAAGCAAAAGCAGCAAGCTGAAGCTGGAAGTGAAAAAAACAGCTCTGTGTACCGCTTGTCTCTGTGTCCCTGATAAGAGAAACCCAAACAAAACTTCCACTCTTCAGTGCCGGTCTTTAAGGCACAGAACAGATGAATGGGGATATACAAGCATCATAACGTCACCCCAGGACAAACCCTTTGCTGGCCCTGCTCCAGAACCTCCATGTCTCTGTTTTACTGGGGAGCCCAGAACTGCGCCCAGCACTGCAGCTGAGGCTCCACCAGGGAACCAGAGGGGTGGGATCACTTCCTTTGGCCTGTGGGCAATGTCCTTCCTAATGCACCCCAGGACACCATTGGCCACAAGGGCACTGCTGGCTCACGCACAGCTTGTTTCCATCAGGACCCCCATAAGAAATGTTTTCCATTGTTCACATGTATCAGGTCTCTAGGTAGTATTAGCCAGAAAGTATTTGTGGATGCTGGAAGTTTAATATTTTAATCGTATTACAAAGTCACCAAACCCAATTAAAAAAAGGTAACACGTGCCTGTATTTCTGTTACTTTACTAGCTTTGGTAAAAAAAATGACTTGAACTTGCAATAATTCATTTAAGCAATTACTTTTATTTGTGAAGAAAATTTTAGCTCAGTCTTCAAGAGCTGTGCAGGCTTAGATTTAAAATCTAGCAATTGCCAAGACCACCTGTTTATATCTCCTCTTCTGCAGCATAATCTTATCTTCTGTGAAATATGTTACTGCATTTTTCCCCAGGCATGATCTAGATAAGATTTGCCAGCCTTGGAAGAAACCCCATTTTCAAATTCCTGTTAGCCCCAGATATTGCTATTTCTGTCGTTTCCACTGCATGACAATCAGCTGAAATATCATCCACCATCTCTATCAACTTTACAGCATGGCAGATGAATGTTAATTAGTCATTACTTTTGCTGAAAGTAAGAGGAGTTGATGAATCAAACCTTGAGCTATCAACACCTAAACACACAAAATCACTTAAATAGGTTAACACTGCAAAATGTTACAAAGAAACAAATTAACAGCAGGAGATAGATCCTTCCAAGAAACCCTTAATTTTGTGTCCCATAATTTTTCTGTATACAAAGCAGCATGGAAGCTGTTAATTACACTTTTATTAGTACACCAATATAGTTCAATAGGAATCAGTACACTCCCCCACGTGCTCCAGTACCCTGATTCAGAGAAGATTTCACTTATGCCATAATAAAATAAATCAGTGTCATGGCCTTTACTGAGGCTAACCAGCCTGTTTGAGAAGTATGTCATTCTACCTTTGGCTGTGCAATCGTGTCTCAGCCACCTTCAGCATCTGAACTGAGCTTCCCAAAGTACTGCATAACTCTGATGTACCAGCTGCAGCCTGTGCAAGCTACTCAGATTTTCTCTATAAGCACTCCATGTCATAAGAGAATTTTGGTTGGATCAAGACCTGGAAGTGCATAACATCTGAGTGATGCACTCCCACTCCTGGAGCTGTCAGTCTGGCTCATAAATGAACTTTGGAGATGCCTGAGAACAGTTTGTGTAGTTGAAGAAAGATTTCAAGGCACCCATTACTAGTGAAAGACTGAAGCCCCACTCTTATATCTCCTCCTCCTTCTGATGTTCCTTAGTCTCCATGATGCCTCACTTTTATGAGACAGCCAAGGGCACAGAATGTAAAAAGGGGAATTTTTATGCCAGGGTCCTTGCAAGTAACAGACAGGCTTTAGTCAACCTTCCCCACTTTTCAAAACATATCTGTAATTTGCAATCGCTTTGTTGTTGCATATAATGGCACATTTAAGCTCCTTTACTGGCTTCTGGAGAAGAAGAAAAAGAAAAAGCAACCCACACAAAAGAGACTCTCACTGCAAATCAGATCCAAGTCCAAGCTATTTTAAAATATAAAATTAATTTTCTATTCATTCTTTTTTTTTTCTCCCTCCAATTAGCAGCTAATCTCATCCATATAGCTGCAGGCTTCAAACTGGTAAATGTTGTGATTCGCTAAGAAGTAGTTGGAAGCTTTTTTCTTATAATTACAAGATATAATTACTTTGGAGCTTTTTTAGAAACTTCCATGATTAGTAAAGCTTTCAGTAATTGTAGACATAGCATTTATATTTTTAATAAGCAGAAAATTTTATGTCCAAATAAAAGAATTAAATCCACAAAACCCAAGCAATTTATGGCTTAGAAACCCCTGGAATACATTTGAGAGAAATGAAAGCAGGACTTCAGGACCATCAGGTTTGTTTTTTTTTTACATCAAAAATAGGCAATGATAGCTTGGTTATTGGCATCAAACTGCTGTACATACACGCAGGAAAGGAAGATATTTCCTGTAAGAAAATAAAAAATAAAATAAAATAAAATAAAATAAAATAAAATAAAATAAAATAAAATAAAATAAAATAAAATAATAAAATGCTGAAAGACTCAAAATGTTTGTTAAAACTTTGTATGATTCTTTGCCTTGAACCCAAAGAAGAGAAATAAAATAAAATCCCCTTTTTCCCTCAGCAAGGAGCTGAGGAGCAGCAGCAGGCTAAGGTAAAAGGATGCCATGCTGGAGTGCAGTCTGTGGCCTAAGGGTAGACACATACTAGGGAGAGAAAACAAACTGGGGCAGGGGAGCTCAGCTTTCTCCATTAGCAGCTTATTAGAATTGCCCCTAGCACACGTTTTGGCAGTGACAAGCCTTGAGTACAGGCCAGCAGTTAGCACAGGTCAGGACCAGCTCCCGACAGCATCTTGCCTTCAGCAGCCCTGTGTTGTAAGGCATTTTGTAATGATGGAAGCAGCTCTGTTGTAGCTGTCCTCAGTGGCAGCCAGGGTTTGCAGGAACACTCCTCCTACCATGACAGAGACAGTGTTTTGCGGAGAAAAGAAGAAACCTCACAACTTGTAAAAGTTGTAAAGCCCAGTATGCTTTATTACGACGCGCGCCGGACGCAAGACTCCCCAAAAGGGCATGCGTGCCCCTGAAGATTTCAGACCTCCTTTTATCCCCCTTCCAAATGCATATGCATACAGTTTCACAATAAGTTCATACATATTCATCTTGCATGACACTTAGCACTAATTCTTCTTTATCGGAGGAATTCCTAGGTCGGGGGCAGATTGACCTCGTGGTTTTTCTGTTTTTCTTTCTCTGTCTCCTTGCTGTCTCTGGAACGCGGCCTCTCCTTCAGCTTTAGCTCCACAGACCCTTCACCTCTCCCAGACACTTCACCTAGTTCAGGATGGATCCTTACTCTGTCTCAACAGTCCCAGCACTGAGCACATCAGCTGGGCAGGAACAATGACACACACTCGACTTCAGCATACTCTGAAGAGACTGCGAAACCAAAACTGACCCGATCCTAAAAGTCATTGCACTGTGTCAAAGCAACATGCAGACATGAAAGATGAAAACAGAGTTCCTCCCTAAGGTAGTTAAAGATTCCTCTCGGACTTTCCCCTCGGCTCAGAAATGAATCTGCACACCCACACTACTTCAGGATTTGAAGAGACAGTAAAATGCAGAGCTACAGAAGATCTGAGCACTGTGAAGTCCAGAGCTAGGTGGTTCAGCTGAGTGTGAAAAAGTGCTGCAAAATATCACACGTTGAAATAACAGACACTGAGCACCAGTGTACAGGCTGCGCTTCTAGGAATAGGCAGTCCATTTTGTCAATTACCCAAAAATTGTTATGTATCTTTTCTTTCTTAATCAAATGGAAAATTATAGAGTGGAAAACTGCAAAAGAGAATAATACCATCATATGAAGTTCTGCTGGCTCATAGGGCAACTTGTCTTGGCAATAAAACCTAGACTTCTAATTTATGCAAGATTTGTGGATTTTTCAGTCATCTATTTGCTGATTGGACAAAAGAGAAAGCAGAGGATAGTTTGAAACAGTTCACAGCCTGCACCCAGAGTTCATATAATCATTTAGGTTGGAAAAGACTTTTGGTGTCATTAATATAGCCCTGAAAAGCCCAATGCTAAACCATGTCCCCAGGTGCCACAACTACATGTCTTCTAAAATCTTCCAGGGATAATAAAATTATCACTGAACTGGACAGACCATGTCAATACTCTTGAGCTGTCTTTGACAGGTCTCCATGAGGACTTTTCTTCTTAATATGCAAACCGGGTTTTTCCACCGGCTCTCCTTCAAGCCATCCCCAAATGTGTAGAATTGTGGGACTGTGTCAGGGGTTGAAATGCGCTACAGGATCAAACTGCCAATAACTGGCTTTCAATTTAATTAGCAACCTGAATACTTCTTGATTGCATAGATCTCATTTTGGTGCAAAAAATGACAGGTTTACGTAATATTTAATGATATGTGGTGGATTTCCTCAATGTAATCAAACAGGTAGTATCAAACTAAGGTATGTTTGTCCATATTACAGAGTTACATATCTCCTCTGTAAAAATAGGTGACACTCCAGAACTGAGAAATAAAAATGGTAAACTTTAACTTCCATGTGCTTTGCATAACCCAGAAAATAAAATTACAAACTCTGAAGGGAATAGAAACAATGAGAAAAACCTAAAAAGGCATTTTTGAAGTTAGTTTCTCTGAAGAAATAAGTGGAAAGATAAGGAAAAACACCTAGATACATGATCCAGCCTGTCTAGGAAGAGCATGTTAATGGTCTACATTGGCATCAGACATTTGCAGAGAAATAAATGTAGCTGAATAAAACAAGAATTTATTACTGTGTGATTTTTTTATTCTCCATCATGACACAACAGGGAACTGAAATGTTATAAAATGCTTTACTTTCTTTATCTTTTTGGATAACTGTTCTTGGCAAAAGTTTCTGTGAGGTTTACGAACGTTAGAGGCTGAGTGTGTCTGAAATTGATAGAGGTTCTACAGTAATGTATACTTGCAAGACAGGTTGTCTGTGAATATATTTTAAAGTAAATCTTATCAGCAAAATGTCAGTGGTGTCCTGGTGTTATTCTGTACAGCCACAGCATATTCACTGCAGCACCAGAAAGATTCTCACCAGGGATTCAAACTTTAGGCAGAGATGGAGAAAATAAATATGAACACTCTACAGATTCAGATAAACAAAGTTACTTCCCTGGACATTGTAGATTTAAATAAAATTTGGAACTGGAGTTTTCATTTAGACACTGTCAGACAAGGCACAAATAAATAAGAAAATAAATACAGAAATAATATTTTTAAAATCTTCAGGATTCTGCAGTGTACATAAGTTGAAACTGCACAGGTTTTCTTACAAAATAAATGCAATACGTTCTTGCTTCTGCCTTATTTTATATGCATCATCTTTTCTTGCAAAAAATTGTCTGTACTACAGAAGCATGTATTTCAGCAGAGGACAGTTGACATTCTGCTAGTAATAAGAATAGAATAGAAGATTGTTATCTAATTTTTAAATAATTCTGGAATCTTTCTGTGAGAGAGGGCTACATTGGAATGCAGCTAAGATTAACAACTATGCTGTAGGAGGAAAAATGTGAGGACCATCATTATTTTTAGCTAATATATAACACATCAATCAATCACTAGTCAGTTGCTAGGGGCAATCTTATCTCTAGACTTGTCACTTATCCACTACGTTTTATTTTAAAACTGCTTTAAGTTTAAGAGAAGGAATTATTAAGAAGTAAATGTATTTTGCATCCTCAACTATGACTCCCTGAATGGTCTAAGTAAAAGACTGCTGTTGATGTTTTTCATGGGAAACTTTTAGAGCATGGCTTAATATGACAAAGCAATAGAAAAACTTTTACGTCAAGATTACTTGTTTAAGAGCAGTACGTTTGAAGTTACCTGAAATAAACTCCAGCAGTTATTTCTGAGAAAAAAATTGCATTTTTACATGTGTCTGCATCAATGGCAAATGATATTACAAGTGTCTATTTTCTGTTTAACTGGAGTGTCTGGACTTATGAGTCTCACTCAAACAAGAGGAGATGCTGAAATTCAGAGAATGGATGGGGGTAAAAATAAAAAAGGACAGACATTGGAATCAAATAAAATAACCATCCACAGATGTCTGAGACACAGTCATGTATTGGATAGTAACTTCTCAAAATGTCTAAACAAAGACTATATTGTGCCTGAGCTCTTCACTGTGTATGTCTCCTCAAAATCTGTCTTCTTCCAGTGTCCATAAAACCATCATTCCTCCACCAGTTTCTATTGAAAATCTCTACTGAACCTGCTCTCTCAGGATTCACAAAACACAAAAAATTACTTAAATTTTTACTTCCCATAGCTTGTTCCTTAGAATATCTTCTCTAGGAGATCAATTTTGAGACCTCCCCGAGAAAGGATGAGGAAGGTTAGGATTGGACCTGGTCCATCATAACAGACTGTGCTAATTACAAAGCTATGGTAGGTAACTGCATTTTATTGTTTTTGTGGGTAACTATGGCACTCTGAGCAAGAAGTACAGAAGCCACACAGGCCAAAGGAGAGCAGATGTTAGCAGTTCGTCTTGTCTAATGGCCGGTTATCTCTCGGCTGTTTGAGGGGCCTGGAAAGGCCCGGAGTGGCCTTGGGGCAGCCCGCGTATCGAAGGACGAGAAGAGGCTTCAGTTCTTCTTTCGGTTTTTATGTTTATTAATTGTTTATCTAAAAGATTTTCTTTCAGCCCGACAGAGCTCTGCTCAGCAGCCAGCCATGAGCACACTGTCCTGCCCTCCGGACAGTCACCTATCTTTATACCCATGGTTACGTGTACAATATTTATCATTTTTCCCCAATACCATTTATTCTCATTGCTGGGTGCACTCTCAGTAATAACCAATCCAAAGGTGCCACCATCACCACAGAAGATGGAGGAGAAGAGGAAGAAGAAGAAGGACAGGACACGCCCCAATTCCTCCATCTTACTTCTCTAAACCCCCCTGTACAGAAATCCTAAACCCTGTGTCTCACCCTCTAATTAACCAATCCCTTCCCCATTCACCCCGGTGAAACCCTCCTGTCCTCATACAGGTGTCGTCTCCCGTGTAGGATCAAAGTCCAGCCACCAGACACTTCTGGAACATTCCAGGACTCCTGAGACCCCCAAGCTGGTCTCGGTGGCTCGGCACCTCAGGACTGAGATCTTGAGATCCGACAGTCTAATGGGAAAGATGCTGTCTTGAGTGGCTGCTCTCAGAATTATTCCTGGTTTGTTTTTGTTCCTTCATCCAACAAGTAGCAAATAAAAGCTCCATCAGCATCCCAGGAAGCAGAATACCACTTACTGGGCAAGTGCTTCTGTCAGGCAAATGTGTAAAAACCAGAATTCTGGCTTCCAGCTTTGGGGAGGGCAATCCCTGCAGGAGACAGCATTTCAGATATGCTCTGCTCTTCCACATTTCCTTATTGATTGGTTTGGGCATCCCAGCACTTAGTAAACTGGCAGCTGTCAATCTCACCTTGCTCCAAACTGAAATTAGCTTTGCAAATTCTGGTTTTGGACACAGGCTCTGAGGTTGGGGCTTTTGCATGCCACATTTCACAACACTCAACTTCTTTCATTTGAGCAAGATTTAAATTGAACTCTTCTTATTCCACAGTATTTTCCCTCAAACTCCCATGCACAATTTTAGACAGAAAAATTCATTTTATAATCTGCTTTAAAGGCTTTTTTTCATCATTTGAGGTTATCCTAGAGAAACTGCAATTCAGTGAAAAATACACACCTATACACATGTATGCACAAAATTCCCATCTTGACTGAAGTATTTAAAATATTAATACAATAAAAACACAGAACATTAAGAATGAAGCCAGCATCATTTGGAGCTATCTTTGCATATTTTATAGCTAGATACATACTTCTCTCAGGCAAAACCGTCTAAAATTCATTAAAATCCTCATTTACTCCCAGGAACAGTTTCACTCTTAGGACATCATATAAACAAAGAAAAACGCCCACACCAGATTATTTAACACACCATAGAAGAGGAATGTCTCCCAGCATGAAATGTTTCTCATCTGAGTTACCATATGCCTCCTACTCTTTATTCCATTTCTCCATCTCCTCTAGCATAAACATTTCCATCCATTAACAACCTTTCAAATTCTTTACACTTTAAATATTGTATAGCAACACATGTAAACAGAAATCTATGTTACTTTTATTGCACTCTTCATATAAATTCATAGCACCTGACACCAAAATCTCAGCTCAGTGTAGGAAATACATACCTGCTCAGCTGCAAAACTTAATATGAGGTAAATCCTGTCAAATGCTATATAAACCTGTACATTAAGGTAGCAATATTGTGCTAGAGCATTTCCTATGATTTCTCTTCCTAATTTCCTTCAAAGCCTCTCTGATATTTAAAGAGAAAAAAAAAGTTGGGTGTAGGAAGAAATTGCATTAACTATGTACTCTCTTAAATGCAAAATAAGAGCAGCCACAGAACATTCCTGGGCTTGACAGGCTGGAGCACAGCCAATAAAATGAATGAAGTCCCATTAAAGTCGATGTGCCTGAATCCTTCTCACAACCTAAGTAATGGAGGGAAAATAGGGAAACTGCTGCTTCAGAAACCTGTTAAAGAGGCACTAAAAACCATATCTGTGTCAGGAGTACAGCGTACAGCGTAAGGGGTTTTTATTGAAAGGACAGTTTTCACAGGAAGATTTATTTTTCTAATAAATGTTTTTTTTTTATTCCTTTTCTCAATGATTAAAACCAATCCACCACAAAACTTAAACTTTTACTTCTGACTTGTTAAAGCTCCATCACAGTGCAACTGATGCAGAAATTGTCTTTTGTGTCAGTTCAGCATCAAGCAGCATTTCCTCAGCCACTGACAGTGAAGTCAGTGTAAGGCTTGGGCTGGACCTTAGAGAATAAGCTCTCCATCACTTATTCCTGAAGATGAAGCTATCTGGTTCACATCAAATGAGCCATCATGCAGAAATCGGCCAACACAGGGACAGGGAGCCCAAAGTTCACACCTCTCATCAGAAAGTGAAGATTAATATTGTGACAATCAAGCAGTTTGATAAAAAAGCAAAATTCCATATATTTTGAGAAAGCAAATTTTTTACCTTTTTCAAGTGAGTGATTGTTCTGACATTTTTAATTCAGAGTTTTTGTGTGAAATCTTTCATTATTTTTATTAATCACAATGACTTATTATCTTCCTATAATTATTATCTTCTGAGATGTAGAATAACAGAAGGATCACCATAACTTCAAATTTGTATCTTACATTGTTTAAATATTACATTTATAATATCTATTACTGTATCTATAAATATATATAATTATGAATGTATAATGTTGTTTAATAACATGTTAATATTTATTTATTTATTTACTGTCTGTAAGATGTGCTTAAAACCCCTATTTTTTTTATGTTTATTTACTATTTAATTAAATTTATTCCTTTTCAATTTTGAAAACTTTTGAAAAGTTTTGGAATTAAGTATGTCCCACTCTGATTTAAACAACTCCCATGTTTCTACATCTGTACTGTTCTTATTCAACAAATCTGGTGCTACTGAAGTTTAAGAATTAATAAAATCATCCCTTATGGAAATCCAGTATGAAACCAGAGTAAATGCCCCTGATTGCAAGCATAAAAATATAGAGTGCTCTTAACTCACTGACACAACTTTTCTGCCATAGCAAAGAAAGAATAATCTCATTTTTCGATATGATTTTAAGCAGAATTTAAAAAACAACAATGATTAAATAAATCTTTCTAATTGGATGTAATTTGGTATTTAAATTAAAATGTCAACTTTAAACTACCTTTTTCAATTTAGTGTTATATTATAGAACTTAGCATCTTATTAAAGGGAAACCTTCTCCTTAAAATAGCATGGCCTGCAAACCTTATCTTAAACTATAAATTAATATAGTACTTTGGGTTGCCAAAAATGTTAGCCATTCTTTAAGTCTTAACTTGCCATTCAATTACATATTAATGAATGCCCTGTAGAATTACAGTTTATCATTTAATGTTTACAATTTATTTTCTTGCAATTTCAATTACTGTTATAAAAGTAATTACTGTTATAAAAGTAGCAAGGGAACATTAGTAGTAATACATGGCCATCTTGATATAAAAAATTATGTAAATAACTATATCCCTTTCTTAAATTTTAAAATCAAGCAGTATTTCGTTCAGTTAATTATGTCCTTTATAGTGTTAATATTAGTGTGTAAAATTTTACTCCAGTTATTCTGGCTCCAATTTTACTCCGTAGTTTAATTATATTTGGGTTTGGTTGGGGTTTTTTTTGGTTTTTTTGGGGTTTTTTTTTTGGGTTTTTTTTTTTGTTTTGTTTTTGTTTTTTAATTCTTCCATTTATGAAACAACTACTATTTACAGGAATGAAATAAAAATAATTGCAGTAGCTGCAAAGAATGTGCAGTGTGGTTCTTTGTCTCCGGGCAAACTCCAATATTTTTAGTAATTTACGCAATTCCATCTAAATTTAAACCTGTCCATATAAATTCGTGATCAAAGTTAACTACATTTTTCAAGATACACCTCCTGATCTCCTCTTTTCCACAGAAAACCACAAAACGGGTAGCCTCATAATTGTTTGTTTCAATGAGGGCAATTTTTTGTTAGAGACTCTGATTAAGCTAGACTAGCAGTATTATATATGATTATTCTGATTCCATGGTTTAATTTCAGGTCCAGTTCAAGATTCCCTATACTTTAGAATACAACTAATTTGAATATTCTAAAAATATATGTCTGGTAACAATCCATGGGATTGGAGAATAATTCTGTACAATAGCATGAAAATCTGTATTTTCTTTCTCCCTAAAATTTTAGGTGAAACTTTAGACTTAGACATCTTCCTGAAAATATCAATTTGGTGCATTCTGTTTTACTTAGAAAATGGATAATTCCAAAGAGAGCCATTATTCAGTATAGTGTATGTTATATACTTATAAAAATCTCTAAATTATTATTTAGCCTATAAGCCTTTAAACACATATCAGGAAACACTGATTTTTCAAACACCATAAAAATAGGTACATATTGGTATTGAAAAGGCTACAATAGATCATTTTAACAGTTCAGTGGAAACAATCTTTTGAATTGAGAGCATCTGACAAATTTATCAGATTGTATAAAATTTCTCGTTTTGATTATTTTTATGAACAATTGACAATAGGACTGAAGTTTTGAATGTTCTAAGCAAAAATACTCTCAGCACTAAAACTTCTCTAAGCAGGGGTTCCATTAGAACAGAAGGGGATCATTATGCTTTCCTAGTCAGCCTTATGCATGGTGAAATTTCATGTTCTCTGCCACTGCACCTCAGAGTGTTCAGTGTTTCCTCTCCAGATAGTAAAGTTACATCTATAAAGTCAAGATAAAGTTCAAGTTCAAGACATGCAAACATGTGTGCTGTTATATATAAGGTCGCTATTTGCCTGTTCTTAGGTTACATTCTATTGCCTTTGCAGTAAACAGCTGGTGACCAACCAGTGGAGTTGTCTTTTCAGTATCTTGAATTCTATGAACTATTCAGCACCTTGTTTAAACACCTGACAACTAGAACTTAAATCTTAATTTATGAATATGCCTAAAAGTACATACATCTGGTGCCATCTGAGATATCCTTGGATATGCAACATCACCACAAACCTGACAGATATGGCACAGGACTGGTATGAGATCCTCATCCTCCTGAAAATGACCTCGTGGCTTTTCTGTGGGATACATGAGGTTACCTCAAAGGTTGCAAGGGTTTGTGTTTAACTCACTGTAGCATTCTTCTACAATATGGATAAATCCTCATGTCTCATTTCTAATGTGAATCCAGTGAGAGTTTATGACTGTAAGCATCTCAAATCTATGGCTAGGTTTTAAGTAATTAGTTTGCTACATAGCTGGGCTATAAGACAATGTGGTTGGATTAAAATAAAATATATCCTTTCTCTCTTTACATGTATATGTCTCAGTATAAGCTCATATTTGTTTTCATCATTTTGAATGACTGAGACTTCAACCATTCTATCTAAAATCTTAAACTTATTAGCAATCCCAGAAATGCTGAAGTAAATCCTCTTTGCTCCTCTGCACAAAGTCCATGCAAAAATTTTAAATGTTTACCAGTTACTTTTGCTGCGGAGAAAATGTAAAATCTATCCTGTTCACCATGTACCAAATAATCCTGATCTTGAAAGAATGTTTCCATTCCTTGTAGATGAGGACACAGAAAAAATATTATATTATATTACATTATATTATATTGTATTATATTCAATATGTCTTTTATTATATTCAATTGTATTATATTTCTTGTATTGTATTAAATATTTCATGTATTTTCCTTTAGAAAGGAAATAAGTTAATGGCTGTTTTTTCCTAGACACAAGTTTTTCTCAGGATTTGGTAGGATAGAGCAAATACTGTATTTTAAGTAAGCATATTTCAAAGATGACTCTTCTGGGATATTTATTTTTCAACTTAAAACATTCCAAATATCAGTGAAAAAAACAGCAAAATTAATGGCTGATCCATTCCAAAGCTTCTCTTTTTGAAGTTATAGGAAAATATTGATAACATTCCACATAGTAATAAACTGTTTCTTTTGTTGCCCATTCTATCACAACTATGCTCTGCTCAGTGGATAATGGCATCCATTTCAGGAAATGCATAGAGATTTAGGATTCAGCTGAAAGTCCAGCAGTCCAGTACAGGCAGAATGGACCATCTTCTGGAGGGGTACCTCTGTCTTCATATCAGTAACAACTGGCTTAAATTCTTAATCATTAGCCAGGTGAAATACAGATTCAACCCTTACTATTTATCCTGATCAACCTAGGGTGAGATTGAGCTTTCAATAGTAGTAATATCTAGTTACCAAACAAATATGAGCCTTCTCTTCCTAGAATTTCTCAGATTTTAAGTTTGTGTTAAATATTAAAAGGGGAATGACTCTCAGAATCAGAGAATTGAAAGGGACTTTTGAAGAACATGTAGCCCAAAATCCCTAAAGTACGCACATTTTCCACTAGACCAAACAGAGCCCCATGCTATTGACCTTGACTGTTCCCAGGGATGACATGTCTACCAACTCTTTGGGTAACCTTTTCCAGTGTCTCACCACCCTCATCATAAAAAAAAAAAAATATTCTTTATATCTAGTCTGAATCTACCCTCTTTTAGCTTAAAGCTATTAACACCTTGTCCTATCACTACAGGCTCAAGGAAAAAGGCAGTCCCCATCTTTCTTATAAACCATTTCTAAATATTAAAAGGCTGTTATGAGGTGTCCCTGTGTCCCTGTATATTTTCTTCTACAATCTCATATTGAGCATGAGATGAATAAATATCAATGCTTTTAATTTCAGTAGTCCAGCCTTTGTGTCATACTTAGGACATTTACTTTAACTTTGCTTATGGAAAGAGTCAAAATCTGTTAAATGTCTGACAACATCCTATTTTCTGTCTGAGCAAGATTCTGCACCAAGAGTAACAATTGTCACTGAAAGTATCTCTCTGCATTTGGAGAAAGTCTTTCAGAGATTAATAGCTTGTCACAAAAAGCTCACTCTGGTAACAGTCATCTATAAAATCAGATGTTCCAACCTACAGGCACATTTCACGCTCAATATCAAGTGTATATGCACACCTGACAGGCCCATGTAACAGTATGGAAAATATCTATATTTTAGGAGAATCTGTGAAGGATGAGAAATTAGTTATCATAGTGGATTGACCTTGGCTGGACATCAGGTGTCCTCCCAAGCTGCTCCATCTCTCTACTCCTCAGCTAAACGTGGGAGAGAAATACAACAAAAGGCTCATGGGTCAAGATAATGGCAGGGAAATACCATTCATCTGTTACCATTATGGGCAAAACAGTCTCAACTTGGGGTAAAATAGCTTCATTTATTGCCAGTCAAATTAGAGTTATATAATGACAAATAAAACCAAATCTTAAAAACACCTTTCCTTCATCCCTGCCTTCTCTCTGGGTTTAACTTCATTCCTAAATTCTCTCCATCTTCCCCATCAGCCGTGCAGGGG
Source organism: Zonotrichia leucophrys gambelii (assembly GCF_028769735.1). Classification (NCBI taxonomy): domain Eukaryota; kingdom Metazoa; phylum Chordata; class Aves; order Passeriformes; family Passerellidae; genus Zonotrichia; species Zonotrichia leucophrys. The sequence goes on along the minus strand of NC_088172.1, from coordinate 364,126 downwards.
TATAGAAAATGGGGATTGTGGTCTGTTCATCATACATTGCCTCTGCCCTTCTTCCTTCCTGAGGCAAGGGATTCCTCATACTCTTCCCCTGCCCCAGCATGGGGCCCTTCACAGAGAACACAGCTCTTAATGAACTTCTCCAGTATAAGCCCCTTCTACAGGCTGCAATTTTTCTTTAATTACTCCATGGGATGCTGACTTGCAGAAACAGGCTGCTCCAGTGTGGGTCCCCTGCGGAGTCACAAGTCCTGTCAGCAAACCTGCTCCAGCTTGGGCTCCTCTTCCCACTGGTCCACAGGTCCTGCCAGAAGCCTGCTCCAGCACAGGCTTCCCATCAGATCACAGGCTTCTTCAGGCATCCCCCTGCTTTGGCATGGGGTCCTCCATGGGCTGTAGGGAAACATCCTGCCTCACCATGGCCTGCACCAGGGCCTGCAGGGAAACATCCTGCCTCACCATGGCCTGCACCAGGGCCTGCAGGGAAACATCCTGCCTCACCATGGCCTGCACCAGGGCCTGCAGGGGAATCTCTACTCCAGCACCTGGATCACCTCCTCTCTCTCCTGCTTCACTGACCTTGGTGTCTGCAGAACTCTTTCTCTCACATATTCTCACTCTTTTCTCTGGCTGCAATTGCTGTTGCACAGGTTTTTCCTTCCTTACATCTGGGCCTGACCTTGGCCAGCAGCGGGTCTGTCTTGGAACTGGCTGGTGTTGGCGCTGTGGAACATAGGAGAAACTTCTAGCAGTTTCCTAAAGATGCCCTCCACTCCTAAAACCTGGCCACTCAAGCTCAGTACAATTTCAGATTAATTTAATTAAATAGTCATAACTATAGTCAGTTTGTCTTTAGGAATTTGGTATAACCTAGACAGACAGGCTCGTCCAGAGTATACTAGCTATCTGTCTTTTATATATTTATCATAGGAAAAGGTGAATTGTCCCCTGAAATCTTTCAGTGTTGACTTCAGAGATAGCCTAAACAACTAATTTAGGTTAAGAGATTTACGTTCTAGAAGCCTAAAGTAATACTGGATTAATGTCACTCTATTTGACATGCTTGGCATGAAAATCAACATATTCATCAAGTATTGCTACAAATTAAGTTTTTATCTAACAAGGTCATTAACCTTAGTGCTTTTGGTTTTTTCTTCAAAGGAAAATACTAATGGCAACTTTTAGAAAATGACACAGATATTTATGCCGCTATTTAACTCTGCCCATTCCAAGTCATATTGGTATGCATTTTTATGCAATGACTGACCTGATTTTAATAGTTTTCATGACACATTATCTGTTTTATCCAAAAGCTGATTGTGATACAGCTACACAAAGGTAAGCACAAACAAATTTTTTAAATTCTTAATTCAAAAAGAGGGGGTTTGTATTTATTATAAAAATATCCTAGTGGACAAAGAATCGGGGAGTTGAGCCACTGATTTCAACAGGGCCAGCATGTTTAACCAGGATGCTTTTAACAATTAAATCTAATGAAGGGGAACAGATTGTCCTTCTGTAACTTGGATTCCTGTAATTCTGAATGAATGCTGTAGTGTCTAAAAGGACCAAAACTACTCTTCACCAAGACACTTTTGTCGTGTACATGCTGACAGATTCTTCTGTGGTGTGAATACCTGTTACTTTGCGATCAGCCATCAGTCCTTTCTTTTGACTGGAGCTGTTACTTAGTCATTACCTTCTACAGGATATTTCTTTATGAAAAAAGTCAGAGTCTTCTGAAAACTTTTAATAGCCTACATTGTACAGATAACTGTTAGAAAGTGTTGTCACCTACTTTCCATCTACTCTTAAAACACTTTCCAAATTACTTTTATTATTTGTGTGACTGCAGATTCTTTCTCAGGCTCATGTCATATCACGCCATTGAACTTGGTTTATTATATAAATAAGGCATATAGCCTACTGCAGACTACATATGTTTTTCCCTTTTCTATACACAGTATCCAGTACTTTTAATGATATCCTTGGAGAGCTAGTCAAAGAGATTGGGGGTAGAAATGTGCTAGTGACTGTAGGTTCAGCTGGAGCTCAGAAAGCATACAGGGTAGGATTTGTGGTACTTTGTTTGCTGGTCCTCCCTGAAAAACTCTCTGTTCAGACTAATGAGGTGAGCATCAAATTGTGCCACACATTTGACAGACGTGTAAAAAGTCTCCCTTGGGCTGAAAAATAGAATCAAAAAGAGCCGAAAAAAGGGTAATATGACAAATATCTTTAGAATCACTGAGTCACCCTGATCATATCTGTAAGGCAGAATGAAAATAGAATAAAGTATTATAAGAATAATTTATACGTCACACTTTATTCAATTTGATTAAACTTGTTCCATGTAGGTAGTGTTACTAAAATTCCACAGAGTTCCACTGCTTTTGTGTTCATACATTTCTTCATCTTTCTCTACTGGATTATGCCACAGAGGAAAAATTAAAAAACAAATACAAAATAGTTGTATGTTTTTAGTATGTATATACAGGGGAATCTACTAAATTATGAACATAGTGCTGTCTCAGAACATCTGACTACCATTTAAAACACCTAATGGAACCTATAGCAAAAATGTATATGGTTTGACAACAGTCATTATTTATGACTCTGGAGAAGAAGCAATATGTCTAAACCTAAACACAAAAAAAAATCTAAAAGTCTACTTTTGAAGAATTTGAGGGAACACCTGTGTCTTAATACAGTTAAATATCCAGACTTAGTATTGAAAAATGTGAATTAAACACATTATGGACATTAGCCTATCAAAAATCATAACCAAGTATCGACTTGTTTACATATTATCAGATATTTGATTAGTTCTGATACATAATGGATTTGATGCACAAACCACTCTGGATACACTGAGTCAATAGCAGTAGAATAAGCAACCATGAATAACATCCTGCAAAAAGCTGTTTATATCTACCAAAGTAATTTTACAAAGGAGAAATACAAACATTTCAAAAGAATTCTTCCTCAGTCTGATTTTCTTCTGCTTTGAAAGTAAGCACATTATGATTGTGTAGCATCTGGAGTCCATTATATTTTAATTATATTCTATACAAGTGATTCTTCCTCTCAAAAAAGTACTTGATAGATCACTATTTCTTATTTATTCTGCATTGATCATTGTAGATTTGGCTTTTTTCATTTTCAGACCCAACTAAATAACACCAGGAAAGAAAGATGATAAAAGTGGTGATGAGAAGTCTCAGAGACTCAATTTAACATTATGATTACATTATGTAGTATTCACTAAAAGAAAATCTGCAGAAACATAGACATAAACAGCAAAGTCATCTGGAAACTGCTAGAAAGAAGGTTCAAAAGGCTCAGAGCAAACATTCAGCCGTGATGGAGACAGAAATTATAATATAGAATTTAGTAAGTCATTGCAAAAGGCTGCCAAAGGAAGGCAGAGGCTCTCATTTCTCCAAGTTTTCATACTTTCTAGAAAACCTCTAATGAAAAATGTCATTCAGTCTAAGCTCTTGAATGGACTCCATTTGCCCTGTATTTATAAAATTGCAATTGTACAATCATTTAAAATAACCATAGATAAAAACTTTTTGGGTTATCCTCACTATGGATTAAAAGCATAAAGATAGGAAAAAAATCACTATAAAATAAATAATCCTGAAAGGACCTACATTTACTAGCATAGCTTGAATATCACCACTAGGTGCAATAGAAGGAATAGTTGGCAGTCAAATAAAACTTAGGTTAACAACTCAACCTCTTGCAATCTTTGATGGTAGCATAGCTGGGTTTCCTGTACTCCTGTGCATAAGGAATGAATGCACAGAGCAAAGAAATAAATTCTCTGCTCTCTCCATCTTTCCCATTCTTTTATGCATGAGTAGCTTATATAGGAAACTTAACAGTAAAACTTTAATTTTAATTTTAGATAAGACAAATTTGAATTTAAACTGCAATGTAAAAACAATAAGCCACTATATATTTTTATTTCAATGAAAAAAATCTAGAGGTAAAGACTAGAGTTAAAGGTTCTGATCATTCAAAATTATTAAACTACTCAGGTACTTTTTCTTATTATAGTTCCTTAGATACTCAAAATGGCAGGGAGAGGGCGAAGCTTTCCCTGCTTCTCCTGCAATATGTTGCATGCAATTAGTACCTTTTGAGAAAATGTCACTTTGCATTCTTGGTTTCAGATGCTCAGATAGTCTGCATGCAGATGGCAGATTAAGACCTTCATAAAGTTAATCATATGAAAGCAGAGGAAAAAAGTTCTCCTAGAGACTCAGTTGAATATGTAAATATAGAAGAACATAATTTGCTCAGCATGAAATGGAAACATTTTTGCTTTAAGGGTGATGCCTAAAAAAAAGCTTAATATTTCAGTAAGTTTGTTTAAAATAAAGCACTTGAGGGTCATGACATTCACAGTGTTTCAACTTTAGCATCAATAATTTTTTTTAATTCTTGCAAAATGTCACATAATGCAGACATAATATCATGCTGATGAATCAATAGTCTTAATACTTATAACTGTCACGAAATTTCACATTTAGTTGCCAGTTCCTTTTTAACAATATATACAGTTCATTATAAAATTGAATATATCCATTATTAAAGTTAATAGTGAAATGGGATCGTGAAAAGTACATAAAAATATAAAATATTCTTAGATTGTGTATATTTAAGATTGGTTTCATATGGAGCGCAAATTTGATAGCACGATATTTGTATTTATCAGAGTAGAAATTTATTTTTGTTACATGAAAAGTGGGGTATAAACAATTTTATTCATTTATGGATGTAATATGTAAATTTTAAGAATTTCCTAAGTTAAAGCCAAACTTAGTACTGTCTGATGAGCTTAATTCTTAAAACATCACAAGTCCAGGAGGAATTAAGTAGTAACCCAAAGCAATGATGTTCACTAAGCTGTATAAATTTAACTATATAACATTCATGAATATACAAAATGTGAATTCAAAATTTCTTACAGACTAGTTTTAACACCTAATCTAGTCAGAAAAATTATGTTAAAAAAAACAGTCTTTGAGTTATAAGAATTATCCATATTTGTACTTCATTTTCTTCTGTATAGTTTATCCATTAAAACTGTTTAGATAGACCATGAAAACTTAACTCTGGACAATCAAATATAGTGTAATATTTTCTCTTTTGAATAAATATCAAAGACAGGAAAAAATGTAAACCCAATGGTCTTTTATGCTGAGCACTGTAATTTAATAGTAAGCCAAATTAGCATAAACAGCCACATAATCAGGCCTTCTGTATTGATGCACGTTCCTTTTAATATCCTCTCACATGACCACCATGCAGCTTTTCTGCTTTCACCACCACCACTACTGCATCAACATGTCACCTAAATAACTGCAATTAAGCATTCTCTGTAGCTGCTGATTACAGGATGCTGATGAACATTCCCAGCGGATTTAGCAGACTCTTTCATAACAACGACAATAATTATCTCATATTATAATGTCTGTGCTTCTGAAGACTTCTTAAATAATCTAAAATTTTAATTGTACAGACGGTTGATTAATTCAGCCTAAAGTTCAACAGGAGCTTAATCAAAAAGGCTCAAGTATCATATCACTGACATCTATTAAGCAATGGTAATATACATCCCAGGAAATAAATACTTAAACTACTTGGTCTTTCAACCAAAGTAAACTTTTAAAAGGGTCCACTGCCCTTTTGAAAAGAGCATTGGAACTTCTTATGTCACTTTCTATTCCAAAGAAAGAAACAGTTGTTTTCCTTCTTTTTAGTGGGAATTTCTTAATTTTGTTGAGTTCCTTGTACTTTGCATTGAGAATAATGACATTCAAAAAGCCGAAATGCAGAATCTATGTCTAAAATAAAACTGTATTTATCTTTATGATTTTGAAAACGAATGGATTTTTTTTTAACTGAAACCAGGTGAATTCAACTGTACAATACTCACCTGGACCAGTACACCATTTTAGAGGATCTCTAAACTCCTTACAAACTGTATCCATTACATTATATTTTCTTCCTTTTACTCCTGCATAGAAAAAGTATTCCATGCAATGAGTAGGAATCCCTTTGGTTTATCCCATGACAGATGGCTTTAGAGGGTACATTTCTTTAAATATGTCTACATCTGCAGAAAGAAATTTTTAAATTTTGTTTCCTAATTGTGATCCATGTTCAATGCAGTCAAATAATTTGTTAAATCACACACAAACATGCAATCTATGACAGCTTTCTCTAAAATCAGTAAGGGCCGTACATATTAAGATGAGGTTTGTATGTCAGAAAAGACTAGTGTAGAACCTGTGATACTAATTTCTGGCAATTTTTAGAAATTACTAATCATTTCTACCTTTCCTATCAAATGCTGCAGAACATAACACATCTCAGCATAACTACTTTCTGAAAAATCTGCCTCTTCAGTCTCTCATATATTTTCTTACCAGGTATTTTTATCGTTTTGTATTACTATATTGCTGTAGATAATAGCCAAAATGGCTATAGAGCTTCTTTCCATTGCAATCAAATTGCTATTAAAATCCCCACCATATATATTTGTATAAACATCAGTCATTCAGTGTTGCTTCACTCTAATCCACCCCAAGGAATTAACAAGAACCTTCGTTAGCCCTCCTCTGGGGTATGTTGTAACATAGGTGTGTTTATTGCTCAGGTGAACAGCTCGTGGTCAGGTATTTGAAATTATAGGAAGAGAAATGAAGCAATTCCTATGCTTGGGCGCTTCCTAGGGTCTGGCTTTAAGGGTGTTTCCAAAGTGTTACTATCATACCTTCCCATCCCATTCAAAATGCACTAGCAAAAGGAGAATATAATTTCAACAGCGGAACAAAGCCCCAGCTTGCAAACACAAGCTTTAAATCCTATGCTGACAAGAGTTTTTGAGAGGGATGGATGGAAGGAGTTAGGAAAATTAATAGATTCTATCATAAAGCAAGAAATAGGAATGATTCTTTAAATCAAGTTATTTTCAGACATATTCTCCTCTTTTCTTCATTACTTTTGCTCTTCAGTCTTGAGATGCTCTGGCCTTCTCCAGCTGTTACCGTTGAAAGCTTTTTTGAGAGATTCTGTTGACCTTTAAGTTCCAGGCAGCAGTTAAGTTTACCTATGGTAGCATATCCATATGAATAGTCTGGGAAAAAAAAAAAAAAAAAAAAAAACAGGTCATTTTTGCCCTTTAACTCCCTATAATACAAGAGAAAAGAGTAAGGGTGGAAGGAAATCAATCGTAACTTATCCCTTGACGAATATCAGCAAACACTGTGTCACAAAACCAATGTGAAGAAATGGAGTATGGATTTTCTGCTGACATTTGTAAAGTGTTTGTGTCAAAGTATTTTTCTAATATAGCAAAGGTTACAGTTTAACAAATTAAAGCACATGTTTCTTTTGAACTGACATGCTGGTCATTTGGGTTAATTTAAATGGCTTGTGTTTTTCTAATAAACTCTCAACCTAACCTACTGTGATTATGGCCAGTCATTGCATTAATCTGCAATAAGTAATTGCTTTTTCATCAAAATGAGCTGAATGACAACAGTGTAATAGTCCATGACATTATCTAATAGAATTTGGAAGAAATACTATATGCCATTTAAAAATGTGTCCAGAAGTGAATTTGCATTGCAAAAACCCAGGCAATGATTTAGGCTTAATATCTCTAATTTCTGTGGGCTAAAGTACTCTTTGATATTACAGGAATTCATGAATGAAATAACTATTTTCATTAGTTATAGCTTCTATTGCCGAGCTTCCTATGAAAGACAAAGCCTGTCTGTGTTTTCCTAATCTCCATGACTCAATTTACTTTAAATTAGTTTATATGTATAAATATAATTAGCACTTTTGAATTATAGTGTGATAAACTATAAGGAAGATACCATAAATGCTAAGGTATAATTGGACTGTCATGTATTATGTCATTAATCATCATCCTGGGAAATTAATTCCACTTTTACTAAGAATTGAACACTAAATATAATTTTGCAAGACTTTTCTGTGTGCTACTCACAGAGTTTTTTGATTCACATATGCATGTCTCTTGACAAATCCTTCACAAATGTAATATCATTATACAAGTAGGTTCTATAATGTTTTGTGTGGTTCATGAAACTATTTTGATTTCCTAGAAGACAGTTCATTAGTAGTGCTAATGCATTTCTTTATATGAAAAAACCCCAAACAGAAACCTTTTTCTGTATTGAATAACAAATATCTTTTCAGAAGTATGTTTTTCAAATCATAGATGTACATTTTCCAAACCATCATTTTC